>NC_082660.1:0-364953 GCF_028023285.1 Balaenoptera ricei
CTGGGTGTGTTCCTTATCTTATCCTAGTGTCTAAACTCTTCTCCATGGCTGGACCCCCAAATAATATTCCTTTACGTGCTAAGGGGTATCTAGAGAGTGGGATAGGTTTAATAACTACCCTAACCCTAACGCGTACCCTAACCCTAACCCCTAACCTAACCCTAACACGTACCCTAATCCTAACCCGTACCCTAAACCGAGCCCTAACCCTAACACTAACCCTAACCCTAACCCTAACCCATACCCTATGCCGTACTCGAGTCCCTCCCCGAACACGTACCCTAAGCCGTACGCTAACCCTAACCCTAAGGCTAACCCTAACCCTAGGCTCCCCTTGACTGCTTCTGCCTCCAATAGATTTCCTAAGCACTAGTGTTTTAAGGAACAGCTTAAAAAGAGAATCCTAATGTGATTTCTTTATAATGGGTGTGTTCCTTATCTTATCCTAGTGTCTAAACTCTTCTCCATGGCTGGACCCCCAAATAATATTCCTTTACGTGCTAAGGGGTATCTAGAGAGTGGGATAGGTTTAATAACTACCCTAACCCTAACGCCTACCCTAACCCTAACCCCTACCCTAACCCTAACACGTACCCTAATCCTAACCCGTACCCTAAACCGAGCCCTAACCCTAAAACTAACCCTAACCCTAACCCATACCCTACGCCGTACCCGATCCCCTCCCCAAAACCATACCCTAAGCCGTACCCTAACCCTAACCCTAACCCTAGGCTACCCTTGACTGCTTCTGCCTCCAATAGATTTCCTAAGCACTAGTGTTTTAAGGAACAGCTTAAAAAGAGAATCCTAATGTGATTTCTTTATAATGGGTGTGTTCCTTATCTTATCCTAGTGTCTAAACTCTTCTCCATGGCTGGACCCCCAAATAATATTCTTTACGTGCTGAGGGGTATCAAGAGAGTGGGAAAGGTTTAATAACTAGCCTAACGCTAACGCGTACCCTAACCCTATCCCCTACACTAACCCTAACACGTACCCTAATCCTAACCCGTACCCTAAACCGAGCCCTAACCCTAACACTTACCCTAACCCTAACCCTAACCCATACCCTACGCCGTACCCGAACCCCTCCCCGAACCCGTACCCTAAGCCGTACCCTAACCCTAACCCTAAGCCTAACCCTAACACTAGGCTACCCTTGACTGCTTCTGCCTCCAATAGATTTCCTAAGCACTAGTGATTGAAGGAACAGCTTTAAAAGAGAATCCTAATGTGATTTCTTTATAATGGGTGTGTTCCTTATCTTATCATAGTGTCTAAACTCTTCTCCATGGCTGGACCCCCAAATAATATTCCTTTACGTGCTAAGGGGTATCTAGAGTGTGGGATAGGTTTAATAACTACCCTAACCCTAACGCGTACCCTAACCCTAACCCCTACCCTAACCCTAACACGTACCCTAATCCTAACCCGTACCCTATACCGAGCCCTAACCCTAACACTAACCCTAACCCTAACCCTAACCCATACCCTATGCCGTACTCGAGCCCCTCCCCCAACCCGTACCCTAAGCCGTACCCTAACCCTAACCCTAAGGCTAACCCTAACCCTAGGCTCCCCTTGACTGCTTCTGCCTCCAATAGATTTCCTAAGCACTAGTGTTTTAAGGAACAGCTTAAAAAGAGAATCCTAATGTGATTTCTTTATACTGGGTGTGTTCCTTATCTTATCCTAGTGTCTAAACTCTTCTCCATGGCTGGACCCCCAAATAATATTCCTTTACGTGCTAAGGGGTATCTAGAGAGTGGGATAGGTTTAATAACTACCCTAACCCTAACGCGTACCCTAACCCTAACCCCTACCCTAACCCTCACACGTACCCTAATCCTAACCCGTACACTAAACCGAGCCCTAACCCTAAAACTAACCCTAACCCTAACCCATACCCTACGCCGTACCCGATCCCCTCCCCAAAACCGTACCCTAAGCCGTACCCTAACCCTAACCCTAACCCTAGGCTACCCTTGACTGCTTCTGCCTCCAATAGATTTCCTAAGCACTAGTGTTTTAAGGAACAGCTTAAAAAGAGAATCCTAATGTGATTTCTTTATAATGGGTGTGTTCCTTATCTTATCCTAGTGTCTAAACTCTTCTCCATGGCTGGACCCCCAAATAATATTCTTTACGTGCTGAGGGGTATCAAGAGAGTGGGAAAGGTTTAATAACTAGCCTAACGCTAACGCGTACCCTAACCCTATCCCCTACACTAACCCTAACACGTACCCTAATCCTAACCCGTACCCTAAACCGAGCCCTAACCCTAACACTTACCCTAACCCTAACCCTAACCCATACCCTACGCCGTACCCGAACCCCTCCCCGAACCCGTACCCTAAGCCGTACCCTAACCCTAACCCTAAGCCTAACCCTAACCCTAGGCTACCCTTGACTGCTTCTGCCTCCAATAGATTTCCTAAGCACTAGTGTTTGAAGGAACAGCTTAAAAAGAGAATCCTAATGTGATTTCTTTATAATGGGTGTGTTCCTTATCTTATCCTAGTGTCTAAACTCTTCTCCATGGCTGGACCCCCAAATAATATTCCTTTACGTGCTAAGGGGTATCTAGAGAGTGGGATAGGTTTAATAACTACCCTAACCCTAACGCGTACCCTAACCCTAACCCCTACCCTAACCCTAACACGTACCCTAAATCTAACCCATACCCTAAACCGAGCCCTAACCCTAACACTAACCCTAACCCTAACCCTAACCCATACCCTACGCCATACCCGAACCCCTCCCCGAACCCGTACCCTAAGCCGTACCCTAACCCTAACCCTAAGCCTAACCCTAACCCTAGGCTACCCATGACTGCTTCTGCCTACAATAGATTTCCTAAGCACTAGTGTTTTAAGGAACAGCTTAAAAAGAGAATCCTAATGTGATTTCTTTATACTGGGTGTGTTCCTTATCTTATCCTAGTGTCTAAACTCTTCTCCATGGCTGGACCCCCAAATAATATTCCTTTACGTGCTAAGGGGTATCTAGAGAGTGGGATAGGTTTAATAACTACCCTAACCCTAAAGCGTACCCTAACCCTAACCCCTACCCTAACCCTAACACGTACCCTAATCCTAACCCGTACCCTAAACCGAGCCCTAACCCTAAAACTAACCCTAACCCTAACCCATACCCTACGCCGTACCCGATCCCCTCCCCAAAACCGTACCCTAAGCCGTATCCTAACCCTAACCCTAACCCTAGGCTACCCTTGACTGCTTCTGCCTCCAATAGATTTCCTAAGCACTAGTGTTTTAAGGAACAGCTTAAAAAGAGAATCCTAATGTGATTTCTTTATAATGGGTGTGTTCCTTATCTTATCCTAGTGTCTAAACTCTTCTCCATGGCTGGACCCCCAAATAATATTCCTTTACGTGCTAAGGGGTATCTAGAGAGTGGGATAGGTTTAATAACTACCCTAACCCTAACGCGTACCCTAACCCTAACCCCTACCCTAACCCTAACACGTACCCTAATCCTAACCCGTACCCTAAACCGAGCCCTAACCCTAACACTAACCCTAACCCTAACCCTAACCCATACCCTATGCCGTACTCGAGTCCCTCCCCGAACACGTACCCTAAGCCGTACGCTAACCCTAACCCTAAGGCTAACCCTAACCCTAGGCTCCCCTTGACTGCTTCTGCCTCCAATAGATTTCCTAAGCACTAGTGTTTTAAGGAACAGCTTAAAAAGAGAATCCTAATGTGATTTCTTTATAATGGGTGTGTTCCTTATCTTATCCTAGTGTCTAAACTCTTCTCCATGGCTGGACCCCCAAATAATATTCCTTTACGTGCTAAGGGGTATCTAGAGAGTGGGATAGGTTTAATAACTACCCTAACCCTAACGCCTACCCTAACCCTAACCCCTACCCTAACCCTAACACGTACCCTAATCCTAACCCGTACCCTAAACCGAGCCCTAACCCTAAAACTAACCCTAACCCTAACCCATACCCTACGCCGTACCCGATCCCCTCCCCAAAACCATACCCTAAGCCGTACCCTAACCCTAACCCTAACCCTAGGCTACCCTTGACTGCTTCTGCCTCCAATAGATTTCCTAAGCACTAGTGTTTTAAGGAACAGCTTAAAAAGAGAATCCTAATGTGATTTCTTTATAATGGGTGTGTTCCTTATCTTATCCTAGTGTCTAAACTCTTCTCCATGGCTGGACCCCCAAATAATATTCTTTACGTGCTGAGGGGTATCAAGAGAGTGGGAAAGGTTTAATAACTAGCCTAACGCTAACGCGTACCCTAACCCTATCCCCTACACTAACCCTAACACGTACCCTAATCCTAACCCGTACCCTAAACCGAGCCCTAACCCTAACACTTACCCTAACCCTAACCCTAACCCATACCCTACGCCGTACCCGAACCCCTCCCCGAACCCGTACCCTAAGCCGTACCCTAACCCTAACCCTAAGCCTAACCCTAACACTAGGCTACCCTTGACTGCTTCTGCCTCCAATAGATTTCCTAAGCACTAGTGATTGAAGGAACAGCTTTAAAAGAGAATCCTAATGTGATTTCTTTATAATGGGTGTGTTCCTTATCTTATCATAGTGTCTAAACTCTTCTCCATGGCTGGACCCCCAAATAATATTCCTTTACGTGCTAAGGGGTATCTAGAGTGTGGGATAGGTTTAATAACTACCCTAACCCTAACGCGTACCCTAACCCTAACCCCTACCCTAACCCTAACACGTACCCTAATCCTAACCCGTACCCTATACCGAGCCCTAACCCTAACACTAACCCTAACCCTAACCCTAACCCATACCCTATGCCGTACTCGAGCCCCTCCCCCAACCCGTACCCTAAGCCGTACCCTAACCCTAACCCTAAGGCTAACCCTAACCCTAGGCTCCCCTTGACTGCTTCTGCCTCCAATAGATTTCCTAAGCACTAGTGTTTTAAGGAACAGCTTAAAAAGAGAATCCTAATGTGATTTCTTTATACTGGGTGTGTTCCTTATCTTATCCTAGTGTCTAAACTCTTCTCCATGGCTGGACCCCCAAATAATATTCCTTTACGTGCTAAGGGGTATCTAGAGAGTGGGATAGGTTTAATAACTACCCTAACCCTAACGCGTACCCTAACCCTAACCCCTACCCTAACCCTCACACGTACCCTAATCCTAACCCGTACACTAAACCGAGCCCTAACCCTAAAACTAACCCTAACCCTAACCCATACCCTACGCCGTACCCGATCCCCTCCCCAAAACCGTACCCTAAGCCGTACCCTAACCCTAACCCTAACCCTAGGCTACCCTTGACTGCTTCTGCCTCCAATAGATTTCCTAAGCACTAGTGTTTTAAGGAACAGCTTAAAAAGAGAATCCTAATGTGATTTCTTTATAATGGGTGTGTTCCTTATCTTATCCTAGTGTCTAAACTCTTCTCCATGGCTGGACCCCCAAATAATATTCTTTACGTGCTGAGGGGTATCAAGAGAGTGGGAAAGGTTTAATAACTAGCCTAACGCTAACGCGTACCCTAACCCTATCCCCTACACTAACCCTAACACGTACCCTAATCCTAACCCGTACCCTAAACCGAGCCCTAACCCTAACACTTACCCTAACCCTAACCCTAACCCATACCCTACGCCGTACCCGAACCCCTCCCCGAACCCGTACCCTAAGCCGTACCCTAACCCTAACCCTAAGCCTAACCCTAACCCTAGGCTACCCTTGACTGCTTCTGCCTCCAATAGATTTCCTAAGCACTAGTGTTTGAAGGAACAGCTTAAAAAGAGAATCCTAATGTGATTTCTTTATAATGGGTGTGTTCCTTATCTTATCCTAGTGTCTAAACTCTTCTCCATGGCTGGACCCCCAAATAATATTCCTTTACGTGCTAAGGGGTATCTAGAGAGTGGGATAGGTTTAATAACTACCCTAACCCTAACGCGTACCCTAACCCTAACCCCTACCCTAACCCTAACACGTACCCTAAATCTAACCCATACCCTAAACCGAGCCCTAACCCTAACACTAACCCTAACCCTAACCCTAACCCATACCCTACGCCATACCCGAACCCCTCCCCGAACCCGTACCCTAAGCCGTACCCTAACCCTAACCCTAAGCCTAACCCTAACCCTAGGCTACCCATGACTGCTTCTGCCTACAATAGATTTCCTAAGCACTAGTGTTTTAAGGAACAGCTTAAAAAGAGAATCCTAATGTGATTTCTTTATACTGGGTGTGTTCCTTATCTTATCCTAGTGTCTAAACTCTTCTCCATGGCTGGACCCCCAAATAATATTCCTTTACGTGCTAAGGGGTATCTAGAGAGTGGGATAGGTTTAATAACTACCCTAACCCTAAAGCGTACCCTAACCCTAACCCCTACCCTAACCCTAACACGTACCCTAATCCTAACCCGTACCCTAAACCGAGCCCTAACCCTAAAACTAACCCTAACCCTAACCCATACCCTACGCCGTACCCGATCCCCTCCCCAAAACCGTACCCTAAGCCGTATCCTAACCCTAACCCTAACCCTAGGCTACCCTTGACTGCTTCTGCCTCCAATAGATTTCCTAAGCACTAGTGTTTTAAGGAACAGCTTAAAAAGAGAATCCTAATGTGATTTCTTTATAATGGGTGTGTTCCTTATCTTATCCTAGTGTCTAAACTCTTCTCCATGGCTGGACCCCCAAATAATATTCCTTTACGTGCTAAGGGGTATCTAGAGAGTGGGATAGGTTTAATAACTACCCTAACCCTAACGCGTACCCTAACCCTAACCCCTACCCTAACCCTAACACGTACCCTAATCCTAACCCGTACCCTAAACCGAGCCCTAACCCTAACACTAACCCTAACCCTAACCCTAACCCATACCCTATGCCGTACTCGAGTCCCTCCCCGAACACGTACCCTAAGCCGTACGCTAACCCTAACCCTAAGGCTAACCCTAACCCTAGGCTCCCCTTGACTGCTTCTGCCTCCAATAGATTTCCTAAGCACTAGTGTTTTAAGGAACAGCTTAAAAAGAGAATCCTAATGTGATTTCTTTATAATGGGTGTGTTCCTTATCTTATCCTAGTGTCTAAACTCTTCTCCATGGCTGGACCCCCAAATAATATTCCTTTACGTGCTAAGGGGTATCTAGAGAGTGGGATAGGTTTAATAACTACCCTAACCCTAACGCCTACCCTAACCCTAACCCCTACCCTAACCCTAACACGTACCCTAATCCTAACCCGTACCCTAAACCGAGCCCTAACCCTAAAACTAACCCTAACCCTAACCCATACCCTACGCCGTACCCGATCCCCTCCCCAAAACCATACCCTAAGCCGTACCCTAACCCTAACCCTAACCCTAGGCTACCCTTGACTGCTTCTGCCTCCAATAGATTTCCTAAGCACTAGTGTTTTAAGGAACAGCTTAAAAAGAGAATCCTAATGTGATTTCTTTATAATGGGTGTGTTCCTTATCTTATCCTAGTGTCTAAACTCTTCTCCATGGCTGGACCCCCAAATAATATTCTTTACGTGCTGAGGGGTATCAAGAGAGTGGTAAAGGTTTAATAACTAGCCTAACGCTAACGCGTACCCTAACCCTATCCCCTACACTAACCCTAACACGTACCCTAATCCTAACCCGTACCCTAAACCGAGCCCTAACCCTAAAACTTACCCTAACCCTAACCCTAACCCATACCCTACGCCGTACCCGAACCCCTCCCCGAACCCGTACCCTAAGCCGTACCCTAACCCTAACCCTAGGCTACCCTTGACTGCTTCTGCCTCCAATAGATTTCCTAAGCACTAGTGTTTGAAGGAACAGCTTAAAAAGAGAATCCTAATGTGATTTCTTTATAATGGGTGTGTTCCTTATCTTATCCTAGTGTCTAAACTCTTCTCCATGGCTGGACCCCCAAATAATATTCCTTTACGTGCTAAGGGGTATCTAGAGAGTGGGATAGGTTTAATAACTACCCTAACCCTAACGCGTACCCTAACCCTAACCCCTACCCTAACCCTAACACGTACCCTAAACCTAACCCATACCCTAAACCGAGCCCTAACCATAACACTTACCCTAACCCTAACCCTAACACATACCCTACGCCGTACCCGAACCCCTCCCCGAACCCGTACCCTAAGCCGTACCCTAACCCTAACCCTATGCCTAACCCTAACCCTAGGCTACCCTTGACTGCTTCTGCCTCCAATAGATTTCCTAAGCACTAGTGTTTTAAGGAACAGCTTAAAAAGATAATCCTAATGTGATTTCTTTATAATGGGTGTGTTCCTTATCTTATCCTAGTGTCTAAACTCTTCTCCATGGCTGGACCCCCAAATAATATTCCTTTACGTGCTAACTGGTATCTAGAGAGTGGGATAGGTTTAATAACTACCCTAACCCTAAAGCGTACCCTAACCCTAACCCCTACCCTAACCCTAACACGTACCCTAATCCTAACCTGTACCCTAAACCGAGCCCTAACCCTAACACGAACCCTAACCCTAACCCTAACCCATACTCTACGCCGTACCCGAACCCCTCCCCGAACCCGTACCCTAAGCCGTACCCTAACCCTAACCCTAAGCCTAACCCTAACCCTAGGCTACCCTTGACTGCTTCTGCCTCCAATAGATTTCCTAAGCACTAGTGTTTTAAGGAACAGCTTAAAAAGAGAATCCTAATGTGATTTCTTTATAATGGGTGTGTTCCTTATCTTATCCTAGTGTCTAAACTCTTCTCCATGGCTGGACCCCCAAATAATATTCCTTTACGTGCTAAGGGGTATCTAGAGAGTGGGATAGGTTTAATAACTACCCTAACCCTAAAGCGTACCCTAACCCTAACCCCTACCCTAACCCTAACACGTACCCTAATCCTAACCCGTACCCTAAACCGAGCCCTAAGCCTAACCCTAACCCATACCCTACGCCGTACCCGAACCCCTCCCCGAACCCGTACCCTAAGCCGTACCCTAACCCTAACCCTAAGCCTAACCCTAACCCTAGGCTACCCATGACTGCTTCTGCCTACAATAGATTTCCTAAGCACTAGTGTTTTAAGGAACAGCTTAAAAAGAGAATCCTAATGTGATTTCTTTATACTGGGTGTGTTCCTTATCTTATCCTAGTGTCTAAACTCTTCTCCATGGCTGGACCCCCAAATAATATTCCTTTACGTGCTAAGGGGTATCTAGAGAGTGGGATAGGTTTAATAACTACCCTAACCCTAAAGCGTACCCTAACCCTAACCCCTACTCTAACCCTAACACGTACCCTAATCCTAACCCGTACCCTAAACGGAGCCCTAACCCTAACACGAACCCTAACCCTAACCCTAACCCATACCCTATGCTGTACCCGAACCCCTCCCCGAACCCGTACCCTAAGCCGTACCCTAACCCTAACCCTAAGGCTAACCCTAACCCTAGGCTCCCCTTGACTGCTTCTGCCTACAATAGATTTCCTAAGCACTAGTGTTTTAAGGAACAGCTTAAAAAGAGAATCCTAATGTGATTTCTTTATACTGGGTGTGTTCCTTATCTTATCCTAGTGTCTAAACTCTTCTCCATGGCTGGACCCCCAAATAATATTCCTTTACGTGCTAAGGGGTATCTAGAGAGTGGGATAGGTTTAATAACTACCCTAACCCTAAAGCGTACCCTAACCCTAACCCCTACCCTAACCCTAACACGTACCCTAATCCTAACCCGTACCCTAAACCGAGCCCTAACCCTAAAACTAACCCTAACCCTAACCCATACCCTACGCCGTACCCGATCCCCTCCCCAAAACCGTACCCTAAGCCGTACCCTAACCCTAACCCTAACCCTAGGCTACCCTTGACTGCTTCTGCCTCCAATAGATTTCCTAAGCACTAGTGTTTTAAGGAACAGCTTAAAAAGAGAATCCTAATGTGATTTCTTTATACTGGGTGTGTTCCTTATCTTATCCTAGTGTCTAAACTCTTCTCCATGGCTGGACCCCCAAATAATATTCCTTTACGTGCTAAGGGGTATCTAGAGAGTGGGATAGGTTTAATAACTACCCTAACCCTAACGCGTACCCTAACCCTAACCCCTACCCTAACCCTAACACGTACCCTAATCCTAACCCGTACCCTAAACCGAGCCCTAACCCTAACACTAACCCTAACCCTAACCCTAACCCATACCCTATGCCGTACTCGAGTCCCTCCCCGAACACGTACCCTAAGCCGTACGCTAACCCTAACCCTAAGGCTAACCCTAACCCTAGGCTCCCCTTGACTGCTTCTGCCTCCAATAGATTTCCTAAGCACTAGTGTTTTAAGGAACAGCTTAAAAAGAGAATCCTAATGTGATTTCTTTATAATGGGTGTGTTCCTTATCTTATCCTAGTGTCTAAACTCTTCTCCATGGCTGGACCCCCAAATAATATTCCTTTACGTGCTAAGGGGTATCTAGAGAGTGGGATAGGTTTAATAACTACCCTAACCCTAACGCCTACCCTAACCCTAACCCCTACCCTAACCCTAACACGTACCCTAATCCTAACCCGTACCCTAAACCGAGCCCTAACCCTAAAACTAACCCTAACCCTAACCCATACCCTACGCCGTACCCGATCCCCTCCCCAAAACCATACCCTAAGCCGTACCCTAACCCTAACCCTAACCCTAGGCTACCCTTGACTGCTTCTGCCTCCAATAGATTTCCTAAGCACTAGTGTTTTAAGGAACAGCTTAAAAAGAGAATCCTAATGTGATTTCTTTATAATGGGTGTGTTCCTTATCTTATCCTAGTGTCTAAACTCTTCTCCATGGCTGGACCCCCAAATAATATTCTTTACGTGCTGAGGGGTATCAAGAGAGTGGGAAAGGTTTAATAACTAGCCTAACGCTAACGCGTACCCTAACCCTATCCCCTACACTAACCCTAACACGTACCCTAATCCTAACCCGTACCCTAAACCGAGCCCTAACCCTAACACTTACCCTAACCCTAACCCTAACCCATACCCTACGCCGTACCCGAACCCCTCCCCGAACCCGTACCCTAAGCCGTACCCTAACCCTAACCCTAAGCCTAACCCTAACACTAGGCTACCCTTGACTGCTTCTGCCTCCAATAGATTTCCTAAGCACTAGTGATTGAAGGAACAGCTTTAAAAGAGAATCCTAATGTGATTTCTTTATAATGGGTGTGTTCCTTATCTTATCATAGTGTCTAAACTCTTCTCCATGGCTGGACCCCCAAATAATATTCCTTTACGTGCTAAGGGGTATCTAGAGTGTGGGATAGGTTTAATAACTACCCTAACCCTAACGCGTACCCTAACCCTAACCCCTACCCTAACCCTAACACGTACCCTAATCCTAACCCGTACCCTATACCGAGCCCTAACCCTAACACTAACCCTAACCCTAACCCTAACCCATACCCTATGCCGTACTCGAGCCCCTCCCCCAACCCGTACCCTAAGCCGTACCCTAACCCTAACCCTAAGGCTAACCCTAACCCTAGGCTCCCCTTGACTGCTTCTGCCTCCAATAGATTTCCTAAGCACTAGTGTTTGAAGGAACAGCTTAAAAAGAGAATCCTAATGTGATTTCTTTATAATGGGTGTGTTCCTTATCTTATCCGAGTGTCTAAACTCTTCTCCATGGCTGGACCCCCAAATAATATTCCTTTACGTGCTAAGGGGAATCTAGAGAGTGGGATAGGTTTAATAACTACCCTAACCCTAAAGCATACCCTAACCCTAACCCCTACCCTAACCATAACACGTACCCTAATCCTAACCCGTACCCTAAACCGAGCCCTAACCCTAACCCTAACCCATACCCTACGCCGTACCCGAAACCCTCCCCGAACCCGTACCCTAAGCCGTACCCTAACCCTAACCCTAAGCCTAACCCTAACCCTAGGCTACCCATGACTGCTTCTGCCTACAATAGATTTCCTAAGCACTAGTGTTTTAAGGAACAGCTTAAAAAGAGAATCCTAATGTGATTTCTTTATACTGGGTGTGTTCCTTATCTTATCCTAGTGTCTAAACTCTTCTCAATGGCTGGACCCCCAAATAATATTCCTTTACGTGCTAAGGGGTATCTAGAGAGTGGGATAGGTTTAATAACTACCCTAACCCTAAAGCTTACCCTAACCCTAACCCCTACTCTAACCCTAACACGTACCCTAATCCTACCCCGTACCCTAAACCGAGCCCTAACCCTAACACGAACCCTAACCCTAACCCTAACCCATACCCTATGCCGTACCCGAACCCCTCCCCGAACCCGTACCCTAAGCCGTACCCTAACCGTAACCCTAAGGCTAACCCTAACCCTAGGCTCCCCTTGACTGCTTCTGCCTCCAATAGATTTCCTAAGCACTAGTGTTTTAAGGAACAGCTTAAAAAGAGAATCCTAATGTGATTTCTTTATAATGGGTGTGTTCCTTATCTTATCCTAGTGTCTAAACTCTTCTCCATGGCTGGACCCCCAAATAATATTCCTTTACGTGCTAAGGGGTATCTAGAGAGTGGGATAGGTTTAATAACTATCCTAACCCTAACGCGTACCCTAACCCTAACCCCTACCATAACCCTAACACGTACCCTAATCCTAACCCATACCCTAAACCGAGCCCTAACCCTAAAACTAACCCTAACCCTAACCCATACCCTACGCCGTACCCGATCCCCTCCCCAAAACCGTACCCTAAGCCGTACCCTAACCCTAACCCTAACCCTAGGCTACCCTTGACTGCTTCTGCCTCCAATAGATTTCCTAAGCACTAGTGTTTGAAGGAACAGCTTAAAAAGAGAATCCTAATGTGATTTCTTTATAATGGGTGTGTTCCTTATCTTATCCTAGTGTCTAAACTCTTCTCCATGGCTGGACCCCCAAATAATATTCCTTTACGTGCTAAGGGGTGTCTAGAGAGTGGGATAGGTTTAATAACTACCCGAACCCTAAAGCGTACCCTAACCCTAACCCCTACCCTAACCCTAACACGTACCCTAATCCTAACCTGTACCCTAAACCGAGCCCTAACCCTAACACTAACCCTAACCCTAACCCTAACCCATACCCTACGCCGTACCCGAACCCCTCCCCGAACCCGTACCCTAAGCCGTACCCTAACCCTAACCCTAAGCCTAACCCTAACCCTAGGCTACCCTTGACTCCTTCTGCCTCCAATAGATTTCCTAAGCACTAGTGTTTGAAGGAACAGCTTTAAAAGAGAATCCTAATGTGATTTCTTTATAATGGGTGTGTTCCTTATCTTATCCTAGTGTCTAAACTCTTCTCCATGGCTGGACCCCCAAATAATATTCCTTTACCTGCTAAGGGGTATCTAGAGAGTGGGATAGGTTTAATAACTACCCTAACCCTAAAGCGTACCCTAAACCTAACCCCTACCCTAACCCTAACACGTACCCTAATCCTAACCCGTACCCTAAACCGAGCCCTAACCCTAACCCTAACCCATACCCTACGCCGTACCCGAACCCCTCCCCGAACCCATAGCCTAAGCCGTACCCTAACCCTAACCCTAAGCCTAACCCTAACCCTAGGCTACCCTTGACTGCTGCTGCCTCCAATAGATTTCCTAAGCACTAGTGTTTTAAGGAACAGCTTAAAAAGAGAATCCTAATGTGATTTCTTTATAATGGGTGTGTTCCTTATCTTATCCTAGTGTCTAAACTCTTCTCCATGGCTGGACCCCCAAATAATATTCCTTTACGTGCTAAGGGGTATCTAGAGAGTGGGATAGGTTTAATAACTACCCTAACCCTAACGCGTACCCTAACCCTAACCACTACCCTAACCCTAACACGTACCCTAATCCTAACCCGTACCCTAAACCGAGCCCTAACCCTAACACGAACCCTAACACTAACCCTAACCCATACCCTACGCCGTACCCGAACCCCTCCCCGAACCCGTACCCTAAGCCGTACCCTAACCCTAACCCTAAGCCTAACCCTAACCCTAGGCTACCCATGACTGCTTCTGCCTCCAATAGATTTCCTAAGCACTAGTGTTTGAAGGAACAGCTTAAAAAGAGAATCCTAATGTGATTTCTTTATACTGGGTGTGTTCCTTATCTTATCCTAGTGTCTAAACTCTTCTCCATGGCTGGACCCCCAAATAATATTCCTTTACGTGCTAAGGGGTATCTAGAGAGTGGGATAGGTTTAATAACTACCCTAACCCTAACGCGTACCCTAACCCTAACCCCTACCCTAACCCTAACACGTACCCTAAACCTAACCCATACCCTAAACCGAGCCCTAACCCTAACACTAACCCTAACCCTAACCCTAACCCATACCCTACGCCATACCCGAACCCCTCCCCGAACCCGTACCCTAAGCCGTACCCTAACCCTAACCCTGAGCCTAACCCTAACCCTAGGCTACCCATGACTGCTTCTGCCTACAATAGATTTCCTAAGCACTAGTGTTTTAAGGAACAGCTTAAAAAGAGAATCCTAATGTGATTTCTTTATACTGGGTGTGTTCCTTATCTTATCCTAGTGTCTAAACTCTTCTCCATGGCTGGACCCCCAAATAATATTCCTTTACGTGCTAAGGGGTATCTAGAGAGTGGGATAGGTTTAATAACTATCCTAACCCTAACGCGTACCCTAACCCTAACCCCTACCATAACCCTAACACGTACCCTAATCCTAACCCGTACCCTAAACCGAGCCCTAACCCTAAAACTAACCCTAACCCTAACCCATACCCTACGCCGTACCCGATCCCCTCCCCAAAACCGTACCCTAAGCCGTACCCTAACCCTAACCCTAACCCTAGGCTACCCTTGACTGCTTCTGCCTCCAATAGATTTCCTAAGCACTAGTGTTTTAAGGAAGAGCTTAAAAAGAAAATCCTAATATGATTTCTTTATAATGGGTGTGTTCCTTATCTTATCCTAGTGTCTAAACTCTTCTCCATGGCTGGACCCCCAAATAATATTCTTTACGTGCTGAGGGGTATCAAGAGAGTGGGAAAGGTTTAATAACTAGCCTAACGCTAACGCGTACCCTAACCCTATCCCCTACACTAACCCTAACACGTACCCTAATCCTAACCCGTACCCTAAACCGAGCCCTAACCCTAACACTAACCCTAACCCTAACCCTAACCCATACCCTACGCCGTACACGAACCCTTCCCCGAACCCGTACCCTAAGCCATACCCTAACCCTAACCCTAAGCCTAACCCTAACCCTAGGCTACCCTTGACTGCTTCTGCCTCCAATAGATTTCCTAAGCACTAGTGTTTGAAGGAACAGCTTAAAAAGAGAATCCTAATGTGATTTCTTTATAATGGGTGTGTTCCTTATCTTATCCTAGTGTCTAAACTCTTCTCCATGGCTGGACCCCCAAATAATATTCCTTTACGTGCTAAGGGGTATCTAGAGAGTGGGATAGGTTTAATAACTACCCGAACCCTAAAGCGTACCCTAACCCTAACCCCTACCCTAACCCTAACACGTACCCTAATCCTAACCTGTACCCTAAACCGAGCCCTAACCCTAACACTAACCCTAACCCTAACCCTAACCCATACCCTACGCCGTACCCGAACCCCTCCCCGAACCCGTACCCTAAGCCGTACCCTAACCCTAACCCTAAGCCTAACCCTAACCCTAGGCTACCCTTGACTCCTTCTGCCTCCAATAGATTTCCTAAGCACTAGTGTTTGAAGGAACAGCTTTAAAAGAGAATCCTAATGTGATTTCTTTATAATGGGTGAGTTCCTTATCTTATCCTAGTGTCTAAACTCTTCTCCATGGCTGGACCCCCAAATAATATTCCTTTACCTGCTAAGGGGTATCTAGAGAGTGGGATAGGTTTAATAACTACCCTAACCCTAAAGCGTACCCTAAACCTAACCCCTACCCTAACCCTAACACGTACCCTAATCCTAACCCGTACCCTAAACCGAGCCCTAACCCTAACCCTAACCCTAACCCTAACCCTAACCCTAACCCTAACCCTAACCCTAACCCTAACCCTAACCCTAACCCTAACCCTAACCCTAACCCTAACCCTAACCCTAACCCTAACCCTATCCTAGTGTCTAAACTCTTCTCCATGGCTGGGCCCCCAAATAATATTCTTTACGTGCTGAGGGGTATCAAGAGAGTGGGAAAGGTTTAATAACTAGCCTAACGCTAATGCGTACCCTAAACCTAACCCCTACACTAACCCTAACACGTACCCTAATCCTAACCCATACCCTAAACCGAGCCCTAACCCTAACACGAACCCTAACCCTAACCCTAACCCATACCCTACGCCGTACCTGAACCCCTCCCCGAACCCGTACCCTAAGCCGTACCCTAACCCTAACCCTAAGCCTAACCCTAACCCTAGGCTACCCTTGACTGCTTCTGCCTCCAATAGATTTCCTAAGCACTAGTGTTTTAAGGAACAGCTTAAAAAGAGAATCCTAATGTGATTTCTTTATAATGGGTGTGTTCCTTATCTTATCCTAGTGTCTAAACTCTTCTCCATGGCTGGACCCCCAAATAATATTCCTTTACGTGCTAACTGGTATCTAGAGAGTGGGATAGGTTTAATAACTACCCTAACCCTAAAGCGTACCCTAACCCTAACCCCTACCCTAACCCTAACACGTACCCTAATCCTAACCTGTACCCTAAACCGAGCCCTAACCCTAACACGAACCCTAACCCTAACCCTAACCCATACTCTACGCCGTACCCGAACCCCTCCCCGAACCCGTACCCTAAGCCGTACCCTAACCCTAACCCTAAGCCTAACCCTAACCCTAGGCTACCCTTGACTGCTTCTGCCTCCAATAGATTTCCTAAGCACTAGTGTTTTAAGGAACAGCTTAAAAAGAGAATCCTAATGTGATTTCTTTATACTGGGTGTGTTCCTTATCTTATCCTAGTGTCTAAACTCTTCTCCATGGCTGGACCCCCAAATAATATTCCTTTACGTGCTAAGGGGTATCTAGAGAGTGGGATAGGTTTAATAACTACCCTAACCCTAACGCGTACCCTAACCCTAACCCCTACCCTAACCCTAACACGTACCCTAATCCTAACCCGTACCCTAAACCGAGCCCTAACCCTAACACTAACCCTAACCCTAACCCTAACCCATACCCTATGCCGTACTCGAGTCCCTCCCCGAACACGTACCCTAAGCCGTACGCTAACCCTAACCCTAAGGCTAACCCTAACCCTAGGCTCCCCTTGACTGCTTCTGCCTCCAATAGATTTCCTAAGCACTAGTGTTTTAAGGAACAGCTTAAAAAGAGAATCCTAATGTGATTTCTTTATAATGGGTGTGTTCCTTATCTTATCCTAGTGTCTAAACTCTTCTCCATGGCTGGACCCCCAAATAATATTCCTTTACGTGCTAAGGGGTATCTAGAGAGTGGGATAGGTTTAATAACTACCCTAACCCTAACGCCTACCCTAACCCTAACCCCTACCCTAACCCTAACACGTACCCTAATCCTAACCCGTACCCTAAACCGAGCCCTAACCCTAAAACTAACCCTAACCCTAACCCTAACCCATACCCTACGCCGTACCCGATCCCCTCCCCAAAACCATACCCTAAGCCGTACCCTAACCCTAACCCTAACCCTAGGCTACCCTTGACTGCTTCTGCCTCCAATAGATTTCCTAAGCACTAGTGTTTTAAGGAACAGCTTAAAAAGAGAATCCTAATGTGATTTCTTTATAATGGGTGTGTTCCTTATCTTATCCTAGTGTCTAAACTCTTCTCCATGGCTGGACCCCCAAATAATATTCTTTACGTGCTGAGGGGTATCAAGAGAGTGGGAAAGGTTTAATAACTAGCCTAACGCTAACGCGTACCCTAACCCTATCCCCTACACTAACCCTAACACGTACCCTAATCCTAACCCGTACCCTAAACCGAGCCCTAACCCTAACACTTACCCTAACCCTAACCCTAACCCATACCCTACGCCGTACCTGAACCCCTCCCCGAACCCGTACCCTAAGCCGTACCCTAACCCTAACCCTAAGCCTAACCCTAACCCTAGGCTACCCTTGACTGCTTCTGCCTCCAATAGATTTCCTAAGCACTAGTGTTTGAAGGAACAGCTTAAAAAGAGAATCCTAATGTGATTTCTTTATACTGGGTGTGTTCCTTATCTTATCCTAGTGTCTAAACTCTTCTCCATGGCTGGACCCCCAAATAATATTCCTTTACGTGCTAAGGGGTATCTAGAGAGTGGGATAGGTTTAATAACTACCCTAACCCTAACGCCTACCCTAACCCTAACCCCTACCCTAACCCTAACACGTACCCTAATCCTAACCCGTACCCTAAACCGAGCCCTAACCCTAAAACTAACCCTAACCCTAACCCATACCCTACGCCGTACCCGATCCCCTCCCCAAAACCATACCCTAAGCCGTACCCTAACCCTAACCCTAACCCTAGGCTACCCTTGACTGCTTCTGCCTCCAATAGATTTCCTAAGCACTAGTGTTTTAAGGAACAGCTTAAAAAGAGAATCCTAATGTGATTTCTTTATAATGGGTGTGTTCCTTATCTTATCCTAGTGTCTAAACTCTTCTCCATGGCTGGACCCCCAAATAATATTCTTTACGTGCTGAGGGGTATCAAGAGAGTGGTAAAGGTTTAATAACTAGCCTAACGCTAACGCGTACCCTAACCCTATCCCCTACACTAACCCTAACACGTACCCTAATCCTAACCCGTACCCTAAACCGAGCCCTAACCCTAAAACTTACCCTAACCCTAACCCTAACCCATACCCTACGCCGTACCCGAACCCCTCCCCGAACCCGTACCGTAAGCCGTACCCTAACCCTAACCCTAGGCTACCCTTGACTGCTTCTGCCTCCAATAGATTTCCTAAGCACTAGTGTTTGAAGGAACAGCTTAAAAAGAGAATCCTAATGTGATTTCTTTATAATGGGTGTGTTCCTTATCTTATCCTAGTGTCTAAACTCTTCTCCATGGCTGGACCCCCAAATAATATTCCTTTACGTGCTAAGGGGTATCTAGAGAGTGGGATAGGTTTAATAACTACCCGAACCCTAAAGCGTACCCTAACCCTAACCCCTACCCTAACCCTAACACGTACCCTAATCCTAACCTGTACCCTAAACCGAGCCCTAACCCTAACACTAACCCTAACCCTAACCCTAACCCATACCCTACGCCGTACCCGAACCCCTCCCCGAACCCGTACCCTAAGCCGTACCCTAACCCTAACCCTAAGCCTAACCCTAACCCTAGGCTACCCTTGACTCCTTCTGCCTCCAATAGATTTCCTAAGCACTAGTGTTTGAAGGAACAGCTTTAAAAGAGAATCCTAATGTGATTTCTTTATAATGGGTGTGTTCCTTATCTTATCCTAGTGTCTAAACTCTTCTCCATGGCTGGACCCCCAAATAATATTCCTTTACCTGCTAAGGGGTATCTAGAGAGTGGGATAGGTTTAATAACTACCCTAACCCTAAAGCGTACCCTAAACCTAACCCCTACCCTAACCCTAACACGTACCCTAATCCTAACCCGTACCCTAAACCGAGCCCTAACCCTAACCCTAACCCATACCCTACGCCGTACCCGAACCCCTCCCTGAACCCGTACCCTAAGCCGTACCCTAACCCTAACCCTAAGCCTAACCCTAACCCTAGGCTACCCATGACTGCTTCTGCCTCCAATAGATTTCCTAAGCACTAGTGTTTGAAGGAACAGCTTAAAAAGAGAATCCTAATGTGATTTCTTTATACTGGGTGTGTTCCTTATCTTATCCTAGTGTCTAAACTCTTCTCCATGGCTGGACCCCCAAATAATATTCCTTTACGTGCTAAGGGGTATCTAGAGAGTGGGATAGGTTTAATAACTACCCTAACCCTAACGCGTACCCTAACCCTAACCCCTACCCTAACCCTAACACGTACCCTAAACCTAACCCATACCCTAAACCGAGCCCTAACCCTAACACTAACCCTAACCCTAACCCTAACCCATACCCTATGCCATACCCGAACCCCTCCCCGAACCCGTACCCTAAGCCGTACCCTAACCCTAACCCTGAGCCTAACCCTAACCCTAGGCTACCCATGACTGCTTCTGCCTACAACAGATTTCCTAAGCACTAGTGTTTTAAGGAACAGCTTAAAAAGAGAATCCTAATGTGATTTCTTTATACTGGGTGTGTTCCTTATCTTATCCTAGTGTCTAAACTCTTCTCCATGGCTGGACCCCCAAATAATATTCCTTTACGTGCTAAGGGGTATCTAGAGAGTGGGATAGGTTTAATAACTATCCTAACCCTAACGCGTACCCTAACCCTAACCCCTACCATAACCCTAACACGTACCCTAATCCTAACCCATACCCTAAACCGAGCCCTAACCCTAAAACTAACCCTAACCCTAACCCATACCCTATGCCGTACTCGAGTCCCTCCCCGAACACGTACCCTAAGCCGTACGCTAACCCTAACCCTAAGGCTAACCCTAACCCTAGGCTCCCCTTGACTGCTTCTGCCTCCAATAGATTTCCTAAGCACTAGTGTTTTAAGGAACAGCTTAAAAAGAGAATCCTAATGTGATTTCTTTATAATGGGTGTGTTCCTTATCTTATCCTAGTGTCTAAACTCTTCTCCATGGCTGGACCCCCAAATAATATTCCTTTACGTGCTAAGGGGTATCTAGAGAGTGGGATAGGTTTAATAACTACCCTAACCCTAACGCCTACCCTAACCCTAACCCCTACCCTAACCCTAACACGTACCCTAATCCTAACCCGTACCCTAAACCGAGCCCTAACCCTAAAACTAACCCTAACCCTAACCCATACCCTACGCCGTACCCGATCCCCTCCCCAAAACCATACCCTAAGCCGTACCCTAACCCTAACCCTAACCCTAGGCTACCCTTGACTGCTTCTGCCTCCAATAGATTTCCTAAGCACTAGTGTTTTAAGGAACAGCTTAAAAAGAGAATCCTAATGTGATTTCTTTATAATGGGTGTGTTCCTTATCTTATCCTAGTGTCTAAACTCTTCTCCATGGCTGGACCCCCAAATAATATTCTTTACGTGCTGAGGGGTATCAAGAGAGTGGGAAAGGTTTAATAACTAGCCTAACGCTAACGCGTACCCTAACCCTATCCCCTACACTAACCCTAACACGTACCCTAATCCTAACCCGTACCCTAAACCGAGCCCTAACCCTAACACTTACCCTAACCCTAACCCTAACCCATACCCTACGCCGTACCCGAACCCCTCCCCGAACCCGTACCCTAAGCCGTACCCTAACCCTAACCCTAAGCCTAACCCTAACACTAGGCTACCCTTGACTGCTTCTGCCTCCAATAGATTTCCTAAGCACTAGTGATTGAAGGAACAGCTTTAAAAGAGAATCCTAATGTGATTTCTTTATAATGGGTGTGTTCCTTATCTTATCATAGTGTCTAAACTCTTCTCCATGGCTGGACCCCCAAATAATATTCCTTTACGTGCTAAGGGGTATCTAGAGTGTGGGATAGGTTTAATAACTACCCTAACCCTAACGCGTACCCTAACCCTAACCCCTACCCTAACCCTAACACGTACCCTAATCCTAACCCGTACCCTATACCGAGCCCTAACCCTAACACTAACCCTAACCCTAACCCTAACCCATACCCTATGCCGTACTCGAGCCCCTCCCCCAACCCGTACCCTAAGCCGTACCCTAACCCTAACCCTAAGGCTAACCCTAACCCTAGGCTCCCCTTGACTGCTTCTGCCTCCAATAGATTTCCTAAGCACTAGTGTTTTAAGGAACAGCTTAAAAAGAGAATCCTAATGTGATTTCTTTATACTGGGTGTGTTCCTTATCTTATCCTAGTGTCTAAACTCTTCTCCATGGCTGGACCCCCAAATAATATTCCTTTACGTGCTAAGGGGTATCTAGAGAGTGGGATAGGTTTAATAACTACCCTAACCCTAACGCGTACCCTAACCCTAACCCCTACCCTAACCCTCACACGTACCCTAATCCTAACCCGTACACTAAACCGAGCCCTAACCCTAAAACTAACCCTAACCCTAACCCATACCCTACGCCGTACCCGATCCCCTCCCCAAAACCGTACCCTAAGCCGTACCCTAACCCTAACCCTAACCCTAGGCTACCCTTGACTGCTTCTGCCTCCAATAGATTTCCTAAGCACTAGTGTTTTAAGGAACAGCTTAAAAAGAGAATCCTAATGTGATTTCTTTATAATGGGTGTGTTCCTTATCTTATCCTAGTGTCTAAACTCTTCTCCATGGCTGGACCCCCAAATAATATTCTTTACGTGCTGAGGGGTATCAAGAGAGTGGGAAAGGTTTAATAACTAGCCTAACACTAACGCGTACCCTAACCCTATCCCCTACACTAACCCTAACACGTACCCTAATCCTAACCCGTACCCTAAACCGAGCCCTAACCCTAACACTTACCCTAACCCTAACCCTAACCCATACCCTACGCCGTACCCGAACCCCTCCCCGAACCCGTACCCTAAGCCGTACCCTAACCCTAACCCTAAGCCTAACCCTAACCCTAGGCTACCCTTGACTGCTTCTGCCTCCAATAGATTTCCTAAGCACTAGTGTTTGAAGGAACAGCTTAAAAAGAGAATCCTAATGTGATTTCTTTATAATGGGTGTGTTCCTTATCTTATCCTAGTGTCTAAACTCTTCTCCATGGCTGGACCCCCAAATAATATTCCTTTACGTGCTAAGGGGTATCTAGAGAGTGGGATAGGTTTAATAACTACCCTAACCCTAACGCGTACCCTAACCCTAACCCCTACCCTAACCCTAACACGTACCCTAAATCTAACCCATACCCTAAACCGAGCCCTAACCCTAACACTAACCCTAACCCTAACCCTAACCCATACCCTACGCCATACCCGAACCCCTCCCCGAACCCGTACCCTAAGCCGTACCCTAACCCTAACCCTAAGCCTAACCCTAACCCTAGGCTACCCATGACTGCTTCTGCCTACAATAGATTTCCTAAGCACTAGTGTTTTAAGGAACAGCTTAAAAAGAGAATCCTAATGTGATTTCTTTATACTGGGTGTGTTCCTTATCTTATCCTAGTGTCTAAACTCTTCTCCATGGCTGGACCCCCAAATAATATTCCTTTACGTGCTAAGGGGTATCTAGAGAGTGGGATAGGTTTAATAACTACCCTAACCCTAAAGCGTACCCTAACCCTAACCCCTACCCTAACCCTAACACGTACCCTAATCCTAACCCGTACCCTAAACCGAGCCCTAACCCTAAAACTAACCCTAACCCTAACCCATACCCTACGCCGTACCCGATCCCCTCCCCAAAACCGTACCCTAAGCCGTATCCTAACCCTAACCCTAACCCTAGGCTACCCTTGACTGCTTCTGCCTCCAATAGATTTCCTAAGCACTAGTGTTTTAAGGAACAGCTTAAAAAGAGAATCCTAATGTGATTTCTTTATAATGGGTGTGTTCCTTATCTTATCCTAGTGTCTAAACTCTTCTCCATGGCTGGACCCCCAAATAATATTCCTTTACGTGCTAAGGGGTATCTAGAGAGTGGGATAGGTTTAATAACTACCCTAACCCTAACGCGTACCCTAACCCTAACCCCTACCCTAACCCTAACACGTACCCTAATCCTAACCCGTACCCTAAACCGAGCCCTAACCCTAACACTAACCCTAACCCTAACCCTAACCCATACCCTATGCCGTACTCGATTCCCTCCCCGAACACGTACCCTAAGCCGTACGCTAACCCTAACCCTAAGGCTAACCCTAACCCTAGGCTCCCCTTGACTGCTTCTGCCTCCAATAGATTTCCTAAGCACTAGTGTTTTAAGGAACAGCTTAAAAAGAGAATCCTAATGTGATTTCTTTATAATGGGTGTGTTCCTTATCTTATCCTAGTGTCTAAACTCTTCTCCATGGCTGGACCCCCAAATAATATTCCTTTACGTGCTAAGGGGTATCTAGAGAGTGGGATAGGTTTAATAACTACCCTAACCCTAACGCCTACCCTAACCCTAACCCCTACCCTAACCCTAACACGTACCCTAATCCTAACCCGTACCCTAAACCGAGCCCTAACCCTAAAACTAACCCTAACCCTAACCCATACCCTACGCCGTACCCGATCCCCTCCCCAAAACCATACCCTAAGCCGTACCCTAACCCTAACCCTAACCCTAGGCTACCCTTGACTGCTTCTGCCTCCAATAGATTTCCTAAGCACTAGTGTTTTAAGGAACAGCTTAAAAAGAGAATCCTAATGTGATTTCTTTATAATGGGTGTGTTCCTTATCTTATCCTAGTGTCTAAACTCTTCTCCATGGCTGGACCCCCAAATAATATTCTTTACGTGCTGAGGGGTATCAAGAGAGTGGTAAAGGTTTAATAACTAGCCTAACGCTAACGCGTACCCTAACCCTATCCCCTACACTAACCCTAACACGTACCCTAATCCTAACCCGTACCCTAAACCGAGCCCTAACCCTAAAACTTACCCTAACCCTAACCCTAACCCATACCCTACGCCGTACCCGAACCCCTCCCCGAACCCGTACCCTAAGCCGTACCCTAACCCTAACCCTAGGCTACCCTTGACTGCTTCTGCCTCCAATAGATTTCCTAAGCACTAGTGTTTGAAGGAACAGCTTAAAAAGAGAATCCTAATGTGATTTCTTTATAATGGGTGTGTTCCTTATCTTATCCTAGTGTCTAAACTCTTCTCCATGGCTGGACCCCCAAATAATATTCCTTTACGTGCTAAGGGGTATCTAGAGAGTGGGATAGGTTTAATAACTACCCTAACTCTAACGCGTACCCTAACCCTAACCCCTACCCTAACCCTAACACGTACCCTAAACCTAACCCATACCCTAAACCGAGCCCTAACCATAACACTTACCCTAACCCTAAGCCTAACACATACCCTACGCCGTACCCGAACCCCTCCCCGAACCCGTACCCTAAGCCGTACCCTAACCCTAACCCTATGCCTAACCCTAACCCTAGGCTACCCTTGACTGCTTCTGCCTCCAATAGATTTCCTAAGCACTAGTGTTTTAAGGAACAGCTTAAAAAGATAATCCTAATGTGATTTCTTTATAATGGGTGTGTTCCTTATCTTATCCTAGTGTCTAAACTCTTCTCCATGGCTGGACCCCCAAATAATATTCCTTTACGTGCTAACTGGTATCTAGAGAGTGGGATAGGTTTAATAACTACCCTAACCCTAAAGCGTACCCTAACCCTAACCCCTACCCTAACCCTAACACGTACCCTAATCCTAACCTGTACCCTAAACCGAGCCCTAACCCTAACACGAACCCTAACCCTAACCCTAACCCATACTCTACGCCGTACCCGAACCCCTCCCCGAACCCGTACCCTAAGCCGTACCCTAACCCTAACCCTAAGCCTAACCCTAACCCTAGGCTACCCTTGACTGCTTCTGCCTCCAATAGATTTCCTAAGCACTAGTGTTTTAAGGAACAGCTTAAAAAGAGAATCCTAATGTGATTTCTTTATAATGGGTGTGTTCCTTATCTTATCCTAGTGTCTAAACTCTTCTCCATGGCTGGACCCCCAAATAATATTCCTTTACGTGCTAAGGGGTATCTAGAGAGTGGGATAGGTTTAATAACTACCCTAACCCTAAAGCGTACCCTAACCCTAACCCCTACCCTAACCCTAACACGTACCCTAATCCTAACCCGTACCCTAAACCGAGCCCTAAGACTAACCCTAACCCATACCCTACGCCGTACCCGAACCCCTCCCCGAACCCGTACCCTAAGCCGTACCCTAACCCTAACCCTAAGCCTAACCCTAACCCTAGGCTACCCTTGACTCCTTCTGCCTCCAATAGATTTCCTAAGCACTAGTGTTTGAAGGAACAGCTTTAAAAGAGAATCCTAATGTGATTTCTTTATAATGGGTGTGTTCCTTATCTTATCCTAGTGTCTAAACTCTTCTCCATGGCTGGACCCCCAAATAATATTCCTTTACCTGCTAAGGGGTATCTAGAGAGTGGGATAGGTTTAATAACTACCCTAACCCTAAAGCGTACCCTAAACCTAACCCCTACCCTAACCCTAACACGTACCCTAATCCTAACCCGTACCCTAAACCGAGCCCTAACCCTAACCCTAACCCATACCCTACGCCGTACCCGAACCCCTCCCTGAACCCGTACCCTAAGCCGTACCCTAACCCTAACCCTAAGCCTAACCCTAACCCTAGGCTACCCATGACTGCTTCTGCCTCCAATAGATTTCCTAAGCACTAGTGTTTGAAGGAACAGCTTAAAAAGAGAATCCTAATGTGATTTCTTTATACTGGGTGTGTTCCTTATCTTATCCTAGTGTCTAAACTCTTCTCCATGGCTGGACCCCCAAATAATATTCCTTTACGTGCTAAGGGGTATCTAGAGAGTGGGATAGGTTTAATAACTACCCTAACCCTAACGCGTACCCTAACCCTAACCCCTACCCTAACCCTAACACGTACCCTAAACCTAACCCATACCCTAAACCGAGCCCTAACCCTAACACTAACCCTAACCCTAACCCTAACCCATACCCTACGCCATACCCGAACCCCTCCCCGAACCCGTACCCTAAGCCGTACCCTAACCCTAACCCTGAGCCTAACCCTAACCCTAGGCTACCCATGACTGCTTCTGCCTACAACAGATTTCCTAAGCACTAGTGTTTTAAGGAACAGCTTAAAAAGAGAATCCTAATGTGATTTCTTTATACTGGGTGTGTTCCTTATCTTATCCTAGTGTCTAAACTCTTCTCCATGGCTGGACCCCCAAATAATATTCCTTTACGTGCTAAGGGGTATCTAGAGAGTGGGATAGGTTTAATAACTATCCTAACCCTAACGCGTACCCTAACCCTAACCCCTACCATAACCCTAACACGTACCCTAATCCTAACCCATACCCTAAACCGAGCCCTAACCCTAAAACTAACCCTAACCCTAACCCATACCCTATGCCGTACTCGAGTCCCTCCCCGAACACGTACCCTAAGCCGTACGCTAACCCTAACCCTAAGGCTAACCCTAACCCTAGGCTCCCCTTGACTGCTTCTGCCTCCAATAGATTTCCTAAGCACTAGTGTTTTAAGGAACAGCTTAAAAAGAGAATCCTAATGTGATTTCTTTATAATGGGTGTGTTCCTTATCTTATCCTAGTGTCTAAACTCTTCTCCATGGCTGGACCCCCAAATAATATTCCTTTACGTGCTAAGGGGTATCTAGAGAGTGGGATAGGTTTAATAACTACCCTAACCCTAACGCCTACCCTAACCCTAACCCCTACCCTAACCCTAACACGTACCCTAATCCTAACCCGTACCCTAAACCGAGCCCTAACCCTAAAACTAACCCTAACCCTAACCCATACCCTACGCCGTACCCGATCCCCTCCCCAAAACCATACCCTAAGCCGTACCCTAACCCTAACCCTAACCCTAGGCTACCCTTGACTGCTTCTGCCTCCAATAGATTTCCTAAGCACTAGTGTTTTAAGGAACAGCTTAAAAAGAGAATCCTAATGTGATTTCTTTATAATGGGTGTGTTCCTTATCTTATCCTAGTGTCTAAACTCTTCTCCATGGCTGGACCCCCAAATAATATTCTTTACGTGCTGAGGGGTATCAAGAGAGTGGGAAAGGTTTAATAACTAGCCTAACGCTAACGCGTACCCTAACCCTATCCCCTACACTAACCCTAACACGTACCCTAATCCTAACCCGTACCCTAAACCGAGCCCTAACCCTAACACTTACCCTAACCCTAACCCTAACCCATACCCTACGCCGTACCCGAACCCCTCCCCGAACCCGTACCCTAAGCCGTACCCTAACCCTAACCCTAAGCCTAACCCTAACACTAGGCTACCCTTGACTGCTTCTGCCTCCAATAGATTTCCTAAGCACTAGTGATTGAAGGAACAGCTTTAAAAGAGAATCCTAATGTGATTTCTTTATAATGGGTGTGTTCCTTATCTTATCATAGTGTCTAAACTCTTCTCCATGGCTGGACCCCCAAATAATATTCCTTTACGTGCTAAGGGGTATCTAGAGTGTGGGATAGGTTTAATAACTACCCTAACCCTAACGCGTACCCTAACCCTAACCCCTACCCTAACCCTAACACGTACCCTAATCCTAACCCGTACCCTATACCGAGCCCTAACCCTAACACTAACCCTAACCCTAACCCTAACCCATACCCTATGCCGTACTCGAGCCCCTCCCCCAACCCGTACCCTAAGCCGTACCCTAACCCTAACCCTAAGGCTAACCCTAACCCTAGGCTCCCCTTGACTGCTTCTGCCTCCAATAGATTTCCTAAGCACTAGTGTTTTAAGGAACAGCTTAAAAAGAGAATCCTAATGTGATTTCTTTATACTGGGTGTGTTCCTTATCTTATCCTAGTGTCTAAACTCTTCTCCATGGCTGGACCCCCAAATAATATTCCTTTACGTGCTAAGGGGTATCTAGAGAGTGGGATAGGTTTAATAACTACCCTAACCCTAACGCGTACCCTAACCCTAACCCCTACCCTAACCCTCACACGTACCCTAATCCTAACCCGTACACTAAACCGAGCCCTAACCCTAAAACTAACCCTAACCCTAACCCATACCCTACGCCGTACCCGATCCCCTCCCCAAAACCGTACCCTAAGCCGTACCCTAACCCTAACCCTAACCCTAGGCTACCCTTGACTGCTTCTGCCTCCAATAGATTTCCTAAGCACTAGTGTTTTAAGGAACAGCTTAAAAAGAGAATCCTAATGTGATTTCTTTATAATGGGTGTGTTCCTTATCTTATCCTAGTGTCTAAACTCTTCTCCATGGCTGGACCCCCAAATAATATTCTTTACGTGCTGAGGGGTATCAAGAGAGTGGGAAAGGTTTAATAACTAGCCTAACACTAACGCGTACCCTAACCCTATCCCCTACACTAACCCTAACACGTACCCTAATCCTAACCCGTACCCTAAACCGAGCCCTAACCCTAACACTTACCCTAACCCTAACCCTAACCCATACCCTACGCCGAACCCGAACCCCTCCCCGAACCCGTACCCTAAGCCGTACCCTAACCCTAACCCTAAGCCTAACCCTAACCCTAGGCTACCCTTGACTGCTTCTGCCTCCAATAGATTTCCTAAGCACTAGTGTTTGAAGGAACAGCTTAAAAAGAGAATCCTAATGTGATTTCTTTATAATGGGTGTGTTCCTTATCTTATCCTAGTGTCTAAACTCTTCTCCATGGCTGGACCCCCAAATAATATTCCTTTACGTGCTAAGGGGTATCTAGAGAGTGGGATAGGTTTAATAACTACCCTAACCCTAACGCGTACCCTAACCCTAACCCCTACCCTAACCCTAACACGTACCCTAAATCTAACCCATACCCTAAACCGAGCCCTAACCCTAACACTAACCCTAACCCTAACCCTAACCCATACCCTACGCCATACCCGAACCCCTCCCCGAACCCGTACCCTAAGCCGTACCCTAACCCTAACCCTAAGCCTAACCCTAACCCTAGGCTACCCATGACTGCTTCTGCCTACAATAGATTTCCTAAGCACTAGTGTTTTAAGGAACAGCTTAAAAAGAGAATCCTAATGTGATTTCTTTATACTGGGTGTGTTCCTTATCTTATCCTAGTGTCTAAACTCTTCTCCATGGCTGGACCCCCAAATAATATTCCTTTACGTGCTAAGGGGTATCTAGAGAGTGGGATAGGTTTAATAACTACCCTAACCCTAAAGCGTACCCTAACCCTAACCCCTACCCTAACCCTAACACGTACCCTAATCCTAACCCGTACCCTAAACCGAGCCCTAACCCTAAAACTAACCCTAACCCTAACCCATACCCTACGCCGTACCCGATCCCCTCCCCAAAACCGTACCCTAAGCCGTATCCTAACCCTAACCCTAACCCTAGGCTACCCTTGACTGCTTCTGCCTCCAATAGATTTCCTAAGCACTAGTGTTTTAAGGAACAGCTTAAAAAGAGAATCCTAATGTGATTTCTTTATAATGGGTGTGTTCCTTATCTTATCCTAGTGTCTAAACTCTTCTCCATGGCTGGACCCCCAAATAATATTCCTTTACGTGCTAAGGGGTATCTAGAGAGTGGGATAGGTTTAATAACTACCCTAACCCTAACGCGTACCCTAACCCTAACCCCTACCCTAACCCTAACACGTACCCTAATCCTAACCCGTACCCTAAACCGAGCCCTAACCCTAACACTAACCCTAACCCTAACCCTAACCCATACCCTATGCCGTACTCGATTCCCTCCCCGAACACGTACCCTAAGCCGTACGCTAACCCTAACCCTAAGGCTAACCCTAACCCTAGGCTCCCCTTGACTGCTTCTGCCTCCAATAGATTTCCTAAGCACTAGTGTTTTAAGGAACAGCTTAAAAAGAGAATCCTAATGTGATTTCTTTATAATGGGTGTGTTCCTTATCTTATCCTAGTGTCTAAACTCTTCTCCATGGCTGGACCCCCAAATAATATTCCTTTACGTGCTAAGGGGTATCTAGAGAGTGGGATAGGTTTAATAACTACCCTAACCCTAACGCCTACCCTAACCCTAACCCCTACCCTAACCCTAACACGTACCCTAATCCTAACCCGTACCCTAAACCGAGCCCTAACCCTAAAACTAACCCTAACCCTAACCCATACCCTACGCCGTACCCGATCCCCTCCCCAAAACCATACCCTAAGCCGTACCCTAACCCTAACCCTAACCCTAGGCTACCCTTGACTGCTTCTGCCTCCAATAGATTTCCTAAGCACTAGTGTTTTAAGGAACAGCTTAAAAAGAGAATCCTAATGTGATTTCTTTATAATGGGTGTGTTCCTTATCTTATCCTAGTGTCTAAACTCTTCTCCATGGCTGGACCCCCAAATAATATTCTTTACGTGCTGAGGGGTATCAAGAGAGTGGTAAAGGTTTAATAACTAGCCTAACGCTAACGCGTACCCTAACCCTATCCCCTACACTAACCCTAACACGTACCCTAATCCTAACCCGTACCCTAAACCGAGCCCTAACCCTAAAACTTACCCTAACCCTAACCCTAACCCATACCCTACGCCGTACCCGAACCCCTCCCCGAACCCGTACCCTAAGCCGTACCCTAACCCTAACCCTAGGCTACCCTTGACTGCTTCTGCCTCCAATAGATTTCCTAAGCACTAGTGTTTGAAGGAACAGCTTAAAAAGAGAATCCTAATGTGATTTCTTTATAATGGGTGTGTTCCTTATCTTATCCTAGTGTCTAAACTCTTCTCCATGGCTGGACCCCCAAATAATATTCCTTTACGTGCTAAGGGGTATCTAGAGAGTGGGATAGGTTTAATAACTACCCTAACCCTAACGCGTACCCTAACCCTAACCCCTACCCTAACCCTAACACGTACCCTAAACCTAACCCATACCCTAAACCGAGCCCTAACCATAACACTTACCCTAACCCTAACCCTAACACATACCCTACGCCGTACCCGAACCCCTCCCCGAACCCGTACCCTAAGCCGTACCCTAACCCTAACCCTATGCCTAACCCTAACCCTAGGCTACCCTTGACTGCTTCTGCCTCCAATAGATTTCCTAAGCACTAGTGTTTTAAGGAACAGCTTAAAAAGATAATCCTAATGTGATTTCTTTATAATGGGTGTGTTCCTTATCTTATCCTAGTGTCTAAACTCTTCTCCATGGCTGGACCCCCAAATAATATTCCTTTACGTGCTAACTGGTATCTAGAGAGTGGGATAGGTTTAATAACTACCCTAACCCTAAAGCGTACCCTAACCCTAACCCCTACCCTAACCCTAACACGTACCCTAATCCTAACCTGTACCCTAAACCGAGCCCTAACCCTAACACGAACCCTAACCCTAACCCTAACCCATACTCTACGCCGTACCCGAACCCCTCCCCGAACCCGTACCCTAAGCCGTACCCTAACCCTAACCCTAAGCCTAACCCTAACCCTAGGCTACCCTTGACTGCTTCTGCCTCCAATAGATTTCCTAAGCACTAGTGTTTTAAGGAACAGCTTAAAAAGAGAATCCTAATGTGATTTCTTTATAATGGGTGTGTTCCTTATCTTATCCTAGTGTCTAAACTCTTCTCCATGGCTGGACCCCCAAATAATATTCCTTTACGTGCTAAGGGGTATCTAGAGAGTGGGATAGGTTTAATAACTACCCTAACCCTAAAGCGTACCCTAACCCTAACCCCTACCCTAACCCTAACACGTACCCTAATCCTAACCCGTACCCTAAACCGAGCCCTAAGCCTAACCCTAACCCATACCCTACGCCGTACCCGAACCCCTCCCCGAACCCGTACCCTAAGCCGTACCCTAACCCTAACCCTAAGCCTAACCCTAACCCTAGGCTACCCATGACTGCTTCTGCCTACAATAGATTTCCTAAGCACTAGTGTTTTAAGGAACAGCTTAAAAAGAGAATCCTAATGTGATTTCTTTATACTGGGTGTGTTCCTTATCTTATCCTAGTGTCTAAACTCTTCTCCATGGCTGGACCCCCAAATAATATTCCTTTACGTGCTAAGGGGTATCTAGAGAGTGGGATAGGTTTAATAACTACCCTAACCCTAAAGCGTACCCTAACCCTAACCCCTACTCTAACCCTAACACGTACCCTAATCCTAACCCGTACCCTAAACGGAGCCCTAACCCTAACACGAACCCTAACCCTAACCCTAACCCATACCCTATGCTGTACCCGAACCCCTCCCCGAACCCGTACCCTAAGCCGTACCCTAACCCTAACCCTAAGGCTAACCCTAACCCTAGGCTCCCCTTGACTGCTTCTGCCTACAATAGATTTCCTAAGCACTAGTGTTTTAAGGAACAGCTTAAAAAGAGAATCCTAATGTGATTTCTTTATACTGGGTGTGTTCCTTATCTTATCCTAGTGTCTAAACTCTTCTCCATGGCTGGACCCCCAAATAATATTCCTTTACGTGCTAAGGGGTATCTAGAGAGTGGGATAGGTTTAATAACTACCCTAACCCTAAAGCGTACCCTAACCCTAACCCCTACCCTAACCCTAACACGTACCCTAATCCTAACCCGTACCCTAAACCGAGCCCTAACCCTAAAACTAACCCTAACCCTAACCCATACCCTACGCCGTACCCGATCCCCTCCCCAAAACCGTACCCTAAGCCGTACCCTAACCCTAACCCTAACCCTAGGCTACCCTTGACTGCTTCTGCCTCCAATAGATTTCCTAAGCACTAGTGTTTTAAGGAACAGCTTAAAAAGAGAATCCTAATGTGATTTCTTTATACTGGGTGTGTTCCTTATCTTATCCTAGTGTCTAAACTCTTCTCCATGGCTGGACCCCCAAATAATATTCCTTTACGTGCTAAGGGGTATCTAGAGAGTGGGATAGGTTTAATAACTACCCTAACCCTAACGCGTACCCTAACCCTAACCCCTACCCTAACCCTAACACGTACCCTAATCCTAACCCGTACCCTAAACCGAGCCCTAACCCTAACACTAACCCTAACCCTAACCCTAACCCATACCCTATGCCGTACTCGAGTCCCTCCCCGAACACGTACCCTAAGCCGTACGCTAACCCTAACCCTAAGGCTAACCCTAACCCTAGGCTCCCCTTGACTGCTTCTGCCTCCAATAGATTTCCTAAGCACTAGTGTTTTAAGGAACAGCTTAAAAAGAGAATCCTAATGTGATTTCTTTATAATGGGTGTGTTCCTTATCTTATCCTAGTGTCTAAACTCTTCTCCATGGCTGGACCCCCAAATAATATTCCTTTACGTGCTAAGGGGTATCTAGAGAGTGGGATAGGTTTAATAACTACCCTAACCCTAACGCCTACCCTAACCCTAACCCCTACCCTAACCCTAACACGTACCCTAATCCTAACCCGTACCCTAAACCGAGCCCTAACCCTAAAACTAACCCTAACCCTAACCCATACCCTACGCCGTACCCGATCCCCTCCCCAAAACCATACCCTAAGCCGTACCCTAACCCTAACCCTAACCCTAGGCTACCCTTGACTGCTTCTGCCTCCAATAGATTTCCTAAGCACTAGTGTTTTAAGGAACAGCTTAAAAAGAGAATCCTAATGTGATTTCTTTATAATGGGTGTGTTCCTTATCTTATCCTAGTGTCTAAACTCTTCTCCATGGCTGGACCCCCAAATAATATTCTTTACGTGCTGAGGGGTATCAAGAGAGTGGGAAAGGTTTAATAACTAGCCTAACGCTAACGCGTACCCTAACCCTATCCCCTACACTAACCCTAACACGTACCCTAATCCTAACCCGTACCCTAAACCGAGCCCTAACCCTAACACTTACCCTAACCCTAACCCTAACCCATACCCTACGCCGTACCCGAACCCCTCCCCGAACCCGTACCCTAAGCCGTACCCTAACCCTAACCCTAAGCCTAACCCTAACACTAGGCTACCCTTGACTGCTTCTGCCTCCAATAGATTTCCTAAGCACTAGTGATTGAAGGAACAGCTTTAAAAGAGAATCCTAATGTGATTTCTTTATAATGGGTGTGTTCCTTATCTTATCATAGTGTCTAAACTCTTCTCCATGGCTGGACCCCCAAATAATATTCCTTTACGTGCTAAGGGGTATCTAGAGTGTGGGATAGGTTTAATAACTACCCTAACCCTAACGCGTACCCTAACCCTAACCCCTACCCTAACCCTAACACGTACCCTAATCCTAACCCGTACCCTATACCGAGCCCTAACCCTAACACTAACCCTAACCCTAACCCTAACCCATACCCTATGCCGTACTCGAGCCCCTCCCCCAACCCGTACCCTAAGCCGTACCCTAACCCTAACCCTAAGGCTAACCCTAACCCTAGGCTCCCCTTGACTGCTTCTGCCTCCAATAGATTTCCTAAGCACTAGTGTTTGAAGGAACAGCTTAAAAAGAGAATCCTAATGTGATTTCTTTATAATGGGTGTGTTCCTTATCTTATCCGAGTGTCTAAACTCTTCTCCATGGCTGGACCCCCAAATAATATTCCTTTACGTGCTAAGGGGTATCTAGAGAGTGGGATAGGTTTAATAACTACCCTAACCCTAAAGCATACCCTAACCCTAACCCCTACCCTAACCATAACACGTACCCTAATCCTAACCCGTACCCTAAACCGAGCCCTAACCCTAACCCTAACCCATACCCTACGCCGTACCCGAAACCCTCCCCGAACCCGTACCCTAAGCCGTACCCTAACCCTAACCCTAAGCCTAACCCTAACCCTAGGCTACCCATGACTGCTTCTGCCTACAATAGATTTCCTAAGCACTAGTGTTTTAAGGAACAGCTTAAAAAGAGAATCCTAATGTGATTTCTTTATACTGGGTGTGTTCCTTATCTTATCCTAGTGTCTAAACTCTTCTCAATGGCTGGACCCCCAAATAATATTCCTTTACGTGCTAAGGGGTATCTAGAGAGTGGGATAGGTTTAATAACTACCCTAACCCTAAAGCTTACCCTAACCCTAACCCCTACTCTAACCCTAACACGTACCCTAATCCTAACCCGTACCCTAAACCGAGCCCTAACCCTAACACGAACCCTAACCCTAACCCTAACCCATACCCTATGCCGTACCCGAACCCCTCCCCGAACCCGTACCCTAAGCCGTACCCTAACCGTAACCCTAAGGCTAACCCTAACCCTAGGCTCCCCTTGACTGCTTCTGCCTCCAATAGATTTCCTAAGCACTAGTGTTTTAAGGAACAGCTTAAAAAGAGAATCCTAATGTGATTTCTTTATAATGGGTGTGTTCCTTATCTTATCCTAGTGTCTAAACTCTTCTCCATGGCTGGACCCCCAAATAATATTCCTTTACGTGCTAAGGGGTATCTAGAGAGTGGGATAGGTTTAATAACTATCCTAACCCTAACGCGTACCCTAACCCTAACCCCTACCATAACCCTAACACGTACCCTAATCCTAACCCATACCCTAAACCGAGCCCTAACCCTAAAACTAACCCTAACCCTAACCCATACCCTACGCCGTACCCGATCCCCTCCCCAAAACCGTACCCTAAGCCGTACCCTAACCCTAACCCTAACCCTAGGCTACCCTTGACTGCTTCTGCCTCCAATAGATTTCCTAAGCACTAGTGTTTGAAGGAACAGCTTAAAAAGAGAATCCTAATGTGATTTCTTTATAATGGGTGTGTTCCTTATCTTATCCTAGTGTCTAAACTCTTCTCCATGGCTGGACCCCCAAATAATATTCCTTTACGTGCTAAGGGGTATCTAGAGAGTGGGATAGGTTTAATAACTACCCGAACCCTAAAGCGTACCCTAACCCTAACCCCTACCCTAACCCTAACACGTACCCTAATCCTAACCTGTACCCTAAACCGAGCCCTAACCCTAACACTAACCCTAACCCTAACCCTAACCCATACCCTACGCCGTACACGAACCCCTCCCCGAACCCGTACCCTAAGCCGTACCCTAACCCTAACCCTAAGCCTAACCCTAACCCTAGGCTACCCTTGACTCCTTCTGCCTCCAATAGATTTCCTAAGCACTAGTGTTTGAAGGAACAGCTTTAAAAGAGAATCCTAATGTGATTTCTTTATAATGGGTGTGTTCCTTATCTTATCCTAGTGTCTAAACTCTTCTCCATGGCTGGACCCCCAAATAATATTCCTTTACCTGCTAAGGGGTATCTAGAGAGTGGGATAGGTTTAATAACTACCCTAACCCTAAAGCGTACCCTAAACCTAACCCCTACCCTAACCCTAACACGTACCCTAATCCTAACCCGTACCCTAAACCGAGCCCTAACCCTAACCCTAACCCATACCCTACGCCGTACCCGAACCCCTCCCCGAACCCATAGCCTAAGCCGTACCCTAACCCTAACCCTAAGCCTAACCCTAACCCTAGGCTACCCTTGACTGCTGCTGCCTCCAATAGATTTCCTAAGCACTAGTGTTTTAAGGAACAGCTTAAAAAGAGAATCCTAATGTGATTTCTTTATAATGGGTGTGTTCCTTATCTTATCCTAGTGTCTAAACTCTTCTCCATGGCTGGACCCCCAAATAATATTCCTTTACGTGCTAAGGGGTATCTAGAGAGTGGGATAGGTTTAATAACTACCCTAACCCTAACGCGTACCCTAACCCTAACCACTACCCTAACCCTAACACGTACCCTAATCCTAACCCGTACCCTAAACCGAGCCCTAACCCTAACACGAACCCTAACACTAACCCTAACCCATACCCTACGCCGTACCCGAACCCCTCCCCGAACCCGTACCCTAAGCCGTACCCTAACCCTAACCCTAAGCCTAACCCTAACCCTAGGCTACCCATGACTGCTTCTGCCTCCAATAGATTTCCTAAGCACTAGTGTTTGAAGGAACAGCTTAAAAAGAGAATCCTAATGTGATTTCTTTATACTGGGTGTGTTCCTTATCTTATCCTAGTGTCTAAACTCTTCTCCATGGCTGGACCCCCAAATAATATTCCTTTACGTGCTAAGGGGTATCTAGAGAGTGGGATAGGTTTAATAACTACCCTAACCCTAACGCGTACCCTAACCCTAACCCCTACCCTAACCCTAACACGTACCCTAAACCTAACCCATACCCTAAACCGAGCCCTAACCCTAACACTAACCCTAACCCTAACCCTAACCCATACCCTACGCCATACCCGAACCCCTCCCCGAACCCGTACCCTAAGCCGTACCCTAACCCTAACCCTGAGCCTAACCCTAACCCTAGGCTACCCATGACTGCTTCTGCCTACAATAGATTTCCTAAGCACTAGTGTTTTAAGGAACAGCTTAAAAAGAGAATCCTAATGTGATTTCTTTATACTGGGTGTGTTCCTTATCTTATCCTAGTGTCTAAACTCTTCTCCATGGCTGGACCCCCAAATAATATTCCTTTACGTGCTAAGGGGTATCTAGAGAGTGGGATAGGTTTAATAACTATCCTAACCCTAACGCGTACCCTAACCCTAACCCCTACCATAACCCTAACACGTACCCTAATCCTAACCCGTACCCTAAACCGAGCCCTAACCCTAAAACTAACCCTAACCCTAACCCATACCCTACGCCGTACCCGATCCCCTCCCCAAAACCGTACCCTAAGCCGTACCCTAACCCTAACCCTAACCCTAGGCTACCCTTGACTGCTTCTGCCTCCAATAGATTTCCTAAGCACTAGTGTTTTAAGGAACAGCTTAAAAAGAGAATCCTAATGTGATTTCTTTATACTGGGTGTGTTCCTTATCTTATCCTAGTGTCTAAACTCTTCTCAATGGCTGGACCCCCAAATAATATTCCTTTACGTGCTAAGGGGTATCTAGAGAGTGGGATAGGTTTAATAACTACCCTAACCCTAAAGCTTACCCTAACCCTAACCCCTACTCTAACCCTAACACGTACCCTAATCCTAACCCGTACCCTAAACCGAGCCCTAACCCTAACACGAACCCTAACCCTAACCCTAACCCATACCCTATGCCGTACCCGAACCCCTCCCCGAACCCGTACCCTAAGCCGTACCCTAACCGTAACCCTAAGGCTAACCCTAACCCTAGGCTCCCCTTGACTGCTTCTGCCTCCAATAGATTTCCTAAGCACTAGTGTTTTAAGGAACAGCTTAAAAAGAGAATCCTAATGTGATTTCTTTATAATGGGTGTGTTCCTTATCTTATCCTAGTGTCTAAACTCTTCTCCATGGCTGGACCCCCAAATAATATTCCTTTACGTGCTAAGGGGTATCTAGAGAGTGGGATAGGTTTAATAACTATCCTAACCCTAACGCGTACCCTAACCCTAACCCCTACCATAACCCTAACACGTACCCTAATCCTAACCCATACCCTAAACCGAGCCCTAACCCTAAAACTAACCCTAACCCTAACCCATACCCTACGCCGTACCCGATCCCCTCCCCAAAACCGTACCCTAAGCCGTACCCTAACCCTAACCCTAACCCTAGGCTACCCTTGACTGCTTCTGCCTCCAATAGATTTCCTAAGCACTAGTGTTTGAAGGAACAGCTTAAAAAGAGAATCCTAATGTGATTTCTTTATAATGGGTGTGTTCCTTATCTTATCCTAGTGTCTAAACTCTTCTCCATGGCTGGACCCCCAAATAATATTCCTTTACGTGCTAAGGGGTATCTAGAGAGTGGGATAGGTTTAATAACTACCCGAACCCTAAAGCGTACCCTAACCCTAACCCCTACCCTAACCCTAACACGTACCCTAATCCTAACCTGTACCCTAAACCGAGCCCTAACCCTAACACTAACCCTAACCCTAACCCTAACCCATACCCTACGCCGTACACGAACCCCTCCCCGAACCCGTACCCTAAGCCGTACCCTAACCCTAACCCTAAGCCTAACCCTAACCCTAGGCTACCCTTGACTCCTTCTGCCTCCAATAGATTTCCTAAGCACTAGTGTTTGAAGGAACAGCTTTAAAAGAGAATCCTAATGTGATTTCTTTATAATGGGTGTGTTCCTTATCTTATCCTAGTGTCTAAACTCTTCTCCATGGCTGGACCCCCAAATAATATTCCTTTACCTGCTAAGGGGTATCTAGAGAGTGGGATAGGTTTAATAACTACCCTAACCCTAAAGCGTACCCTAAACCTAACCCCTACCCTAACCCTAACACGTACCCTAATCCTAACCCGTACCCTAAACCGAGCCCTAACCCTAACCCTAACCCATACCCTACGCCGTACCCGAACCCCTCCCCGAACCCATAGCCTAAGCCGTACCCTAACCCTAACCCTAAGCCTAACCCTAACCCTAGGCTACCCTTGACTGCTGCTGCCTCCAATAGATTTCCTAAGCACTAGTGTTTTAAGGAACAGCTTAAAAAGAGAATCCTAATGTGATTTCTTTATAATGGGTGTGTTCCTTATCTTATCCTAGTGTCTAAACTCTTCTCCATGGCTGGACCCCCAAATAATATTCCTTTACGTGCTAAGGGGTATCTAGAGAGTGGGATAGGTTTAATAACTACCCTAACCCTAACGCGTACCCTAACCCTAACCACTACCCTAACCCTAACACGTACCCTAATCCTAACCCGTACCCTAAACCGAGCCCTAACCCTAACACGAACCCTAACACTAACCCTAACCCATACCCTACGCCGTACCCGAACCCCTCCCCGAACCCGTACCCTAAGCCGTACCCTAACCCTAACCCTAAGCCTAACCCTAACCCTAGGCTACCCATGACTGCTTCTGCCTCCAATAGATTTCCTAAGCACTAGTGTTTGAAGGAACAGCTTAAAAAGAGAATCCTAATGTGATTTCTTTATACTGGGTGTGTTCCTTATCTTATCCTAGTGTCTAAACTCTTCTCCATGGCTGGACCCCCAAATAATATTCCTTTACGTGCTAAGGGGTATCTAGAGAGTGGGATAGGTTTAATAACTACCCTAACCCTAACGCGTACCCTAACCCTAACCCCTACCCTAACCCTAACACGTACCCTAAACCTAACCCATACCCTAAACCGAGCCCTAACCCTAACACTAACCCTAACCCTAACCCTAACCCATACCCTACGCCATACCCGAACCCCTCCCCGAACCCGTACCCTAAGCCGTACCCTAACCCTAACCCTGAGCCTAACCCTAACCCTAGGCTACCCATGACTGCTTCTGCCTACAATAGATTTCCTAAGCACTAGTGTTTTAAGGAACAGCTTAAAAAGAGAATCCTAATGTGATTTCTTTATACTGGGTGTGTTCCTTATCTTATCCTAGTGTCTAAACTCTTCTCCATGGCTGGACCCCCAAATAATATTCCTTTACGTGCTAAGGGGTATCTAGAGAGTGGGATAGGTTTAATAACTATCCTAACCCTAACGCGTACCCTAACCCTAACCCCTACCATAACCCTAACACGTACCCTAATCCTAACCCGTACCCTAAACCGAGCCCTAACCCTAAAACTAACCCTAACCCTAACCCATACCCTACGCCGTACCCGATCCCCTCCCCAAAACCGTACCCTAAGCCGTACCCTAACCCTAACACTAACCCTAGGCTACCCTTGACTGCTTCTGCCTCCAATAGATTTCCTAAGCACTAGTGTTTTAAGGAAGAGCTTAAAAAGAGAATCCTAATGTGATTTCTTTATAATGGGTGTGTTCCTTATCTTATCCTAGTGTCTAAACTCTTCTCCATGGCTGGACCCCCAAATAATATTCTTTACGTGCTGAGGGGTATCAAGAGAGTGGGAAAGGTTTAATAACTAGCCTAACGCTAACGCGTACCCTAACCCTATCCCCTACACTAACCCTAACACGTACCCTAATCCTAACCCGTACCCTAAACCGAGCCCTAACCCTAACACTAACCCTAACCCTAACCCTAACCCATACCCTACGCCGTACACGAACCCTTCCCCGAACCCGTACCCTAAGCCATACCCTAACCCTAACCCTAAGCCTAACCCTAACCCTAGGCTACCCTTGACTGCTTCTGCCTCCAATAGATTTCCTAAGCACTAGTGTTTGAAGGAACAGCTTAAAAAGAGAATCCTAATGTGATTTCTTTATAATGGGTGTGTTCCTTATCTTATCCTAGTGTCTAAACTCTTCTCCATGGCTGGACCCCCAAATAATATTCCTTTACGTGCTAAGGGGTATCTAGAGAGTGGGATAGGTTTAATAACTACCCGAACCCTAAAGCGTACCCTAACCCTAACCCCTACCCTAACCCTAACACGTACCCTAATCCTAACCTGTACCCTAAACCGAGCCCTAACCCTAACACTAACCCTAACCCTAACCCTAACCCATACCCTACGCCGTACCCGAACCCCTCCCCGAACCCGTACCCTAAGCCGTACCCTAACCCTAACCCTAAGCCTAACCCTAACCCTAGGCTACCCTTGACTCCTTCTGCCTCCAATAGATTTCCTAAGCACTAGTGTTTGAAGGAACAGCTTTAAAAGAGAATCCTAATGTGATTTCTTTATAATGGGTGTGTTCCTTATCTTATCCTAGTGTCTAAACTCTTCTCCATGGCTGGACCCCCAAATAATATTCCTTTACCTGCTAAGGGGTATCTAGAGAGTGGGATAGGTTTAATAACTACCCTAACCCTAAAGCGTACCCTAAACCTAACCCCTACCCTAACCCTAACACGTACCCTAATCCTAACCCGTACCCTAAACCGAGCCCTAACCCTAACCCTAACCCATACCCTACGCCGTACCCGAACCCCTCCCCGAACCCATAGCCTAAGCCGTACCCTAACCCTAACCCTAAGCCTAACCCTAACCGTAGGCTACCCATGACTGCTTCTGCCTCCAATAGATTTCCTAAGCACTAGTGTTTTAAGGAACAGCTTAAAAAGAGAATCCTAATGTGATTTCTTTATAATGGGTGTGTTCTTTATCTTATCCTAGTGTCTAAACTCTTCTCCATGGCTGGGCCCCCAAATAATATTCTTTACGTGCTGAGGGGTATCAAGAGAGTGGGAAAGGTTTAATAACTAGCCTAACGCTAATGCGTACCCTAAACCTAACCCCTACACTAACCCTAACACGTACCCTAATCCTAACCCGTACCCTAAACCGAGCCCTAACCCTAACACGAACCCTAACCCTAACCCTAACCCATACCCTACGCCGTACCTGAACCCCTCCCCGAACCCGTACCCTAAGCCGTACCCTAACCCTAACCCTAAGCCTAACCCTAACCCTAGGCTACCCTTGACTGCTTCTGCCTCCAATAGATTTCCTAAGCACTAGTGTTTTAAGGAACAGCTTAAAAAGAGAATCCTAATGTGATTTCTTTATAATGGGTGTGTTCCTTATCTTATCCTAGTGTCTAAACTCTTCTCCATGGCTGGACCCCCAAATAATATTCCTTTACGTGCTAACTGGTATCTAGAGAGTGGGATAGGTTTAATAACTACCCTAACCCTAAAGCGTACCCTAACCCTAACCCCTACCCTAACCCTAACACGTACCCTAATCCTAACCTGTACCCTAAACCGAGCCCTAACCCTAACACGAACCCTAACCCTAACCCTAACCCATACTCTACGCCGTACCCGAACCCCTCCCCGAACCCGTACCCTAAGCCGTACCCTAACCCTAACCCTAAGCCTAACCCTAACCCTAGGCTACCCTTGACTGCTTCTGCCTCCAATAGATTTCCTAAGCACTAGTGTTTTAAGGAACAGCTTAAAAAGAGAATCCTAATGTGATTTCTTTATACTGGGTGTGTTCCTTATCTTATCCTAGTGTCTAAACTCTTCTCCATGGCTGGACCCCCAAATAATATTCCTTTACGTGCTAAGGGGTATCTAGAGAGTGGGATAGGTTTAATAACTACCCTAACCCTAACGCGTACCCTAACCCTAACCCCTACCCTAACCCTAACACGTACCCTAATCCTAACCCGTACCCTAAACCGAGCCCTAACCCTAACACTAACCCTAACCCTAACCCTAACCCATACCCTATGCCGTACTCGAGTCCCTCCCCGAACACGTACCCTAAGCCGTACGCTAACCCTAACCCTAAGGCTAACCCTAACCCTAGGCTCCCCTTGACTGCTTCTGCCTCCAATAGATTTCCTAAGCACTAGTGTTTTAAGGAACAGCTTAAAAAGAGAATCCTAATGTGATTTCTTTATAATGGGTGTGTTCCTTATCTTATCCTAGTGTCTAAACTCTTCTCCATGGCTGGACCCCCAAATAATATTCCTTTACGTGCTAAGGGGTATCTAGAGAGTGGGATAGGTTTAATAACTACCCTAACCCTAACGCCTACCCTAACCCTAACCCCTACCCTAACCCTAACACGTACCCTAATCCTAACCCGTACCCTAAACCGAGCCCTAACCCTAAAACTAACCCTAACCCTAACCCATACCCTACGCCGTACCCGATCCCCTCCCCAAAACCATACCCTAAGCCGTACCCTAACCCTAACCCTAACCCTAGGCTACCCTTGACTGCTTCTGCCTCCAATAGATTTCCTAAGCACTAGTGTTTTAAGGAACAGCTTAAAAAGAGAATCCTAATGTGATTTCTTTATAATGGGTGTGTTCCTTATCTTATCCTAGTGTCTAAACTCTTCTCCATGGCTGGACCCCCAAATAATATTCTTTACGTGCTGAGGGGTATCAAGAGAGTGGGAAAGGTTTAATAACTAGCCTAACGCTAACGCGTACCCTAACCCTATCCCCTACACTAACCCTAACACGTACCCTAATCCTAACCCGTACCCTAAACCGAGCCCTAACCCTAACACTTACCCTAACCCTAACCCTAACCCATACCCTACGCCGTACCTGAACCCCTCCCCGAACCCGTACCCTAAGCCGTACCCTAACCCTAACCCTAAGCCTAACCCTAACCCTAGGCTACCCTTGACTGCTTCTGCCTCCAATAGATTTCCTAAGCACTAGTGTTTGAAGGAACAGCTTAAAAAGAGAATCCTAATGTGATTTCTTTATACTGGGTGTGTTCCTTATCTTATCCTAGTGTCTAAACTCTTCTCCATGGCTGGACCCCCAAATAATATTCCTTTACGTGCTAAGGGGTATCTAGAGAGTGGGATAGGTTTAATAACTACCCTAACCCTAACGCCTACCCTAACCCTAACCCCTACCCTAACCCTAACACGTACCCTAATCCTAACCCGTACCCTAAACCGAGCCCTAACCCTAAAACTAACCCTAACCCTAACCCATACCCTACGCCGTACCCGATCCCCTCCCCAAAACCATACCCTAAGCCGTACCCTAACCCTAACCCTAACCCTAGGCTACCCTTGACTGCTTCTGCCTCCAATAGATTTCCTAAGCACTAGTGTTTTAAGGAACAGCTTAAAAAGAGAATCCTAATGTGATTTCTTTATAATGGGTGTGTTCCTTATCTTATCCTAGTGTCTAAACTCTTCTCCATGGCTGGACCCCCAAATAATATTCTTTACGTGCTGAGGGGTATCAAGAGAGTGGTAAAGGTTTAATAACTAGCCTAACGCTAACGCGTACCCTAACCCTATCCCCTACACTAACCCTAACACGTACCCTAATCCTAACCCGTACCCTAAACCGAGCCCTAACCCTAAAACTTACCCTAACCCTAACCCTAACCCATACCCTACGCCGTACCCGAACCCCTCCCCGAACCCGTACCCTAAGCCGTACCCTAACCCTAACCCTAGGCTACCCTTGACTGCTTCTGCCTCCAATAGATTTCCTAAGCACTAGTGTTTGAAGGAACAGCTTAAAAAGAGAATCCTAATGTGATTTCTTTATAATGGGTGTGTTCCTTATCTTATCCTAGTGTCTAAACTCTTCTCCATGGCTGGACCCCCAAATAATATTCCTTTACGTGCTAAGGGGTATCTAGAGAGTGGGATAGGTTTAATAACTACCCTAACCCTAACGCGTACCCTAACCCTAACCCCTACCCTAACCCTAACACGTACCCTAAACCTAACCCATACCCTAAACCGAGCCCTAACCATAACACTTACCCTAACCCTAACCCTAACACATACCCTACGCCGTACCCGAACCCCTCCCCGAACCCGTACCCTAAGCCGTACCCTAACCCTAACCCTATGCCTAACCCTAACCCTAGGCTACCCTTGACTGCTTCTGCCTCCAATAGATTTCCTAAGCACTAGTGTTTTAAGGAACAGCTTAAAAAGATAATCCTAATGTGATTTCTTTATAATGGGTGTGTTCCTTATCTTATCCTAGTGTCTAAACTCTTCTCCATGGCTGGACCCCCAAATAATATTCCTTTACGTGCTAACTGGTATCTAGAGAGTGGGATAGGTTTAATAACTACCCTAACCCTAAAGCGTACCCTAACCCTAACCCCTACCCTAACCCTAACACGTACCCTAATCCTAACCCGTACCCTAAACCGAGCCCTAAGCCTAACCCTAACCCATACCCTACGCCGTACCCGAACCCCTCCCCGAACCCGTACCCTAAGCCGTACCCTAACCCTAACCCTAAGCCTAACCCTAACCCTAGGCTACCCATGACTGCTTCTGCCTACAATAGATTTCCTAAGCACTAGTGTTTTAAGGAACAGCTTAAAAAGAGAATCCTAATGTGATTTCTTTATACTGGGTGTGTTCCTTATCTTATCCTAGTGTCTAAACTCTTCTCCATGGCTGGACCCCCAAATAATATTCCTTTACGTGCTAAGGGGTATCTAGAGAGTGGGATAGGTTTAATAACTACCCTAACCCTAAAGCGTACCCTAACCCTAACCCCTACTCTAACCCTAACACGTACCCTAATCCTAACCCGTACCCTAAACGGAGCCCTAACCCTAACACGAACCCTAACCCTAACCCTAACCCATACCCTATGCTGTACCCGAACCCCTCCCCGAACCCGTACCCTAAGCCGTACCCTAACCCTAACCCTAAGGCTAACCCTAACCCTAGGCTCCCCTTGACTGCTTCTGCCTACAATAGATTTCCTAAGCACTAGTGTTTTAAGGAACAGCTTAAAAAGAGAATCCTAATGTGATTTCTTTATACTGGGTGTGTTCCTTATCTTATCCTAGTGTCTAAACTCTTCTCCATGGCTGGACCCCCAAATAATATTCCTTTACGTGCTAAGGGGTATCTAGAGAGTGGGATAGGTTTAATAACTACCCTAACCCTAAAGCGTACCCTAACCCTAACCCCTACCCTAACCCTAACACGTACCCTAATCCTAACCCGTACCCTAAACCGAGCCCTAACCCTAAAACTAACCCTAACCCTAACCCATACCCTACGCCGTACCCGATCCCCTCCCCAAAACCGTACCCTAAGCCGTACCCTAACCCTAACCCTAACCCTAGGCTACCCTTGACTGCTTCTGCCTCCAATAGATTTCCTAAGCACTAGTGTTTTAAGGAACAGCTTAAAAAGAGAATCCTAATGTGATTTCTTTATACTGGGTGTGTTCCTTATCTTATCCTAGTGTCTAAACTCTTCTCCATGGCTGGACCCCCAAATAATATTCCTTTACGTGCTAAGGGGTATCTAGAGAGTGGGATAGGTTTAATAACTACCCTAACCCTAACGCGTACCCTAACCCTAACCCCTACCCTAACCCTAACACGTACCCTAATCCTAACCCGTACCCTAAACCGAGCCCTAACCCTAACCCTAACCCTAACCCCTACCCTATGCCGTACTCGAGTCCCTCCCCGAACACGTACCCTAAGCCGTACGCTAACCCTAACCCTAACCCTAACCCTAACCCTAGGCTACCCTTGACTGCTTCTGCCTCCAATAGATTTCCTAAGCACTAGTGTTTTAAGGAACAGCTTAAAAAGAGAATCCTAATGTGATTTCTTTATAATGGGTGTGTTCCTTATCTTATCCTAGTGTCTAAACTCTTCTCCATGGCTGGACCCCCAAATAATATTCTTTACGTGCTGAGGGGTATCAAGAGAGTGGTAAAGGTTTAATAACTAGCCTAACGCTAACGCGTACCCTAACCCTATCCCCTACACTAACCCTAACACGTACCCTAATCCTAACCCGTACCCTAAACCGAGCCCTAACCCTAAAACTTACCCTAACCCTAACCCTAACCCATACCCTACGCCGTACCCGAACCCCTCCCCGAACCCGTACCCTAAGCCGTACCCTAACCCTAACCCTAGGCTACCCTTGACTGCTTCTGCCTCCAATAGATTTCCTAAGCACTAGTGTTTGAAGGAACAGCTTAAAAAGAGAATCCTAATGTGATTTCTTTATACTGGGTGTGTTCCTTATCTTATCCTAGTGTCTAAACTCTTCTCCATGGCTGGACCCCCAAATAATATTCCTTTACGTGCTAAGGGGTATCTAGAGAGTGGGATAGGTTTAATAACTACCCTAACCCTAACGCGTACCCTAACCCTAACCCCTACCCTAACCCTAACACGTACCCTAAACCTAACCCATACCCTAAACCGAGCCCTAACCCTAACACTAACCCTAACCCTAACCCTAACCCATACCCTACGCCATACCCGAACCCCTCCCCGAACCCGTACCCTAAGCCGTACCCTAACCCTAACCCTGAGCCTAACCCTAACCCTAGGCTACCCATGACTGCTTCTGCCTACAATAGATTTCCTAAGCACTAGTGTTTTAAGGAACAGCTTAAAAAGAGAATCCTAATGTGATTTCTTTATACTGGGTGTGTTCCTTATCTTATCCTAGTGTCTAAACTCTTCTCCATGGCTGGACCCCCAAATAATATTCCTTTACGTGCTAAGGGGTATCTAGAGAGTGGGATAGGTTTAATAACTATCCTAACCCTAACGCGTACCCTAACCCTAACCCCTACCATAACCCTAACACGTACCCTAATCCTAACCCGTACCCTAAACCGAGCCCTAACCCTAAAACTAACCCTAACCCTAACCCATACCCTACGCCGTACCCGATCCCCTCCCCAAAACCGTACCCTAAGCCGTACCCTAACCCTAACCCTAACCCTAGGCTACCCTTGACTGCTTCTGCCTCCAATAGATTTCCTAAGCACTAGTGTTTTAAGGAAGAGCTTAAAAAGAGAATCCTAATGTGATTTCTTTATAATGGGTGTGTTCCTTATCTTATCCTAGTGTCTAAACTCTTCTCCATGGCTGGACCCCCAAATAATATTCTTTACGTGCTGAGGGGTATCAAGAGAGTGGGAAAGGTTTAATAACTAGCCTAACGCTAACGCGTACCCTAACCCTATCCCCTACACTAACCCTAACACGTACCCTAATCCTAACCCGTACCCTAAACCGAGCCCTAACCCTAACACTAACCCTAACCCTAACCCTAACCCATACCCTACGCCGTACACGAACCCTTCCCCGAACCCGTACCCTAAGCCATACCCTAACCCTAACCCTAAGCCTAACCCTAACCCTAGGCTACCCTTGACTGCTTCTGCCTCCAATAGATTTCCTAAGCACTAGTGTTTGAAGGAACAGCTTAAAAAGAGAATCCTAATGTGATTTCTTTATAATGGGTGTGTTCCTTATCTTATCCTAGTGTCTAAACTCTTCTCCATGGCTGGACCCCCAAATAATATTCCTTTACGTGCTAAGGGGTATCTAGAGAGTGGGATAGGTTTAATAACTACCCGAACCCTAAAGCGTACCCTAACCCTAACCCCTACCCTAACCCTAACACGTACCCTAATCCTAACCTGTACCCTAAACCGAGCCCTAACCCTAACACTAACCCTAACCCTAACCCTAACCCATACCCTACGCCGTACCCGAACCCCTCCCCGAACCCGTACCCTAAGCCGTACCCTAACCCTAACCCTAAGCCTAACCCTAACCCTAGGCTACCCTTGACTCCTTCTGCCTCCAATAGATTTCCTAAGCACTAGTGTTTGAAGGAACAGCTTTAAAAGAGAATCCTAATGTGATTTCTTTATAATGGGTGTGTTCCTTATCTTATCCTAGTGTCTAAACTCTTCTCCATGGCTGGACCCCCAAATAATATTCCTTTACCTGCTAAGGGGTATCTAGAGAGTGGGATAGGTTTAATAACTACCCTAACCCTAAAGCGTACCCTAAACCTAACCCCTACCCTAACCCTAACACGTACCCTAATCCTAACCCGTACCCTAAACCGAGCCCTAACCCTAACCCTAACCCATACCCTACGCCGTACCCGAACCCCTCCCCGAACCCATAGCCTAAGCCGTACCCTAACCCTAACCCTAAGCCTAACCCTAACCGTAGGCTACCCATGACTGCTTCTGCCTCCAATAGATTTCCTAAGCACTAGTGTTTTAAGGAACAGCTTAAAAAGAGAATCCTAATGTGATTTCTTTATAATGGGTGTGTTCTTTATCTTATCCTAGTGTCTAAACTCTTCTCCATGGCTGGGCCCCCAAATAATATTCTTTACGTGCTGAGGGGTATCAAGAGAGTGGGAAAGGTTTAATAACTAGCCTAACGCTAATGCGTACCCTAAACCTAACCCCTACACTAACCCTAACACGTACCCTAATCCTAACCCGTACCCTAAACCGAGCCCTAACCCTAACACGAACCCTAACCCTAACCCTAACCCATACCCTACGCCGTACCTGAACCCCTCCCCGAACCCGTACCCTAAGCCGTACCCTAACCCTAACCCTAAGCCTAACCCTAACCCTAGGCTACCCTTGACTGCTTCTGCCTCCAATAGATTTCCTAAGCACTAGTGTTTTAAGGAACAGCTTAAAAAGAGAATCCTAATGTGATTTCTTTATAATGGGTGTGTTCCTTATCTTATCCTAGTGTCTAAACTCTTCTCCATGGCTGGACCCCCAAATAATATTCCTTTACGTGCTAACTGGTATCTAGAGAGTGGGATAGGTTTAATAACTACCCTAACCCTAAAGCGTACCCTAACCCTAACCCCTACCCTAACCCTAACACGTACCCTAATCCTAACCTGTACCCTAAACCGAGCCCTAACCCTAACACGAACCCTAACCCTAACCCTAACCCATACTCTACGCCGTACCCGAACCCCTCCCCGAACCCGTACCCTAAGCCGTACCCTAACCCTAACCCTAAGCCTAACCCTAACCCTAGGCTACCCTTGACTGCTTCTGCCTCCAATAGATTTCCTAAGCACTAGTGTTTTAAGGAACAGCTTAAAAAGAGAATCCTAATGTGATTTCTTTATACTGGGTGTGTTCCTTATCTTATCCTAGTGTCTAAACTCTTCTCCATGGCTGGACCCCCAAATAATATTCCTTTACGTGCTAAGGGGTATCTAGAGAGTGGGATAGGTTTAATAACTACCCTAACCCTAACGCGTACCCTAACCCTAACCCCTACCCTAACCCTAACACGTACCCTAATCCTAACCCGTACCCTAAACCGAGCCCTAACCCTAACACTAACCCTAACCCTAACCCTAACCCATACCCTATGCCGTACTCGAGTCCCTCCCCGAACACGTACCCTAAGCCGTACGCTAACCCTAACCCTAAGGCTAACCCTAACCCTAGGCTCCCCTTGACTGCTTCTGCCTCCAATAGATTTCCTAAGCACTAGTGTTTTAAGGAACAGCTTAAAAAGAGAATCCTAATGTGATTTCTTTATAATGGGTGTGTTCCTTATCTTATCCTAGTGTCTAAACTCTTCTCCATGGCTGGACCCCCAAATAATATTCCTTTACGTGCTAAGGGGTATCTAGAGAGTGGGATAGGTTTAATAACTACCCTAACCCTAACGCCTACCCTAACCCTAACCCCTACCCTAACCCTAACACGTACCCTAATCCTAACCCGTACCCTAAACCGAGCCCTAACCCTAAAACTAACCCTAACCCTAACCCATACCCTACGCCGTACCCGATCCCCTCCCCAAAACCATACCCTAAGCCGTACCCTAACCCTAACCCTAACCCTAGGCTACCCTTGACTGCTTCTGCCTCCAATAGATTTCCTAAGCACTAGTGTTTTAAGGAACAGCTTAAAAAGAGAATCCTAATGTGATTTCTTTATAATGGGTGTGTTCCTTATCTTATCCTAGTGTCTAAACTCTTCTCCATGGCTGGACCCCCAAATAATATTCTTTACGTGCTGAGGGGTATCAAGAGAGTGGGAAAGGTTTAATAACTAGCCTAACGCTAACGCGTACCCTAACCCTATCCCCTACACTAACCCTAACACGTACCCTAATCCTAACCCGTACCCTAAACCGAGCCCTAACCCTAACACTTACCCTAACCCTAACCCTAACCCATACCCTACGCCGTACCTGAACCCCTCCCCGAACCCGTACCCTAAGCCGTACCCTAACCCTAACCCTAAGCCTAACCCTAACCCTAGGCTACCCTTGACTGCTTCTGCCTCCAATAGATTTCCTAAGCACTAGTGTTTGAAGGAACAGCTTAAAAAGAGAATCCTAATGTGATTTCTTTATACTGGGTGTGTTCCTTATCTTATCCTAGTGTCTAAACTCTTCTCCATGGCTGGACCCCCAAATAATATTCCTTTACGTGCTAAGGGGTATCTAGAGAGTGGGATAGGTTTAATAACTACCCTAACCCTAACGCCTACCCTAACCCTAACCCCTACCCTAACCCTAACACGTACCCTAATCCTAACCCGTACCCTAAACCGAGCCCTAACCCTAAAACTAACCCTAACCCTAACCCATACCCTACGCCGTACCCGATCCCCTCCCCAAAACCATACCCTAAGCCGTACCCTAACCCTAACCCTAACCCTAGGCTACCCTTGACTGCTTCTGCCTCCAATAGATTTCCTAAGCACTAGTGTTTTAAGGAACAGCTTAAAAAGAGAATCCTAATGTGATTTCTTTATAATGGGTGTGTTCCTTATCTTATCCTAGTGTCTAAACTCTTCTCCATGGCTGGACCCCCAAATAATATTCTTTACGTGCTGAGGGGTATCAAGAGAGTGGTAAAGGTTTAATAACTAGCCTAACGCTAACGCGTACCCTAACCCTATCCCCTACACTAACCCTAACACGTACCCTAATCCTAACCCGTACCCTAAACCGAGCCCTAACCCTAAAACTTACCCTAACCCTAACCCTAACCCATACCCTACGCCGTACCCGAACCCCTCCCCGAACCCGTACCCTAAGCCGTACCCTAACCCTAACCCTAGGCTACCCTTGACTGCTTCTGCCTCCAATAGATTTCCTAAGCACTAGTGTTTGAAGGAACAGCTTAAAAAGAGAATCCTAATGTGATTTCTTTATAATGGGTGTGTTCCTTATCTTATCCTAGTGTCTAAACTCTTCTCCATGGCTGGACCCCCAAATAATATTCCTTTACGTGCTAAGGGGTATCTAGAGAGTGGGATAGGTTTAATAACTACCCTAACCCTAACGCGTACCCTAACCCTAACCCCTACCCTAACCCTAACACGTACCCTAAACCTAACCCATACCCTAAACCGAGCCCTAACCATAACACTTACCCTAACCCTAACCCTAACACATACCCTACGCCGTACCCGAACCCCTCCCCGAACCCGTACCCTAAGCCGTACCCTAACCCTAACCCTATGCCTAACCCTAACCCTAGGCTACCCTTGACTGCTTCTGCCTCCAATAGATTTCCTAAGCACTAGTGTTTTAAGGAACAGCTTAAAAAGATAATCCTAATGTGATTTCTTTATAATGGGTGTGTTCCTTATCTTATCCTAGTGTCTAAACTCTTCTCCATGGCTGGACCCCCAAATAATATTCCTTTACGTGCTAACTGGTATCTAGAGAGTGGGATAGGTTTAATAACTACCCTAACCCTAAAGCGTACCCTAACCCTAACCCCTACCCTAACCCTAACACGTACCCTAATCCTAACCCGTACCCTAAACCGAGCCCTAAGCCTAACCCTAACCCATACCCTACGCCGTACCCGAACCCCTCCCCGAACCCGTACCCTAAGCCGTACCCTAACCCTAACCCTAAGCCTAACCCTAACCCTAGGCTACCCATGACTGCTTCTGCCTACAATAGATTTCCTAAGCACTAGTGTTTTAAGGAACAGCTTAAAAAGAGAATCCTAATGTGATTTCTTTATACTGGGTGTGTTCCTTATCTTATCCTAGTGTCTAAACTCTTCTCCATGGCTGGACCCCCAAATAATATTCCTTTACGTGCTAAGGGGTATCTAGAGAGTGGGATAGGTTTAATAACTACCCTAACCCTAAAGCGTACCCTAACCCTAACCCCTACTCTAACCCTAACACGTACCCTAATCCTAACCCGTACCCTAAACGGAGCCCTAACCCTAACACGAACCCTAACCCTAACCCTAACCCATACCCTATGCTGTACCCGAACCCCTCCCCGAACCCGTACCCTAAGCCGTACCCTAACCCTAACCCTAAGGCTAACCCTAACCCTAGGCTCCCCTTGACTGCTTCTGCCTACAATAGATTTCCTAAGCACTAGTGTTTTAAGGAACAGCTTAAAAAGAGAATCCTAATGTGATTTCTTTATACTGGGTGTGTTCCTTATCTTATCCTAGTGTCTAAACTCTTCTCCATGGCTGGACCCCCAAATAATATTCCTTTACGTGCTAAGGGGTATCTAGAGAGTGGGATAGGTTTAATAACTACCCTAACCCTAAAGCGTACCCTAACCCTAACCCCTACCCTAACCCTAACACGTACCCTAATCCTAACCCGTACCCTAAACCGAGCCCTAACCCTAAAACTAACCCTAACCCTAACCCATACCCTACGCCGTACCCGATCCCCTCCCCAAAACCGTACCCTAAGCCGTACCCTAACCCTAACCCTAACCCTAGGCTACCCTTGACTGCTTCTGCCTCCAATAGATTTCCTAAGCACTAGTGTTTTAAGGAACAGCTTAAAAAGAGAATCCTAATGTGATTTCTTTATACTGGGTGTGTTCCTTATCTTATCCTAGTGTCTAAACTCTTCTCCATGGCTGGACCCCCAAATAATATTCCTTTACGTGCTAAGGGGTATCTAGAGAGTGGGATAGGTTTAATAACTACCCTAACCCTAACGCGTACCCTAACCCTAACCCCTACCCTAACCCTAACACGTACCCTAATCCTAACCCGTACCCTAAACCGAGCCCTAACCCTAACCCTAACCCTAACCCCTACCCTATGCCGTACTCGAGTCCCTCCCCGAACACGTACCCTAAGCCGTACGCTAACCCTAACCCTAACCCTAACCCTAACCCTAGGCTACCCTTGACTGCTTCTGCCTCCAATAGATTTCCTAAGCACTAGTGTTTTAAGGAACAGCTTAAAAAGAGAATCCTAATGTGATTTCTTTATAATGGGTGTGTTCCTTATCTTATCCTAGTGTCTAAACTCTTCTCCATGGCTGGACCCCCAAATAATATTCTTTACGTGCTGAGGGGTATCAAGAGAGTGGTAAAGGTTTAATAACTAGCCTAACGCTAACGCGTACCCTAACCCTATCCCCTACACTAACCCTAACACGTACCCTAATCCTAACCCGTACCCTAAACCGAGCCCTAACCCTAAAACTTACCCTAACCCTAACCCTAACCCATACCATACGCCGTACCCGAACCCCTCCCCGAACCCGTACCCTAAGCCGTACCCTAACCCTAACCCTAGGCTACCCTTGACTGCTTCTGCCTCCAATAGATTTCCTAAGCACTAGTGTTTGAAGGAACAGCTTAAAAAGAGAATCCTAATGTGATTTCTTTATAATGGGTGTGTTCCTTATCTTATCCTAGTGTCTAAACTCTTCTCCATGGCTGGACCCCCAAATAATATTCCTTTACGTGCTAAGGGGTATCTAGAGAGTGGGATAGGTTTAATAACTACCCTAACCCTAACGCGTACCCTAACCCTAACCCCTACCCTAACCCTAACACGTACCCTAAACCTAACCCATACCCTAAACCGAGCCCTAACCATAACACTTACCCTAACCCTAACCCTAACACATACCCTACGCCGTACCCGAACCCCTCCCCGAACCCGTACCCTAAGCCGTACCCTAACCCTAACCCTATGCCTAACCCTAACCCTAGGCTACCCTTGACTGCTTCTGCCTCCAATAGATTTCCTAAGCACTAGTGTTTTAAGGAACAGCTTAAAAAGATAATCCTAATGTGATTTCTTTATAATGGGTGTGTTCCTTATCTTATCCTAGTGTCTAAACTCTTCTCCATGGCTGGACCCCCAAATAATATTCCTTTACGTGCTAACTGGTATCTAGAGAGTGGGATAGGTTTAATAACTACCCTAACCCTAAAGCGTACCCTAACCCTAACCCCTACCCTAACCCTAACACGTACCCTAATCCTAACCCGTACCCTAAACCGAGCCCTAAGCCTAACCCTAACCCATACCCTACGCCGTACCCGAACCCCTCCCCGAACCCGTACCCTAAGCCGTACCCTAACCCTAACCCTAAGCCTAACCCTAACCCTAGGCTACCCATGACTGCTTCTGCCTACAATAGATTTCCTAAGCACTAGTGTTTTAAGGAACAGCTTAAAAAGAGAATCCTAATGTGATTTCTTTATACTGGGTGTGTTCCTTATCTTATCCTAGTGTCTAAACTCTTCTCCATGGCTGGACCCCCAAATAATATTCCTTTACGTGCTAAGGGGTATCTAGAGAGTGGGATAGGTTTAATAACTACCCTAACCCTAAAGCGTACCCTAACCCTAACCCCTACTCTAACCCTAACACGTACCCTAATCCTAACCCGTACCCTAAACGGAGCCCTAACCCTAACACGAACCCTAACCCTAACCCTAACCCATACCCTATGCTGTACCCGAACCCCTCCCCGAACCCGTACCCTAAGCCGTACCCTAACCCTAACCCTAAGGCTAACCCTAACCCTAGGCTCCCCTTGACTGCTTCTGCCTACAATAGATTTCCTAAGCACTAGTGTTTTAAGGAACAGCTTAAAAAGAGAATCCTAATGTGATTTCTTTATACTGGGTGTGTTCCTTATCTTATCCTAGTGTCTAAACTCTTCTCCATGGCTGGACCCCCAAATAATATTCCTTTACGTGCTAAGGGGTATCTAGAGAGTGGGATAGGTTTAATAACTACCCTAACCCTAAAGCGTACCCTAACCCTAACCCCTACCCTAACCCTAACACGTACCCTAATCCTAACCCGTACCCTAAACCGAGCCCTAACCCTAAAACTAACCCTAACCCTAACCCATACCCTACGCCGTACCCGATCCCCTCCCCAAAACCGTACCCTAAGCCGTACCCTAACCCTAACCCTAACCCTAGGCTACCCTTGACTGCTTCTGCCTCCAATAGATTTCCTAAGCACTAGTGTTTTAAGGAACAGCTTAAAAAGAGAATCCTAATGTGATTTCTTTATACTGGGTGTGTTCCTTATCTTATCCTAGTGTCTAAACTCTTCTCCATGGCTGGACCCCCAAATAATATTCCTTTACGTGCTAAGGGGTATCTAGAGAGTGGGATAGGTTTAATAACTACCCTAACCCTAACGCGTACCCTAACCCTAACCCCTACCCTAACCCTAACACGTACCCTAATCCTAACCCGTACCCTAAACCGAGCCCTAACCCTAACCCTAACCCTAACCCCTACCCTATGCCGTACTCGAGTCCCTCCCCGAACACGTACCCTAAGCCGTACGCTAACCCTAACCCTAAGGCTAACCCTAACCCTAGGCTCCCCTTGACTGCTTCTGCCTCCAATAGATTTCCTAAGCACTAGTGTTTTAAGGAACAGCTTAAAAAGAGAATCCTAATGTGATTTCTTTATAATGGGTGTGTTCCTTATCTTATCCTAGTGTCTAAACTCTTCTCCATGGCTGGACCCCCAAATAATATTCCTTTACGTGCTAAGGGGTATCTAGAGAGTGGGATAGGTTTAATAACTACCCTAACCCTAACGCATACCCTAACCCTAACCCCTACCCTAACCCTAACACGTACCCTAATCCTAACCCGTACCCTAAACCGAGCCCTAACCCTAAAACTAACCCTAACCCTAACCCATACCCTACGCCGTACCCGATCCCCTCCCCAAAACCATACCCTAAGCCGTACCCTAACCCTAACCCTAACCCTAGGCTACCCTTGACTGCTTCTGCCTCCAATAGATTTCCTAAGCACTAGTGTTTTAAGGAACAGCTTAAAAAGAGAATCCTAATGTGATTTCTTTATAATGGGTGTGTTCCTTATCTTATCCTAGTGTCTAAACTCTTCTCCATGGCTGGACCCCCAAATAATATTCTTTACGTGCTGAGGGGTATCAAGAGAGTGGGAAAGGTTTAATAACTAGCCTAACGCTAACACGTACCCTAACCCTATCCCCTACACTAACCCTAACACGTACCCTAATCCTAACCCGTACCCTAAACCGAGCCCTAACCCTAACACTTACCCTAACCCTAACCCTAACCCATACCCTACGCCGTACCCGAACCCCTCCCCGAACCCGTACCCTAAGCCGTACCCTAACCCTAACCCTAAGCCTAACCCTAACACTAGGCTACCCTTGACTGCTTCTGCCTCCAATAGATTTCCTAAGCACTAGTGATTGAAGGAACAGCTTTAAAAGAGAATCCTAATGTGATTTCTTTATAATGGGTGTGTTCCTTATCTTATCCTAGTGTCTAAACTCTTCTCCATGGCTGGACCCCCAAATAATATTCCTTTACGTGCTAAGGGGTATCTAGAGTGTGGGATAGGTTTAATAACTACCCTAACCCTAACGCGTACCCTAACCCTAACCCCTACCCTAACCCTAACACGTACCCTAATCCTAACCCGTACCCTATACCGAGCCCTAACCCTAACACTAACCCTAACCCTAACCCTAACCCATACCCTATGCCGTACTCGAGCCCCTCCCCGAACCCGTACCCTAAGCCGTACCCTAACCCTAACCCTAAGGCTAACCCTAACCCTAGGCTCCCCTTGACTGCTTCTGCCTCCAATAGATTTCCTAAGCACTAGTGTTTGAAGGAACAGCTTAAAAAGAGAATCCTAATGTGATTTCTTTATAATGGGTGTGTTCCTTATCTTATCCGAGTGTCTAAACTCTTCTCCATGGCTGGACCCCCAAATAATATTCCTTTACGTGCTAAGGGGTATCTAGAGAGTGGGATAGGTTTAATAACTACCCTAACCCTAAAGCATACCCTAACCCTAACCCCTACCCTAACCATAACACGTACCCTAATCCTAACCCGTACCCTAAACCGAGCCCTAACCCTAACCCTAACCCATACCCTACGCCGTACCCGAAACCCTCCCCGAACCCGTACCCTAAGCCGTACCCTAACCCTAACCCTAAGCCTAACCCTAACCCTAGGCTACCCATGACTGCTTCTGCCTACAATAGATTTCCTAAGCACTAGTGTTTTAAGGAACAGCTTAAAAAGAGAATCCTAATGTGATTTCTTTATACTGGGTGTGTTCCTTATCTTATCCTAGTGTCTAAACTCTTCTCAATGGCTGGACCCCCAAATAATATTCCTTTACGTGCTAAGGGGTATCTAGAGAGTGGGATAGGTTTAATAACTACCCTAACCCTAAAGCTTACCCTAACCCTAACCCCTACTCTAACCCTAACACGTACCCTAATCCTAACCCGTACCCTAAACCGAGCCCTAACCCTAACACGAACCCTAACACTAACCCTAACCCATACCCTATGCCGTACCCGAACCCCTCCCCGAACCCGTACCCTAAGCCGTACCCTAACCGTAACCCTAAGGCTAACCCTAACCCTAGGCTCCCCTTGACTGCTTCTGCCTCCAATAGATTTCCTAAGCACTAGTGTTTTAAGGAACAGCTTAAAAAGAGAATCCTAATGTGATTTCTTTATAATGGGTGTGTTCCTTATCTTATCCTAGTGTCTAAACTCTTCTCCATGGCTGGACCCCCAAATAATATTCCTTTACGTGCTAAGGGGTATCTAGAGAGTGGGATAGGTTTAATAACTATCCTAACCCTAACGCGTACCCTAACCCTAACCCCTACCATAACCCTAACACGTACCCTAATCCTAACCCATACCCTAAACCGAGCCCTAACCCTAAAACTAACCCTAACCCTAACCCATACCCTACGCCGTACCCGATCCCCTCCCCAAAACCGTACCCTAAGCCGTACCCTAACCCTAACCCTAACCCTAGGCTACCCTTGACTGCTTCTGCCTCCAATAGATTTCCTAAGCACTAGTGTTTGAAGGAACAGCTTAAAAAGAGAATCCTAATGTGATTTCTTTATAATGGGTGTGTTCCTTATCTTATCCTAGTGTCTAAACTCTTCTCCATGGCTGGACCCCCAAATAATATTCCTTTACGTGCTAAGGGGTATCTAGAGAGTGGGATAGGTTTAATAACTACCCGAACCCTAAAGCGTACCCTAACCCTAACCCCTACCCTAACCCTAACACGTACCCTAATCCTAACCTGTACCCTAAACCGAGCCCTAACCCTAACACTAACCCTAACCCTAACCCTAACCCATACCCTACGCCGTACCCGAACCCCTCCCCGAACCCGTACCCTAAGCCGTACCCTAACCCTAACCCTAAGCCTAACCCTAACCCTAGGCTACCCTTGACTCCTTCTGCCTCCAATAGATTTCCTAAGCACTAGTGTTTGAAGGAACAGCTTTAAAAGAGAATCCTAATGTGATTTCTTTATAATGGGTGTGTTCCTTATCTTATCCTAGTGTCTAAACTCTTCTCCATGGCTGGACCCCCAAATAATATTCCTTTACCTGCTAAGGGGTATCTAGAGAGTGGGATAGGTTTAATAACTACCCTAACCCTAAAGCGTACCCTAAACCTAACCCCTACCCTAACCCTAACACGTACCCTAATCCTAACCCGTACCCTAAACCGAGCCCTAACCCTAACCCTAACCCATACCCTACGCCGTACCCGAACCCCTCCCTGAACCCGTACCCTAAGCCGTACCCTAACCCTAACCCTAAGCCTAACCCTAACCCTAGGCTACCCATGACTGCTTCTGCCTCCAATAGATTTCCTAAGCACTAGTGTTTGAAGGAACAGCTTAAAAAGAGAATCCTAATGTGATTTCTTTATACTGGGTGTGTTCCTTATCTTATCCTAGTGTCTAAACTCTTCTCCATGGCTGGACCCCCAAATAATATTCCTTTACGTGCTAAGGGGTATCTAGAGAGTGGGATAGGTTTAATAACTACCCTAACCCTAACGCGTACCCTAACCCTAACCCCTACCCTAACCCTAACACGTACCCTAAACCTAACCCATACCCTAAACCGAGCCCTAACCCTAACACTAACCCTAACCCTAACCCTAACCCATACCCTACGCCATACCCGAACCCCTCCCCGAACCCGTACCCTAAGCCGTACCCTAACCCTAACCCTGAGCCTAACCCTAACCCTAGGCTACCCATGACTGCTTCTGCCTACAACAGATTTCCTAAGCACTAGTGTTTTAAGGAACAGCTTAAAAAGAGAATCCTAATGTGATTTCTTTATACTGGGTGTGTTCCTTATCTTATCCTAGTGTCTAAACTCTTCTCCATGGCTGGACCCCCAAATAATATTCCTTTACGTGCTAAGGGGTATCTAGAGAGTGGGATAGGTTTAATAACTATCCTAACCCTAACGCGTACCCTAACCCTAACCCCTACCATAACCCTAACACGTACCCTAATCCTAACCCATACCCTAAACCGAGCCCTAACCCTAAAACTAACCCTAACCCTAACCCATACCCTATGCCGTACTCGAGTCCCTCCCCGAACACGTACCCTAAGCCGTACGCTAACCCTAACCCTAAGGCTAACCCTAACCCTAGGCTCCCCTTGACTGCTTCTGCCTCCAATAGATTTCCTAAGCACTAGTGTTTTAAGGAACAGCTTAAAAAGAGAATCCTAATGTGATTTCTTTATAATGGGTGTGTTCCTTATCTTATCCTAGTGTCTAAACTCTTCTCCATGGCTGGACCCCCAAATAATATTCCTTTACGTGCTAAGGGGTATCTAGAGAGTGGGATAGGTTTAATAACTACCCTAACCCTAACGCCTACCCTAACCCTAACCCCTACCCTAACCCTAACACGTACCCTAATCCTAACCCGTACCCTAAACCGAGCCCTAACCCTAAAACTAACCCTAACCCTAACCCATACCCTACGCCGTACCCGATCCCCTCCCCAAAACCATACCCTAAGCCGTACCCTAACCCTAACCCTAACCCTAGGCTACCCTTGACTGCTTCTGCCTCCAATAGATTTCCTAAGCACTAGTGTTTTAAGGAACAGCTTAAAAAGAGAATCCTAATGTGATTTCTTTATAATGGGTGTGTTCCTTATCTTATCCTAGTGTCTAAACTCTTCTCCATGGCTGGACCCCCAAATAATATTCTTTACGTGCTGAGGGGTATCAAGAGAGTGGGAAAGGTTTAATAACTAGCCTAACGCTAACGCGTACCCTAACCCTATCCCCTACACTAACCCTAACACGTACCCTAATCCTAACCCGTACCCTAAACCGAGCCCTAACCCTAACACTTACCCTAACCCTAACCCTAACCCATACCCTACGCCGTACCCGAACCCCTCCCCGAACCCGTACCCTAAGCCGTACCCTAACCCTAACCCTAAGCCTAACCCTAACACTAGGCTACCCTTGACTGCTTCTGCCTCCAATAGATTTCCTAAGCACTAGTGATTGAAGGAACAGCTTTAAAAGAGAATCCTAATGTGATTTCTTTATAATGGGTGTGTTCCTTATCTTATCATAGTGTCTAAACTCTTCTCCATGGCTGGACCCCCAAATAATATTCCTTTACGTGCTAAGGGGTATCTAGAGTGTGGGATAGGTTTAATAACTACCCTAACCCTAACGCGTACCCTAACCCTAACCCCTACCCTAACCCTAACACGTACCCTAATCCTAACCCGTACCCTATACCGAGCCCTAACCCTAACACTAACCCTAACCCTAACCCTAACCCATACCCTATGCCGTACTCGAGCCCCTCCCCCAACCCGTACCCTAAGCCGTACCCTAACCCTAACCCTAAGGCTAACCCTAACCCTAGGCTCCCCTTGACTGCTTCTGCCTCCAATAGATTTCCTAAGCACTAGTGTTTTAAGGAACAGCTTAAAAAGAGAATCCTAATGTGATTTCTTTATACTGGGTGTGTTCCTTATCTTATCCTAGTGTCTAAACTCTTCTCCATGGCTGGACCCCCAAATAATATTCCTTTACGTGCTAAGGGGTATCTAGAGAGTGGGATAGGTTTAATAACTACCCTAACCCTAACGCGTACCCTAACCCTAACCCCTACCCTAACCCTCACACGTACCCTAATCCTAACCCGTACACTAAACCGAGCCCTAACCCTAAAACTAACCCTAACCCTAACCCATACCCTACGCCGTACCCGATCCCCTCCCCAAAACCGTACCCTAAGCCGTACCCTAACCCTAACCCTAACCCTAGGCTACCCTTGACTGCTTCTGCCTCCAATAGATTTCCTAAGCACTAGTGTTTTAAGGAACAGCTTAAAAAGAGAATCCTAATGTGATTTCTTTATAATGGGTGTGTTCCTTATCTTATCCTAGTGTCTAAACTCTTCTCCATGGCTGGACCCCCAAATAATATTCTTTACGTGCTGAGGGGTATCAAGAGAGTGGGAAAGGTTTAATAACTAGCCTAACACTAACGCGTACCCTAACCCTATCCCCTACACTAACCCTAACACGTACCCTAATCCTAACCCGTACCCTAAACCGAGCCCTAACCCTAACACTTACCCTAACCCTAACCCTAACCCATACCCTACGCCGTACCCGAACCCCTCCCCGAACCCGTACCCTAAGCCGTACCCTAACCCTAACCCTAAGCCTAACCCTAACCCTAGGCTACCCTTGACTGCTTCTGCCTCCAATAGATTTCCTAAGCACTAGTGTTTGAAGGAACAGCTTAAAAAGAGAATCCTAATGTGATTTCTTTATAATGGGTGTGTTCCTTATCTTATCCTAGTGTCTAAACTCTTCTCCATGGCTGGACCCCCAAATAATATTCCTTTACGTGCTAAGGGGTATCTAGAGAGTGGGATAGGTTTAATAACTACCCTAACCCTAACGTGTACGCTAACCCTAACCCCTACCCTAACCCTAACACGTACCCTAAATCTAACCCATACCCTAAACCGAGCCCTAACCCTAACACTAACCCTAACCCTAACCCTAACCCATACCCTACGCCATACCCGAACCCCTCCCCGAACCCGTACCCTAAGCCGTACCCTAACCCTAACCCTAAGCCTAACCCTAACCCTAGGCTACCCATGACTGCTTCTGCCTACAATAGATTTCCTAAGCACTAGTGTTTTAAGGAACAGCTTAAAAAGAGAATCCTAATGTGATTTCTTTATACTGGGTGTGTTCCTTATCTTATCCTAGTGTCTAAACTCTTCTCCATGGCTGGACCCCCAAATAATATTCCTTTACGTGCTAAGGGGTATCTAGAGAGTGGGATAGGTTTAATAACTACCCTAACCCTAAAGCGTACCCTAACCCTAACCCCTACCCTAACCCTAACACGTACCCTAATCCTAACCCGTACCCTAAACCGAGCCCTAACCCTAAAACTAACCCTAACCCTAACCCATACCCTACGCCGTACCCGATCCCCTCCCCAAAACCGTACCCTAAGCCGTATCCTAACCCTAACCCTAACCCTAGGCTACCCTTGACTGCTTCTGCCTCCAATAGATTTCCTAAGCACTAGTGTTTTAAGGAACAGCTTAAAAAGAGAATCCTAATGTGATTTCTTTATAATGGGTGTGTTCCTTATCTTATCCTAGTGTCTAAACTCTTCTCCATGGCTGGACCCCCAAATAATATTCCTTTACGTGCTAAGGGGTATCTAGAGAGTGGGATAGGTTTAATAACTACCCTAACCCTAACGCGTACCCTAACCCTAACCCCTACCCTAACCCTAACACGTACCCTAATCCTAACCCGTACCCTAAACCGAGCCCTAACCCTAACACTAACCCTAACCCTAACCCTAACCCATACCCTATGCCGTACTCGAGTCCCTCCCCGAACACGTACCCTAAGCCGTACGCTAACCCTAACCCTAAGGCTAACCCTAACCCTAGGCTCCCCTTGACTGCTTCTGCCTCCAATAGATTTCCTAAGCACTAGTGTTTTAAGGAACAGCTTAAAAAGAGAATCCTAATGTGATTTCTTTATAATGGGTGTGTTCCTTATCTTATCCTAGTGTCTAAACTCTTCTCCATGGCTGGACCCCCAAATAATATTCCTTTACGTGCTAAGGGGTATCTAGAGAGTGGGATAGGTTTAATAACTACCCTAACCCTAACGCCTACCCTAACCCTAACCCCTACCCTAACCCTAACACGTACCCTAATCCTAACCCGTACCCTAAACCGAGCCCTAACCCTAAAACTAACCCTAACCCTAACCCATACCCTACGCCGTACCCGATCCCCTCCCCAAAACCATACCCTAAGCCGTACCCTAACCCTAACCCTAACCCTAGGCTACCCTTGACTGCTTCTGCCTCCAATAGATTTCCTAAGCACTAGTGTTTTAAGGAACAGCTTAAAAAGAGAATCCTAATGTGATTTCTTTATAATGGGTGTGTTCCTTATCTTATCCTAGTGTCTAAACTCTTCTCCATGGCTGGACCCCCAAATAATATTCTTTACGTGCTGAGGGGTATCAAGAGAGTGGTAAAGGTTTAATAACTAGCCTAACGCTAACGCGTACCCTAACCCTATCCCCTACACTAACCCTAACACGTACCCTAATCCTAACCCGTACCCTAAACCGAGCCCTAACCCTAAAACTTACCCTAACCCTAACCCTAACCCATACCCTACGCCGTACCCGAACCCCTCCCCGAACCCGTACCCTAAGCCGTACCCTAACCCTAACCCTAGGCTACCCTTGACTGCTTCTGCCTCCAATAGATTTCCTAAGCACTAGTGTTTGAAGGAACAGCTTAAAAAGAGAATCCTAATGTGATTTCTTTATAATGGGTGTGTTCCTTATCTTATCCTAGTGTCTAAACTCTTCTCCATGGCTGGACCCCCAAATAATATTCCTTTACGTGCTAAGGGGTATCTAGAGAGTGGGATAGGTTTAATAACTACCCTAACCCTAACGCGTACCCTAACCCTAACCCCTACCCTAACCCTAACACGTACCCTAAACCTAACCCATACCCTAAACCGAGCCCTAACCATAACACTTACCCTAACCCTAACCCTAACACATACCCTACGCCGTACCCGAACCCCTCCCCGAACCCGTACCCTAAGCCGTACCCTAACCCTAACCCTATGCCTAACCCTAACCCTAGGCTACCCTTGACTGCTTCTGCCTCCAATAGATTTCCTAAGCACTAGTGTTTTAAGGAACAGCTTAAAAAGATAATCCTAATGTGATTTCTTTATAATGGGTGTGTTCCTTATCTTATCCTAGTGTCTAAACTCTTCTCCATGGCTGGACCCCCAAATAATATTCCTTTACGTGCTAACTGGTATCTAGAGAGTGGGATAGGTTTAATAACTACCCTAACCCTAAAGCGTACCCTAACCCTAACCCCTACCCTAACCCTAACACGTACCCTAATCCTAACCTGTACCCTAAACCGAGCCCTAACCCTAACACGAACCCTAACCCTAACCCTAACCCATACTCTACGCCGTACCCGAACCCCTCCCCGAACCCGTACCCTAAGCCGTACCCTAACCCTAACCCTAAGCCTAACCCTAACCCTAGGCTACCCTTGACTGCTTCTGCCTCCAATAGATTTCCTAAGCACTAGTGTTTTAAGGAACAGCTTAAAAAGAGAATCCTAATGTGATTTCTTTATAATGGGTGTGTTCCTTATCTTATCCTAGTGTCTAAACTCTTCTCCATGGCTGGACCCCCAAATAATATTCCTTTACGTGCTAAGGGGTATCTAGAGAGTGGGATAGGTTTAATAACTACCCTAACCCTAAAGCGTACCCTAACCCTAACCCCTACCCTAACCCTAACACGTACCCTAATCCTAACCCGTACCCTAAACCGAGCCCTAAGCCTAACCCTAACCCATACCCTACGCCGTACCCGAACCCCTCCCCGAACCCGTACCCTAAGCCGTACCCTAACCCTAACCCTAAGCCTAACCCTAACCCTAGGCTACCCATGACTGCTTCTGCCTACAATAGATTTCCTAAGCACTAGTGTTTTAAGGAACAGCTTAAAAAGAGAATCCTAATGTGATTTCTTTATACTGGGTGTGTTCCTTATCTTATCCTAGTGTCTAAACTCTTCTCCATGGCTGGACCCCCAAATAATATTCCTTTACGTGCTAAGGGGTATCTAGAGAGTGGGATAGGTTTAATAACTACCCTAACCCTAAAGCGTACCCTAACCCTAACCCCTACTCTAACCCTAACACGTACCCTAATCCTAACCCGTACCCTAAACGGAGCCCTAACCCTAACACGAACCCTAACCCTAACCCTAACCCATACCCTATGCTGTACCCGAACCCCTCCCCGAACCCGTACCCTAAGCCGTACCCTAACCCTAACCCTAAGGCTAACCCTAACCCTAGGCTCCCCTTGACTGCTTCTGCCTACAATAGATTTCCTAAGCACTAGTGTTTTAAGGAACAGCTTAAAAAGAGAATCCTAATGTGATTTCTTTATACTGGGTGTGTTCCTTATCTTATCCTAGTGTCTAAACTCTTCTCCATGGCTGGACCCCCAAATAATATTCCTTTACGTGCTAAGGGGAATCTAGAGAGTGGGATAGGTTTAATAACTACCCTAACCCTAAAGCGTACCCTAACCCTAACCCCTACCCTAACCCTAACACGTACCCTAATCCTAACCCGTACCCTAAACCGAGCCCTAACCCTAAAACTAACCCTAACCCTAACCCATACCCTACGCCGTACCCGATCCCCTCCCCAAAACCGTACCCTAAGCCGTACCCTAACCCTAACCCTAACCCTAGGCTACCCTTGACTGCTTCTGCCTCCAATAGATTTCCTAAGCACTAGTGTTTTAAGGAACAGCTTAAAAAGAGAATCCTAATGTGATTTCTTTATACTGGGTGTGTTCCTTATCTTATCCTAGTGTCTAAACTCTTCTCCATGGCTGGACCCCCAAATAATATTCCTTTACGTGCTAAGGGGTATCTAGAGAGTGGGATAGGTTTAATAACTACCCTAACCCTAACGCGTACCCTAACCCTAACCCCTACCCTAACCCTAACACGTACCCTAATCCTAACCCGTACCCTAAACCGAGCCCTAACCCTAACACTAACCCTAACCCTAACCCTAACCCATACCCTATGCCGTACTCGAGTCCCTCCCCGAACACGTACCCTAAGCCGTACGCTAACCCTAACCCTAAGGCTAACCCTAACCCTAGGCTCCCCTTGACTGCTTCTGCCTCCAATAGATTTCCTAAGCACTAGTGTTTTAAGGAACAGCTTAAAAAGAGAATCCTAATGTGATTTCTTTATAATGGGTGTGTTCCTTATCTTATCCTAGTGTCTAAACTCTTCTCCATGGCTGGACCCCCAAATAATATTCCTTTACGTGCTAAGGGGTATCTAGAGAGTGGGATAGGTTTAATAACTACCCTAACCCTAACGCCTACCCTAACCCTAACCCCTACCCTAACCCTAACACGTACCCTAATCCTAACCCGTACCCTAAACCGAGCCCTAACCCTAAAACTAACCCTAACCCTAACCCATACCCTACGCCGTACCCGATCCCCTCCCCAAAACCATACCCTAAGCCGTACCCTAACCCTAACCCTAACCCTAGGCTACCCTTGACTGCTTCTGCCTCCAATAGATTTCCTAAGCACTAGTGTTTTAAGGAACAGCTTAAAAAGAGAATCCTAATGTGATTTCTTTATAATGGGTGTGTTCCTTATCTTATCCTAGTGTCTAAACTCTTCTCCATGGCTGGACCCCCAAATAATATTCTTTACGTGCTGAGGGGTATCAAGAGAGTGGGAAAGGTTTAATAACTAGCCTAACGCTAACGCGTACCCTAACCCTATCCCCTACACTAACCCTAACACGTACCCTAATCCTAACCCGTACCCTAAACCGAGCCCTAACCCTAACACTTACCCTAACCCTAACCCTAACCCATACCCTACGCCGTACCCGAACCCCTCCCCGAACCCGTACCCTAAGCCGTACCCTAACCCTAACCCTAAGCCTAACCCTAACACTAGGCTACCCTTGACTGCTTCTGCCTCCAATAGATTTCCTAAGCACTAGTGATTGAAGGAACAGCTTTAAAAGAGAATCCTAATGTGATTTCTTTATAATGGGTGTGTTCCTTATCTTATCATAGTGTCTAAACTCTTCTCCATGGCTGGACCCCCAAATAATATTCCTTTACGTGCTAAGGGGTATCTAGAGTGTGGGATAGGTTTAATAACTACCCTAACCCTAACGCGTACCCTAACCCTAACCCCTACCCTAACCCTAACACGTACCCTAATCCTAACCCGTACCCTATACCGAGCCCTAACCCTAACACTAACCCTAACCCTAACCCTAACCCATACCCTATGCCGTACTCGAGCCCCTCCCCCAACCCGTACCCTAAGCCGTACCCTAACCCTAACCCTAAGGCTAACCCTAACCCTAGGCTCCCCTTGACTGCTTCTGCCTCCAATAGATTTCCTAAGCACTAGTGTTTGAAGGAACAGCTTAAAAAGAGAATCCTAATGTGATTTCTTTATAATGGGTGTGTTCCTTATCTTATCCGAGTGTCTAAACTCTTCTCCATGGCTGGACCCCCAAATAATATTCCTTTACGTGCTAAGGGGTATCTAGAGAGTGGGATAGGTTTAATAACTACCCTAACCCTAAAGCATACCCTAACCCTAACCCCTACCCTAACCATAACACGTACCCTAATCCTAACCCGTACCCTAAACCGAGCCCTAACCCTAACCCTAACCCATACCCTACGCCGTACCCGAAACCCTCCCCGAACCCGTACCCTAAGCCGTACCCTAACCCTAACCCTAAGCCTAACCCTAACCCTAGGCTACCCATGACTGCTTCTGCCTACAATAGATTTCCTAAGCACTAGTGTTTTAAGGAACAGCTTAAAAAGAGAATCCTAATGTGATTTCTTTATACTGGGTGTGTTCCTTATCTTATCCTAGTGTCTAAACTCTTCTCAATGGCTGGACCCCCAAATAATATTCCTTTACGTGCTAAGGGGTATCTAGAGAGTGGGATAGGTTTAATAACTACCCTAACCCTAAAGCTTACCCTAACCCTAACCCCTACTCTAACCCTAACACGTACCCTAATCCTAACCCGTACCCTAAACCGAGCCCTAACCCTAACACGAACCCTAACCCTAACCCTAACCCATACCCTATGCCGTACCCGAACCCCTCCCCGAACCCGTACCCTAAGCCGTACCCTAACCGTAACCCTAAGGCTAACCCTAACCCTAGGCTCCCCTTGACTGCTTCTGCCTCCAATAGATTTCCTAAGCACTAGTGTTTTAAGGAACAGCTTAAAAAGAGAATCCTAATGTGATTTCTTTATAATGGGTGTGTTCCTTATCTTATCCTAGTGTCTAAACTCTTCTCCATGGCTGGACCCCCAAATAATATTCCTTTACGTGCTAAGGGGTATCTAGAGAGTGGGATAGGTTTAATAACTATCCTAACCCTAACGCGTACCCTAACCCTAACCCCTACCATAACCCTAACACGTACCCTAATCCTAACCCATACCCTAAACCGAGCCCTAACCCTAAAACTAACCCTAACCCTAACCCATACCCTACGCCGTACCCGATCCCCTCCCCAAAACCGTACCCTAAGCCGTACCCTAACCCTAACCCTAACCCTAGGCTACCCTTGACTGCTTCTGCCTCCAATAGATTTCCTAAGCACTAGTGTTTGAAGGAACAGCTTAAAAAGAGAATCCTAATGTGATTTCTTTATAATGGGTGTGTTCCTTATCTTATCCTAGTGTCTAAACTCTTCTCCATGGCTGGACCCCCAAATAATATTCCTTTACGTGCTAAGGGGTATCTAGAGAGTGGGATAGGTTTAATAACTACCCGAACCCTAAAGCGTACCCTAACCCTAACCCCTACCCTAACCCTAACACGTACCCTAATCCTAACCTGTACCCTAAACCGAGCCCTAACCCTAACACTAACCCTAACCCTAACCCTAACCCATACCCTACGCCGTACCCGAACCCCTCCCCGAACCCGTACCCTAAGCCGTACCCTAACCCTAACCCTAAGCCTAACCCTAACCCTAGGCTACCCTTGACTCCTTCTGCCTCCAATAGATTTCCTAAGCACTAGTGTTTGAAGGAACAGCTTTAAAAGAGAATCCTAATGTGATTTCTTTATAATGGGTGTGTTCCTTATCTTATCCTAGTGTCTAAACTCTTCTCCATGGCTGGACCCCCAAATAATATTCCTTTACCTGCTAAGGGGTATCTAGAGAGTGGGATAGGTTTAATAACTACCCTAACCCTAAAGCGTACCCTAAACCTAACCCCTACCCTAACCCTAACACGTACCCTAATCCTAACCCGTACCCTAAACCGAGCCCTAACCCTAACCCTAACCCATACCCTACGCCGTACCCGAACCCCTCCCCGAACCCATAGCCTAAGCCGTACCCTAACCCTAACCCTAAGCCTAACCCTAACCCTAGGCTACCCTTGACTGCTGCTGCCTCCAATAGATTTCCTAAGCACTAGTGTTTTAAGGAACAGCTTAAAAAGAGAATCCTAATGTGATTTCTTTATAATGGGTGTGTTCCTTATCTTATCCTAGTGTCTAAACTCTTCTCCATGGCTGGACCCCCAAATAATATTCCTTTACGTGCTAAGGGGTATCTAGAGAGTGGGATAGGTTTAATAACTACCCTAACCCTAACGCGTACCCTAACCCTAACCACTACCCTAACCCTAACACGTACCCTAATCCTAACCCGTACCCTAAACCGAGCCCTAACCCTAACACGAACCCTAACACTAACCCTAACCCATACCCTACGCCGTACCCGAACCCCTCCCCGAACCCGTACCCTAAGCCGTACCCTAACCCTAACCCTAAGCCTAACCCTAACCCTAGGCTACCCATGACTGCTTCTGCCTCCAATAGATTTCCTAAGCACTAGTGTTTGAAGGAACAGCTTAAAAAGAGAATCCTAATGTGATTTCTTTATACTGGGTGTGTTCCTTATCTTATCCTAGTGTCTAAACTCTTCTCCATGGCTGGACCCCCAAATAATATTCCTTTACGTGCTAAGGGGTATCTAGAGAGTGGGATAGGTTTAATAACTACCCTAACCCTAACGCGTACCCTAACCCTAACCCCTACCCTAACCCTAACACGTACCCTAAACCTAACCCATACCCTAAACCGAGCCCTAACCCTAACACTAACCCTAACCCTAACCCTAACCCATACCCTACGCCATACCCGAACCCCTCCCCGAACCCGTACCCTAAGCCGTACCCTAACCCTAACCCTGAGCCTAACCCTAACCCTAGGCTACCCATGACTGCTTCTGCCTACAATAGATTTCCTAAGCACTAGTGTTTTAAGGAACAGCTTAAAAAGAGAATCCTAATGTGATTTCTTTATACTGGGTGTGTTCCTTATCTTATCCTAGTGTCTAAACTCTTCTCCATGGCTGGACCCCCAAATAATATTCCTTTACGTGCTAAGGGGTATCTAGAGAGTGGGATAGGTTTAATAACTATCCTAACCCTAACGCGTACCCTAACCCTAACCCCTACCATAACCCTAACACGTACCCTAATCCTAACCCGTACCCTAAACCGAGCCCTAACCCTAAAACTAACCCTAACCCTAACCCATACCCTACGCCGTACCCGATCCCCTCCCCAAAACCGTACCCTAAGCCGTACCCTAACCCTAACCCTAACCCTAGGCTACCCTTGACTGCTTCTGCCTCCAATAGATTTCCTAAGCACTAGTGTTTTAAGGAAGAGCTTAAAAAGAGAATCCTAATGTGATTTCTTTATAATGGGTGTGTTCCTTATCTTATCCTAGTGTCTAAACTCTTCTCCATGGCTGGACCCCCAAATAATATTCTTTACGTGCTGAGGGGTATCAAGAGAGTGGGAAAGGTTTAATAACTAGCCTAACGCTAACGCGTACCCTAACCCTATCCCCTACACTAACCCTAACACGTACCCTAATCCTAACCCGTACCCTAAACCGAGCCCTAACCCTAACACTAACCCTAACCCTAACCCTAACCCATACCCTACGCCGTACACGAACCCTTCCCCGAACCCGTACCCTAAGCCATACCCTAACCCTAACCCTAAGCCTAACCCTAACCCTAGGCTACCCTTGACTGCCTCTGCCTCCAGTAGATTTCCTAAGCACTAGTGTTTGAAGGAACAGCTTAAAAAGAGAATCCTAATGTGATTTCTTTATAATCGGTGTGTTCCTTATCTTATCCTAGTGTCTAAACTCTTCTCCATGGCTGGACCCCCAAATAATATTCCTTTACGTGCTAAGGGGTATCTAGAGAGTGGGATAGGTTTAATAACTACCCGAACCCTAAAGCGTACCCTAACCCTAACCCCTACCCTAACCCTAACACGTACCCTAATCCTAACCTGTACCCTAAACCGAGCCCTAACCCTAACACTAACCCTAACCCTAACCCTAACCCATACCCTACGCCGTACCCGAACCCCTCCCCGAACCCGTACCCTAAGCCGTACCCTAACCCTAACCCTAAGCCTAACCCTAACCCTAGGCTACCCTTGACTCCTTCTGCCTCCAATAGATTTCCTAAGCACTAGTGTTTGAAGGAACAGCTTTAAAAGAGAATCCTAATGTGATTTCTTTATAATGGGTGTGTTCCTTATCTTATCCTAGTGTCTAAACTCTTCTCCATGGCTGGACCCCCAAATAATATTCCTTTACCTGCTAAGGGGTATCTAGAGAGTGGGATAGTTTTAATAACTACCCTAACCCTAAAGCGTACCCTAAACCTAACCCCTACCCTAACCCTAACACGTACCCTAATCCTAACCCGTACCCTAAACCGAGCCCTAACCCTAACCCTAACCCATACCCTACGCCGTACCCGAACCCCTCCCCGAACCCATAGCCTAAGCCGTACCCTAACCCTAACCCTAAGCCTAACCCTAACCGTAGGCTACCCATGACTGCTTCTGCCTCCAATAGATTTCCTAAGCACTAGTGTTTTAAGGAACAGCTTAAAAAGAGAATCCTAATGTGATTTCTTTATAATGGGTGTGTTCTTTATCTTATCCTAGTGTCTAAACTCTTCTCCATGGCTGGGCCCCCAAATAATATTCTTTACGTGCTGAGGGGTATCAAGAGAGTGGGAAAGGTTTAATAACTAGCCTAACGCTAATGCGTACCCTAAACCTAACCCCTACACTAACCCTAACACGTACCCTAATCCTAACCCGTACCCTAAACCGAGCCCTAACCCTAACACGAACCCTAACCCTAACCCTAACCCATACCCTACGCCGTACCTGAACCCCTCCCCGAACCCGTACCCTAAGCCGTACCCTAACCCTAACCCTAAGCCTAACCCTAACCCTAGGCTACCCTTGACTGCTTCTGCCTCCAATAGATTTCCTAAGCACTAGTGTTTTAAGGAACAGCTTAAAAAGAGAATCCTAATGTGATTTCTTTATAATGGGTGTGTTCCTTATCTTATCCTAGTGTCTAAACTCTTCTCCATGGCTGGACCCCCAAATAATATTCCTTTACGTGCTAACTGGTATCTAGAGAGTGGGATAGGTTTAATAACTACCCTAACCCTAAAGCGTACCCTAACCCTAACCCCTACCCTAACCCTAACACGTACCCTAATCCTAACCTGTACCCTAAACCGAGCCCTAACCCTAACACGAACCCTAACCCTAACCCTAACCCATACTCTACGCCGTACCCGAACCCCTCCCCGAACCCGTACCCTAAGCCGTACCCTAACCCTAACCCTAAGCCTAACCCTAACCCTAGGCTACCCTTGACTGCTTCTGCCTCCAATAGATTTCCTAAGCACTAGTGTTTTAAGGAACAGCTTAAAAAGAGAATCCTAATGTGATTTCTTTATACTGGGTGTGTTCCTTATCTTATCCTAGTGTCTAAACTCTTCTCCATGGCTGGACCCCCAAATAATATTCCTTTACGTGCTAAGGGGTATCTAGAGAGTGGGATAGGTTTAATAACTACCCTAACCCTAACGCGTACCCTAACCCTAACCCCTACCCTAACCCTAACACGTACCCTAATCCTAACCCGTACCCTAAACCGAGCCCTAACCCTAACCCTAACCCTAACCCCTACCCTATGCCGTACTCGAGTCCCTCCCCGAACACGTACCCTAAGCCGTACGCTAACCCTAACCCTAAGGCTAACCCTAACCCTAGGCTACCTTGACTGCTTCTGCCTCCAATAGATTTCCTAAGCACTAGTGATTGAAGGAACAGCTTTAAAAGAGAATCCTAATGTGATTTCTTTATAATGGGTGTGTTCCTTATCTTATCATAGTGTCTAAACTCTTCTCCATGGCTGGACCCCCAAATAATATTCCTTTACGTGCTAAGGGGTATCTAGAGTGTGGGATAGGTTTAATAACTACCCTAACCCTAACGCGTACCCTAACCCTAACCCCTACCCTAACCCTAACACGTACCCTAATCCTAACCCGTACCCTATACCGAGCCCTAACCCTAACACTAACCCTAACCCTAACCCTAACCCATACCCTATGCCGTACTCGAGCCCCTCCCCCAACCCGTACCCTAAGCCGTACCCTAACCCTAACCCTAAGGCTAACCCTAACCCTAGGCTCCCCTTGACTGCTTCTGCCTCCAATAGATTTCCTAAGCACTAGTGTTTGAAGGAACAGCTTAAAAAGAGAATCCTAATGTGATTTCTTTATAATGGGTGTGTTCCTTATCTTATCCGAGTGTCTAAACTCTTCTCCATGGCTGGACCCCCAAATAATATTCCTTTACGTGCTAAGGGGTATCTAGAGAGTGGGATAGGTTTAATAACTACCCTAACCCTAAAGCATACCCTAACCCTAACCCCTACCCTAACCATAACACGTACCCTAATCCTAACCCGTACCCTAAACCGAGCCCTAACCCTAACCCTAACCCATACCCTACGCCGTACCCGAAACCCTCCCCGAACCCGTACCCTAAGCCGTACCCTAACCCTAACCCTAAGCCTAACCCTAACCCTAGGCTACCCATGACTGCTTCTGCCTACAATAGATTTCCTAAGCACTAGTGTTTTAAGGAACAGCTTAAAAAGAGAATCCTAATGTGATTTCTTTATACTGGGTGTGTTCCTTATCTTATCCTAGTGTCTAAACTCTTCTCAATGGCTGGAACCCCCAAATAATATTCCTTTACGTGCTAAGGGGTATCTAGAGAGTGGGATAGGTTTAATAACTACCCTAACCCTAAAGCTTACCCTAACCCTAACCCCTACTCTAACCCTAACACGTACCCTAATCCTAACCCGTACCCTAAACCGAGCCCTAACCCTAACACGAACCCTAACCCTAACCCTAACCCATACCCTATGCCGTACCCGAACCCCTCCCCGAACCCGTACCCTAAGCCGTACCCTAACCGTAACCCTAAGGCTAACCCTAACCCTAGGCTCCCCTTGACTGCTTCTGCCTCCAATAGATTTCCTAAGCACTAGTGTTTTAAGGAACAGCTTAAAAAGAGAATCCTAATGTGATTTCTTTATAATGGGTGTGTTCCTTATCTTATCCTAGTGTCTAAACTCTTCTCCATGGCTGGACCCCCAAATAATATTCCTTTACGTGCTAAGGGGTATCTAGAGAGTGGGATAGGTTTAATAACTATCCTAACCCTAACGCGTACCCTAACCCTAACCCCTACCATAACCCTAACACGTAACCTAATCCTAACCCATACCCTAAACCGAGCCCTAACCCTAAAACTAACCCTAACCCTAACCCATACCCTACGCCGTACCCGATCCCCTCCCCAAAACCGTACCCTAAGCCGTACCCTAACCCTAACCCTAACCCTAGGCTACCCTTGACTGCTTCTGCCTCCAATAGATTTCCTAAGCACTAGTGTTTGAAGGAACAGCTTAAAAAGAGAATCCTAATGTGATTTCTTTATAATGGGTGTGTTCCTTATCTTATCCTAGTGTCTAAACTCTTCTCCATGGCTGGACCCCCAAATAATATTCCTTTACGTGCTAAGGGGTATCTAGAGAGTGGGATAGGTTTAATAACTACCCGAACCCTAAAGCGTACCCTAACCCTAACCCCTACCCTAACCCTAACACGTACCCTAATCCTAACCTGTACCCTAAACCGAGCCCTAACCCTAACACTAACCCTAACCCTAACCCTAACCCATACCCTACGCCGTACCCGAACCCCTCCCCGAACCCGTACCCTAAGCCGTACCCTAACCCTACCCTAAGCCTAACCCTAACCCTAGGCTACCCTTGACTCCTTCTGCCTCCAATAGATTTCCTAAGCACTAGTGTTTGAAGGAACAGCTTTAAAAGAGAATCCTAATGTGATTTCTTTATAATGGGTGTGTTCCTTATCTTATCCTAGTGTCTAAACTCTTCTCCATGGCTGGACCCCCAAATAATATTCCTTTACCTGCTAAGGGGTATCTAGAGAGTGGGATAGGTTTAATAACTACCCTAACCCTAAAGCGTACCCTAAACCTAACCCCTACCCTAACCCTAACACGTACCCTAATCCTAACCCGTACCCTAAACCGAGCCCTAACCCTAACCCTAACCCATACCCTACGCCGTACCCGAACCCCTCCCCGAACCCATAGCCTAAGCCGTACCCTAACCCTAACCCTAAGCCTAACCCTAACCCTAGGCTACCCTTGACTGCTGCTGCCTCCAATAGATTTCCTAAGCACTAGTGTTTTAAGGAACAGCTTAAAAAGAGAATCCTAATGTGATTTCTTTATAATGGGTGTGTTCCTTATCTTATCCTAGTGTCTAAACTCTTCTCCATGGCTGGACCCCCAAATAATATTCCTTTACGTGCTAAGGGGTATCTAGAGAGTGGGATAGGTTTAATAACTACCCTAACCCTAACGCGTACCCTAACCCTAACCACTACCCTAACCCTAACACGTACCCTAATCCTAACCCGTACCCTAAACCGAGCCCTAACCCTAACACGAACCCTAACACTAACCCTAACCCATACCCTACGCCGTACCCGAACCCCTCCCCGAACCCGTACCCTAAGCCGTACCCTAACCCTAACCCTAAGCCTAACCCTAACCCTAGGCTACCATGACTGCTTCTGCCTCCAATAGATTTCCTAAGCACTAGTGTTTGAAGGAACAGCTTAAAAAGAGAATCCTAATGTGATTTCTTTATACTGGGTGTGTTCCTTATCTTATCCTAGTGTCTAAACTCTTCTCCATGGCTGGACCCCCAAATAATATTCCTTTACGTGCTAAGGGGTATCTAGAGAGTGGGATAGGTTTAATAACTACCCTAACCCTAACGCGTACCCTAACCCTAACCCCTACCCTAACCCTAACACGTACCCTAATCCTAACCCGTACCCTAAACCGAGCCCTAACCCTAAAACTAACCCTAACCCTAACCCATACCCTACGCCGTACCCGATCCCCTCCCCAAAACCGTACCCTAAGCCGTACCCTAACCCTAACCCTAACCCTAGGCTACCCTTGACTGCTTCTGCCTCCAATAGATTTCCTAAGCACTAGTGTTTTAAGGAAGAGCTTAAAAGAGAATCCTAATGTGATTTCTTTATAATGGGTGTGTTCCTTATCTTATCCTAGTGTCTAAACTCTTCTCCATGGCTGGACCCCCAAATAATATTCTTTACGTGCTGAGGGGTATCAAGAGAGTGGGAAAGGTTTAATAACTAGCCTAACGCTAACGCGTACCCTAACCCTATCCCCTACACTAACCCTAACACGTACCCTAATCCTAACCCGTACCCTAAACCGAGCCCTAACCCTAACACTAACCCTAACCCTAACCCTAACCCATACCCTACGCCGTACACGAACCCTTCCCCGAACCCGTACCCTAAGCCATACCCTAACCTAACCCTAAGCCTAACCCTAACCCTAGGCTACCCTTGACTGCTTCTGCCTCCAATAGATTTCCTAAGCACTAGTGTTTGAAGGAACAGCTTAAAAAGAGAATCCTAATGTGATTTCTTTATAATCGGTGTGTTCCTTATCTTATCCTAGTGTCTAAACTCTTCTCCATGGCTGGACCCCCAAATAATATTCCTTTACGTGCTAAGGGGTATCTAGAGAGTGGGATAGGTTTAATAACTACCCGAACCCTAAAGCGTACCCTAACCCTAACCCCTACCCTAACCCTAACACGTACCCTAATCCTAACCTGTACCCTAAACCGAGCCCTAACCCTAACACTAACCCTAACCCTAACCCTAACCCATACCCTACGCCGTACCCGAACCCCTCCCCGAACCCGTACCCTAAGCCGTACCCTAACCCTAACCCTAAGCCTAACCCTAACCCTAGGCTACCCTTGACTCCTTCTGCCTCCAATAGATTTCCTAAGCACTAGTGTTTGAAGGAACAGCTTTAAAAGAGAATCCTAATGTGATTTCTTTATAATGGGTGTGTTCCTTATCTTATCCTAGTGTCTAAACTCTTCTCCATAGCTGGACCCCCAAATAATATTCCTTTACCTGCTAAGGGGTATCTAGAGAGTGGGATAGGTTTAATAACTACCCTAACCCTAAAGCGTACCCTAAACCTAACCCCTACCCTAACCCTAACACGTACCCTAATCCTAACCCGTACCCTAAACCGAGCCCTAACCCTAACCCTAACCCATACCCTACGCCGTACCCGAACCCCTCCCCGAACCCATAGCCTAAGCCGTACCCTAACCCTAACCCTAAGGCCTAACCCTAACCGTAGGCTACCCATGACTGCTTCTGCCTCCAATAGATTTCCTAAGCACTAGTGTTTTAAGGAACAGCTTAAAAAGAGAATCCTAATGTGATTTCTTTATAATGGGTGTGTTCTTTATCTTATCCTAGTGTCTAAACTCTTCTCCATGGCTGGGCCCCCAAATAATATTCTTTACGTGCTGAGGGGTATCAAGAGAGTGGAAAGGTTTAATAACTAGCCTAACGCTAATGCGTACCCTAAACCTAACCCCTACACTAACCCTAACACGTACCCTAATCCTAACCCGTACCCTAAACCGAGCCCTAACCCTAACACGAACCCTAACCCTAACCCTAACCCATACCCTACGCCGTACCTGAACCCCTCCCCGAACCCGTACCCTAAGCCGTACCCTAACCCTAACCCTAAGCCTAACCCTAACCCTAGGCTACCCTTGACTGCTTCTGCCTCCAATAGATTTCCTAAGCACTAGTGTTTTAAGGAACAGCTTAAAAAGAGAATCCTAATGTGATTTCTTATAATGGGTGTGTTCCTTATCTTATCCTAGTGTCTAAACTCTTCTCCATGGCTGGACCCCCAAATAATATTCCCTTTACGTGCTAACTGGTATCTAGAGAGTGGGATAGGTTTAATAACTACCCTAACCCTAAAGCGTACCCTAACCCTAACCCCTACCCTAACCCTAACACGTACCCTAATCCTAACCCGTACCCTAAACCGAGCCCTAACCCTAAAACTAACCCTAACCCTAACCCATACCCTACGCCGTACCCGATCCCCTCCCCAAAACCGTACCCTAAGCCGTAACCCTAACCCTAACCCTAACCCTAGGCTACCCTTGACTGCTTCTGCCTCCAATAGATTTCCTAAGCACTAGTGTTTTAAGGAACAGCTTAAAAAGAGAATCCTAATGTGATTTCTTTATAATGGGTGTGTTATTATCTTATCCTAGTGTCTAAACTCTTCTCCATGGCTGGACCCCCAAATAATATTCTTTACGTGCTGAGGGGTATCAAGAGAGTGGGAAAGGTTTAATAACTAGCCTAACGCTAACGCGTACCCTAACCCTATCCCCTACACTAACCCTAACACGTACCCTAATCCTAACCCGTACCCTAAACCGAGCCCTAACCCTAACACTAACCCTAACCCTAACCCTAACCCATACCCTACGCCGTACCGAACCCCTCCCCGAACCCGTACCCTAAGCCATACCCTAACCCTAACCCTAAGCCTAACCCTAACCCTAGGCTACCCTTGACTGCTTCTGCCTCCAATAGATTTCCTAAGCACTAGTGTTTGAAGGAACAGCTTAAAAAGAGAATCCTAATGTGATTTCTTTATAATGGGTGTGTTCCTTATCTTATCCTAGTGTCTAAACTCTTCTCCATGGCTGGACCCCCAAATAATATTCCTTTACGTGCTAAGGGGTATCTAGAGAGTGGGATAGGTTTAATAACTACCCGAACCCTAAAGCGTACCCTAACCCTAACCCCTACCCTAACCCTAACACGTACCCTAATCCTAACCTGTACCCTAACCGAGCCCTAACCCTAACACTAACCCTAACCCTAACCCTAACCCATACCCTACGCCGTACCCGAACCCCTCCCCGAACCCGTACCCTAAGCCGTACCCTAACCCTAACCTAAGCCTAACCCTAACCCTAGGCTACCCTTGACTCCTTCTGCCTCCAATAGATTTCCTAAGCACTAGTGTTTGAAAGAACAGCTTTAAAAGAGAATCCTAATGTGATTTCTTTATAATGGGTGTGTTCCTTATCTTATCCTAGTGTCTAAACTCTTCTCCATGGCTGGACCCCCAAATAATATTCCTTTACCTGCTAAGGGGTATCTAGAGAGTGGTATAGGTTTAATAACTACCCTAACCCTAAAGCGTACCCTAAACCTAACCCCTACCCTAACCCTAACACGTACCCTAATCCTAACCCGTACCCTAAACCGAGCCCTAACCCTAACCCTAACCCATACCCTACGCCGTACCCGAACCCCTCCCCCGAACCCATAGCCTAAGCCGTACCCTAACCCTAACCCTAAGCCTAACCCTAACCCTAGGCTACCCCTTGACTGCTTCTGCCTCCAATAGATTTCCTAAGCACTAGTGTTTTAAGGAACAGCTTAAAAAGAGAATCCTAATGTGATTTCTTTATAATGGGTGTGTTCCTTATCTTATCCTAGTGTCTAAACTCTTCTCCAAGGCTGGACCCACAAATAATATTCCTTACGTGCTAAGGGGTATCTAGAGATTGGGATAGGTTTAATAACTACCCTAACCCTAACGCGTACCCTAACCCTAACCACTACCCTAACCCTAACACGTACCCTAATCCTAACCCGTACCCTAAACCGAGCCCTAACCCTAACACGAACCCTAACACTAACCCTAACCCATACCCTACGCCGTACCCGAACCCCTCCCCGAACCCGTACCTAAGCCGTACCCTAACCTAACCCTAAGCCTAACCCTAACCCTAGGCTACCCATGACTGCTTCTGCCTCCAATAGATTTCCTAAGCACTAGTGTTTGAAGGAACAGCTTAAAAAGAGAATCCTAATGTGATTTCTTTATACTGGGTGTGTTCCTTATCTTATCCTAGTGTCTAAACTCTTCTCCATGGCTGGACCCCCAAATAATATTCCTTTACGTGCTAAGGGGTATCTAGAGAGTGGGATAGGTTTAATAACTACCCTAACCCTAACGCGTACCCTAACCCTAACCCCTACCCTAACCCTAACACGTACCCTAAACCTAACCCATACCCTAAACCAAGCCCTAACCCTAACACTAACCCCTAACCCTAACCCTAACCCATACCCTACGCCATACCCGAACCCCTCCCCGAACCCGTACCCGAAGCCGTACCCTAACCCTAACCCTGAGCCTAACCCAAACCCTAGGCTACCCATGACTGCTTCTGCCTACAATAGATTTCCTAAGCACTAGTGTTTTAAGGAACAGCTTAAAAAGAGAATCCTAATGTGATTTCTTTATACTGGGTGTGTTCCTTATCTTATCCTAGTGTCTAAACTCTTCTCCATGGCTGGACCCCCAAATAATATTCCTTTACGTGCTAAGGGGTATCTAGAGAGTGGGATAGGTTTAATAACTATCCTAACCCTAACAGCGTACCCTAACCCTAACCCCTACCATAACCCTAACACGTACCCTAATCCTAACCCGTACCCTAAACCGAGCCCTAACCCTAAAACTAACCCTAACCCTAACCCCATACCCTACGCCGTACCCCGATCCCCTCCCCCAAAACCGTACCCTAAGCCGTACCCTAACCCTAACCCTAACCCTAGGCTACCCTTGACTGCTTCTGCCTCCAATAGATTTCCTAAGCACTAGTGTTTTAAGGAACAGCTTAAAAGAGAATCCTAATGTGATTTCTTTATAATGGGTGTGTTCCTTATCTTATCCTAGTGTCTAAACTCTTCTCCATGGCTGGACCCACAAATAATATTCTTTACGTGCTGAGGGGTATCAAGAGAGTGGGAAAGGTTTAATAACTAGCCTAACGCTAACGCGTACCCTAACCCTATCCCCTACACTAACCCTAACACGTACCCTAATCCTAACCCGTACCCTAAACCCGAGCCCTAACCCTAACACTAACCCTAACCCTAACCCTAACCCATACCCCTACCGCCGTACCCGAACCCCTCCCCGAACCCGTACCCTAAGACATACCCTACCCTAACCCTAAGCCTAACCTAACCCTAGGCTAACCCTTGACTGCTTCTGCCTCCAATAGATTTCCTAAGCACTAGTGTTTGAAGGAACAGCTTAAAAAGAGAATCCTAATGTGATTTCTTTATAATGGGTGTGTTCCTTATCTTATCCTAGTGTCTAAACTCTTCTCCATGGCTGGACCCCCAAATAATATTCCTTTACGTGCTAAGGGGTATCTAGAGAGTGGGATAGGTTTAATAACTACCCGAACCCTAAAGCGTACCCTAACCCTAACCCTACCCTAACCCTATCACGTACCCTAATCCTAACCTGTACCCTAAACCGAGCCCTAACCCTAACACTAACCCTAACCCTAACCCTAACCCATACCCTACGCCGTACCCGAACCCCTCCCCGAACCCGTACCCTAAGCCGTACCCTAACCCTAACCCTAAGCCTAACCCTAACCCTAGGCTACCCTTGACTCCTTCTGCCTCCAATAGATTTCCTAAGCACTAGTGTTTGAAGGAACAGCTTTAAAAGAGAATCCTAATGTGATTTCTTTATAATGGGTGTGTTCCTTATCTTATCCTAGTGTCTAAACTCTTCTCCATGGCTGGACCCCCAAATAATATACCTTTACCTGCTAAGGGGTATCTAGAGAGTGGGATAGGTTTAATAACTACCCTAACCCTAAAGCGTACCCTAAACCTAACCCCTACCCTAACCCTAACACGTACCCTAATCCTAACCCGTACCCTAAACCGAGCCCTAACCCTAACCCTAACCCATACCCTACGCCGTACCCGAACCCCTCCCCGAACCCATAGCCTACGCCGTACCCTAACCCTAACCCTAAGCCTAACCCTAACCCTAGGCTACCCTTGACTGCTTCTGCCTCCAATAGATTTCCTAAGCACTAGTGTTTTAAGGAACAGCTTAAAAAGAGAATCCTAATGTGATTTCTTTATAATGGGTGTGTTCCTTATCTTATCCTAGTGTCTAAACTCTTCTCCATGGCTGGACCCCCAAATAATATTCCTTTACGTGCTAAGGGGTATCTAGAGAGTGGGATAGGTTTAATAACTACCCTAACCCTAACGCGTACCCTAACCCTAACCACTACCCTAACCCTAACACGTACCCTAATCCTAACCCGTACCCTAAACCGAGCCCTAACCCTAACACGAACCCTAACACTAACCCTAACCCATACCCTACGCCGTACCCGAACCCCTCCCCGAACCCGTACCCTAAGCCGTACCCTAACCCTAACCCTAAGCCTAACCCTAACCCTAGGCTACCCATTACTGCTTCTGCCTCCAATAGATTTCCTAAGCACTAGTGTTTGAAGGAACAGCTTAAAAAGAGAATCCTAATGTGATTTCTTTATACTGGGTGTGTTCCTTATCTTATCCTAGTGTCTAAACTCTTCTCCATGGCTGGACCCCCAAATAATATTCCTTTACGTGCTAAGGGGTATCTAGAGAGTGGGATAGGTTTAATAACTACCCTAACCCTAACGCGTACCCTAACCCTAACCCCTACCCTAACCCTAACACGTACCCTAAACCTAACCCATACCCTAAACCGAGCCCTAACCCTAACACTAACCCTAACCCTAACCCTAACCCATACCCTACGCCATACCCGAACCCCTCCCCGAACCCGTACCCTAAGCCGTACCCTAACCCTAACCCTGAGCCTAACCCTAACCCTAGGCTACCCATGACTGCTTCTGCCTACAATAGATTTCCTAAGCACTAGTGTTTTAAGGAACAGCTTAAAAAGAGAATCCTAATGTGATTTCTTTATACTGGGTGTGTTCCTTATCTTATCCTAGTGTCTAAACTCTTCTCCATGGCTGAACCCCCAAATAATATTCCTTTACGTGCTAAGGGGTATCTAGAGAGTGGGATAGGTTTAATAACTACCCTAACCCTAAAGCGTACCCTAACCCTAACCCCTACCCTAACCCTAACACGTACCCTAATCCTAACCCGTACCCTAAACCGAGCCCTAACCCTAAAACTAACCCTAACCCTAACCCATACCCTACGCCGTACCCGATCCCCTCCCCAAAACCGTACCCTAAGCCGTACCCTAACCCTAACCCTAACCCTAGGCTACCCTTGACTGCTTCTGCCTCCAATAGATTTCCTAAGCACTAGTGTTTGAAGGAACAGCTTAAAAAGAGAATCCTAATGTGATTTCTTTATAATGGGTGTGTTCCTTATCTTATCCTAGTGTCTAAACTCTTCTCCATGGCTGGACCCCCAAATAATATTCCTTTACGTGCTAATGGGTATCTAGAGAGTGGGATAGGTTTAATAACTACCCTAACCCTAACGCGTACCCTAACCCTAACCCCTACCCTAACCCTAACACGTACCCTAAACCTAACCCATACCCTAAACCGAGCCCTAACCCTAACACTTACCCTAACCCTAACCCTAACCCATACCCTACGCCGTACCCGAAACCCTCCCCGAACCCGTACCCTAAGCCGTACCCTAACCCTAACCATAAGCCTAACCCTAACCCTAGGCTACCCTTGACTGCTTCTGCCTCCAATAGATTTCCTAAGCATTAGTGTTTGAAAGAACAGCTTAAAAAGAGAATCCTAATGTGATTTCTTTATAATGGGTGTGTTCCTTATCTTATCCTAGTGTCTAAACTCTTCTACATTGCTGGACCCCCAAATAATATTCCTTTACGTGCTAAGGGGTATCTAGAGAGTGGGATAGGTTTAATAAATACCCTAACCCTAAAGCGTACCCTAACCCTAACCCCTACCCTAACCCTAACACGTACCCTAATCCTAACCCGTACCCTAAACCGAGCCCCAACCCTAAAACTAACACTAACCCTAACCCATACCCTACGCCGTAACCGATCCCCTCCCCAAAACCGTACCCTAAGCCGTACCCTAACCCTAACCCTATCCCTAGGCTCCCCTTGACTGCTTCTGCCTCCAATAGATTTCCTAAGCACTAGTGTTTGAAGGAACAGCTTAAAAAGAGAATCCTAATGTGATTTCTTTATAATGGGTGTGTTCCTTATCTTATCCTAGTGTCTAAACTCTTCTCCATGGCTGGACCCCCAAATAATATTCCTTTACGTGCTAAGGGGTATCTAGAGAGTGGGATAGGTTTAATAACTACCCTAACCCTAACGCCTACCCTAACCCTAACCCCTACCCTAACCCTAACACGTACCCTAATCCTAACCCGTACCCTAAACCGAGCCCTAACCCTAAAACTAACCCTAACCCTAACCCATACCCTACGCCGTACCCGATCCCCTCCCCAAAACCATACCCTAAGCCGTACCCTAACCCTAACCCTAACCCTAGGCTACCCTTGACTGCTTCTGCCTCCAATAGATTTCCTAAGCACTAGTGTTTTAAGGAACAGCTTAAAAAGAGAATCCTAATGTGATTTCTTTATAATGGGTGTGTTCCTTATCTTATCCTAGTGTCTAAACTCTTCTCCATGGCTGGACCCCCAAATAATATTCTTTACGTGCTGAGGGGTATCAAGAGAGTGGGAAAGGTTTAATAACTAGCCTAACGCTAACGCGTACCCTAACCCTATCCCCTACACTAACCCTAACACGTACCCTAATCCTAACCCGTACCCTAAACCGAGCCCTAACCCTAACACTTACCCTAACCCTAACCCTAACCCATACCCTACGCCGTACCCGAACCCCTCCCCGAACCCGTACCCTAAGCCGTACCCTAACCCTAACCCTAAGCCTAACCCTAACCCTAGGCTACCCTTGACTGCTTCTGCCTCCAATAGATTTCCTAAGCACTAGTGTTTGAAGGAACAGCTTAAAAAGAGAATCCTAATGTGATTTCTTTATAATGGGTGTGTTCCTTATCTTATCCTAGTGTCTAAACTCTTCTCCATGGCTGGACCCCCAAATAATATTCCTTTACGTGCTAACTGGTATCTAGAGAGTGGGATAGGTTTAATAACTACCCTAACCCTAAAGCGTACCCTAACCCTAACCCCTACCCTAACCCTAACACGTACCCTAATCCTAACCTGTACCCTAAACCGAGCCCTAACCCTAACACGAACCCTAACCCTAACCCTAACCCATACTCTACGCCGTACCCGAACCCCTCCCCGAACCCGTACCCTAAGCCGTACCATAACCCTAACCCTAAGCCTAACCCTAACCCTAGGCTACCCTTGACTGCTTCTGCCTCCAATAGATTTCCTAAGCACTAGTGTTTTAAGGAACAGCTTAAAAAGAGAATCCTAATGTGATTTCTTTATACTGGGTGTGTTCCTTATCTTATCCTAGTGTCTAAACTCTTCTCCATGGCTGGACCCCCAAATAATATTCCTTTACGTGCTAAGGGGTATCTAGAGAGTGGGATAGGTTTAATAACTACCCTAACCCTAACGCGTACCCTAACCCTAACCCCTACCCTAACCCTAACACGTACCCTAATCCTAACCCATACCCTAAACCGAGCCCTAACCCTAACACTAACCCTAACCCTAACCCTAACCCATACCCTATGCCGTACTCGAGTCCCTCCCCGAACACGTACCCTAAGCCGTACGCTAACCCTAACCCTAAGGCTAACCCTAACCCTAGGCTCCCCTTGACTGCTTCTGCCTCCAATAGATTTCCTAAGCACTAGTGTTTTAAGGAACAGCTTAAAAAGAGAATCCTAATGTGATTTCTTTATAATGGGTGTGTTCCTTATCTTATCCTAGTGTCTAAACTCTTCTCCATGGCTGGACCCCCAAATAATATTCCTTTACGTGCTAAGGGGTATCTAGAGAGTGGGATAGGTTTAATAACTACCCTAACCCTAACGCCTACCCTAATCCTAACCCCTACCCTAACCCTAACACGTACCCTAATCCTAACCCGTACCCTAAACCGAGCCCTAACCCTAAAACTAACCCTAACCCTAACCCATACCCTACGCCGTACCCGATCCCCTCCCCAAAACCATACCCTAAGCCGTACCCTAACCCTAACCCTAACCCTAGGCTACCCTTGACTGCTTCTGCCTCCAATAGATTTCCTAAGCACTAGTGTTTGAAGGAACAGCTTAAAAAGAGAATCCTAATGTGATTTCTTTATAATGGGTGTGTTCCTTATCTTATCCTAGTGTCTAAACTCTTCTCCATGGCTGGACCCCCAAATAATATTCTTTACGTGCTGAGGGGTATCAAGAGAGTGGGAAAGGTTTAATAACTAGCCTAACGTTAACGCGTACCCTAACCCTATCCCCTACACTAACCCTAACACGTACCCTAATCCTAACCCGTACCCTAAACCGAGCCCTAACCCTAACACTTACCCTAACCCTAACCCTAACCCATACCCTACGCCGTACCCGAACCCCTCCCCGAACCCGTACCCTAAGCCGTACCCTAACCCTAACCCTAAGCCTAACCCTAACCCTAGGCTACCCTTGACTGCTTCTGCCTCCAATAGATTTCCTAAGCACTAGTGTTTGAAGGAACAGCTTAAAAAGAGAATCCTAATGTGATTTCTTTATAATGGGTGTGTTCCTTATCTTATCCTAGTGTCTAAACTCTTCTCCATGGCTGGACCCCCAAATAATATTCCTTTACGTGCTAAGGGGTATCTAGAGAGTGGGATAGGTTTAATAACTACCCTAACCCTAACGCGTACCCTAACCCTAACCCCTACCCTAATCCTAACACGTACCCTAAACCTAACCCATACCCTAAACCGAGCCCTAACCATAACACTTACCCTAACCCTAACCCTAACACATACCCTACGCCGTACCCGAACCCCTCCCCGAACCCGTACCCTAAGCCGTACCCTAACCCTAACCCTATGCCTAACCCTAACCCTAGGGTACCCTTGACTGCTTCTGCCTCCAATAGATTTCCTAAGCACTAGTGTTTTAAGGAACAGCTTAAAAAGAGAATCCTAATGTGATTTCTTTATAATGGGTGTGTTCCTTATCTTATCCTAGTGTCTAAACTCTTCTCCATGGCTGGACCCCCAAATAATATTCCTTTACGTGCTAACTGGTATCTAGAGAGTGGGATAGGTTTAATAACTACCCTAACCCTAAAGCGTACCCTAACCCTAACCCCTACCCTAACCCTAACACGTACCCTAATCCTAACCTGTACCCTAAACCGAGCCCTAACCCTAACACGAACCCTAACCCTAACCCTAACCCATACTCTACGCCGTACCCGAACCCCTCCCCGAACCCGTACCCTAAGCCGTACCCTAACCCTAACCCTAAGCCTAACCCTAACCCTAGGCTACCCTTGACTGCTTCTGCCTCCAATAGATTTCCTAAGCACTAGTGTTTTAAGGAACAGCTTAAAAAGAGAATCCTAATGTGATTTCTTTATAATGGGTGTGTTCCTTATCTTATCCTAGTGTCTAAATTCTTCTCCATGGCTGGACCCCCAAATAATATTCCTTTACGTGCTAAGGGGTATCTAGAGAGTGGGATAGGTTTAATAACTACCCTAACCCTAAAGCGTACCCTAACCCTAACCCCTACCCTAACCCTAACACGTACCCTAATCCTAACCCGTACCCTAAACCGAGCCCTAAGCCTAACCCTAACCCATACCCTACGCCGTACCCGAACCCCTCCCCGAACCCGTACCCTAAGCCGTACCCTAACCCTAACCCTAAGCCTAACCCTAACCCTAGGCAACCCATGACTGCTTCTGCCTACAATAGATTTCCTAAGCACTAGTGTTTTAAGGAACAGCTTAAAAAGAGAATCCTAATGTGATTTCTTTATACTGGGTGTGTTCCTCATCTTATCCTAGTGTCTAAACTCTTCTCCATGGCTGGACCCCCAAATAATATTCCTTTACGTGCTAAGGGGTATCTAGAGAGTGGGATAGGTTTAATAACTACCCTAACCCTAAAGCGTACCCTAACCCTAACCCCTACTCTAACCCTAACACGTACCCTAATCCTAACCCGTACCCTAAACCGAGCCCTAACCCTAACACGAACCCTAACCCTAACCCTAACCCATACCCTATGCTGTACCCGAACCCCTCCCCGAACCCGTACCCTAAGCCGTACCCTAACCCTAACCCTAAGGCTAACCCTAACCCTAGGCTCCCCTTGACTGCTTCTGCCTACAATAGATTTCCTAAGCACTAGTGTTTTAAGGAACAGCTTAAAAAGAGAATCCTAATGTGATTTCTTTATACTGGGTGTGTTCCTTATCTTATCCTAGTGTCTAAACTCTTCTCCATGGCTGGACCCCCAAATAATATTCCTTTACGTGCTAAGGGGTATCTAGAGAGTGGGATAGGTTTAATAACTACCCTAACCCTAAAGCGTACCCTAACCCTAACCCCTACCCTAACCCTAACACGTACCCTAATCCTAACCCGTACCCTAAACCGAGCCCTAACCCTAAAACTAACCCTAACCCTAACCCATACCCTACGCCGTACCCGATCCCCTCCCCAAAACCGTACCCTAAGCCGTACCCTAACCCTAACCCTAACCCTAGGCTACCCTTGACTGCTTCTGCCTCCAATAGATTTCCTAAGCACTAGTGTTTTAAGGAACAGCTTAAAAAGAGAATCCTAATGTGATTTCTTTATACTGGGTGTGTTCCTTATCTTATCCTAGTGTCTAAACTCTTCTCCATGGCTGGACCCCCAAATAATATTCCTTTACGTGCTAAGGGGTATCTAGAGAGTGGGATAGGTTTAATAACTACCCTAACCCTAACGCGTACCCTAACCCTAACCCCTACCCTAACCCTAACACGTACCCTAATCCTAACCCGTACCCTAAACCGAGCCCTAACCCTAACACTAACCCTAACCCTAACCCTAACCCATACCCTATGCCGTACTCGAGTCCCTCCCCGAACACGTACCCTAAGCCGTACGCTAACCCTAACCCTAAGGCTAACCCTAACCCTAGGCTCCCCTTGACTGCTTCTGCCTCCAATAGATTTCCTAAGCACTAGTGTTTTAAGGAACAGCTTAAAAAGAGAATCCTAATGTGATTTCTTTATAATGGGTGTGTTCCTTATCTTATCCTAGTGTCTAAACTCTTCTCCATGGCTGGACCCCCAAATAATATTCCTTTACGTGCTAAGGGGTATCTAGAGAGTGGGATAGGTTTAATAACTACCCTAACCCTAACGCCTACCCTAACCCTAACCCCTACCCTAACCCTAACACGTACCCTAATCCTAACCCGTACCCTAAACCGAGCCCTAACCCTAAAACTAACCCTAACCCTAACCCATACCCTACGCCGTACCCGATCCCCTCCCCAAAACCATACCCTAAGCCGTACCCTAACCCTAACCCTAACCCTAGGCTACCCTTGACTGCTTCTGCCTCCAATAGATTTCCTAAGCACTAGTGTTTTAAGGAACAGCTTAAAAAGAGAATCCTAATGTGATTTCTTTATAATGGGTGTGTTCCTTATCTTATCCTAGTGTCTAAACTCTTCTCCATGGCTGGACCCCCAAATAATATTCTTTACGTGCTGAGGGGTATCAAGAGAGTGGGAAAGGTTTAATAACTAGCCTAACGCTAACGCGTACCCTAACCCTATCCCCTACACTAACCCTAACACGTACCCTAATCCTAACCCGTACCCTAAACCGAGCCCTAACCCTAACACTTACCCTAACCCTAACCCTAACCCATACCCTACGCCGTACCCGAACCCCTCCCCGAACCCGTACCCTAAGCCGTACCCTAACCCTAACCCTAAGCCTAACCCTAACCCTAGGCTACCCTTGACTGCTTCTGCCTCCAATAGATTTCCTAAGCACTAGTGTTTGAAGGAACAGCTTAAAAAGAGAATCCTAATGTGATTTCTTTATAATGGGTGTGTTCCTTATCTTATCCTAGTGTCTAAACTCTTCTCCATGGCTGGACCCCCAAATAATATTCCTTTACGTGCTAAGGGGTATCTAGAGAGTGGGATAGGTTTAATAACTACCCTAACCCTAACACGTACCCTAACCCTAACCCCTACCCTAACCCTAACACGTACCCTAAACCTAACCCATACCCTAAACCGAGCCCTAACCATAACACTTACCCTAACCCTAACCCTAACACATACCCTACGCCGTACCCGAACCCCTCCCCGAACCCGTACCCTAAGCCGTACCCTAACCCTAACCCTATGCCTAACCCTAACCCTAGGCTACCCTTGACTGCTTCTGCCTCCAATAGATTTCCTAAGCACTAGTGTTTTAAGGAACAGCTTAAAAAGAGAATCCTAATGTGATTTCTTTATAATGGGTGTGTTCCTTATCTTATCCTAGTGTCTAAACTCTTCTCCATGGCTGGACCCCCAAATAATATTCCTTTACGTGCTAACTGGTATCTAGAGAGTGGGATAGGTTTAATAACTACCCTAACCCTAACGCGTACCCTAACCCTAACCCCTACCCTAACCCTAACACGTACCCTAATCCTAACCCGTACCCTAAACCGAGCCCTAACCCTAACACTAACCCTAACCCTAACCCTAACCCATACCCTATGCCGTACTCGAGCCCCTCCCCGAACCCGTACCCTAAGCCGTACCCTAACCGTAACCCTAAGGCTAACCCTAACCCTAGGCTCCCCTTGACTGCTTCTGCCTCCAATAGATTTCCTAAGCACTAGTGTTTGAAGGAACAGCTTAAAAAGAGAATCCTAATGTGATTTCTTTATAATGGGTGTGTTCCTTATCTTATCCTAGTGTCTAAACTCTTCTCCATGGCTGGACACCCAAATAATATTCCTTTACGTGCTAAGGGGTATCTAGAGAGTGGGATAGGTTTAATAACTACCCTAACCCTAAAGCATACCCTAACCCTAACCCCTACCCTAACCATAACACGTACCCTAATCCTAACCCGTACCCTAAACCGAGCCCTAACCCTAACCCTAACCCATACCCTACGCCGTACCCGAAACCCTCCCCGAACCCGTACCCTAAGCCGTACCCTAACCCTAACCCTAAGCCTAACCCTAACCCTAGGCTACCCTTGACTGCTTCTGCCTCCAATAGATTTCCTAAGCACTAGTGTTTGAAGGAACAGCTTAAAAAGAGAATCCTAATGTGATTTCTTTATAATGGGTGTGTTCCTTATCTTATCCTAGTGTCTAAACTCTTCTCCATGGCTGGACCCCCAAATAATATTCCTTTACGTGCTAAGGGGTATCTAGAGAGTGGGATAGGTTTAATAACTACCCTAACCCTAACCCGTACCCTAACCCTAACCACTACCCTAACCCTAACACGTACCCTAATCCTAACACGTACCCTAAACCGAGCCCTAACCCTAACACGAACCCTAACACTAACCCTAACCCATACCCTACGCCGTACCCGAACCCCTCCCCGAACCCGTACCCTAAGCCGTACCCTAACCCTAACCCTAAGCCTAACCCTAACCCTAGGCTACCCATGACTGCTTCTGCCTCCAATAGATTTCCTAAGCACTAGTGTTTGAAGGAACAGCTTAAAAAGAGAATCCTAATGTGATTTCTTTATACTGGGTGTGTTCCTTATCTTATCCTAGTGTCTAAACTCTTCTCCATGGCTGGACCCCCAAATAATATTCCTTTACGTGCTAAGGGGTATCTAGAGAGTGGGATAGGTTTAATAACTACCCTAACCCTAACGCGTACCCTAACCCTAACCCCTACCCTAACCCTAACACGTACCGTAAACCTAACCCATACCCTAAACCGAGCCCTAACCCTAACACTAACCCTAACCCTAACCCTAACCCATACCCTACGCCATACCCGAAACCCTCCCCGAACCCGTACCCTAAGCCGTACCCTAACCCTAACCCTGAGCCTAACCCTAACCCTAGGCTACCCATGACTGCTTCTGCCTACAATAGATTTCCTAAGCACTAGTGTTTTAAGGAACAGCTTAAAAAGAGAATCCTAATGTGATTTCTTTATACTGGGTGTGTTCCTTATCTTATCCTAGTGTCTAAACTCTTCTCCATGGCTGGACCCCCAAATAATATTCCTTTACGTGCTAAGGGGTATCTAGAGAGTGGGATAGGTTTAATAACTATCCTAACCCTAACGCGTACCCTAACCCTAACCCCTACCATAACCCTAACACGTACCCTAATCCTAACCCGTACCCTAAACCGAGCCCTAACCCTAAAACTAACCCTAACCCTAACCCATACCCTACGCCGTACCCGATCCCCTCCCCAAAACCGTACCCTAAGCCGTACCCTAACCCTAACCCTAACCCTAGGCTACCCTTGACTGCTTCTGCCTCCAATAGATTTCCTAAGCACTAGTGTTTGAAGGAACAGCTTAAAAAGAGAATCCTAATGTGATTTCTTTATAATGGGTGTGTTCCTTATCTTATCCTAGTGTCTAAACTCTTCTCCATGGCTGGACCCCCAAATAATATTCCTTTACGTGCTAAGGGGTATCTAGAGAGTGGGATAGGTTTAATAACTACCCTAACCCTAAAGCATACCCTAACCCTAACCCCTACCCTAACCATAACACGTACCCTAATCCTAACCCGTACCCTAAACCGAGCCCTAACCCTAACCCTAACCCATACCCTACGCCGTACCCGAAACCCTCCCCGAACCCGTACCCTAAGCCGTACCCTAACCCTAACCCTAAGCCTAACCCTAACCCTAGGCTACCCTTGACTGCTTCTGCCTCCAATAGATTTCCTAAGCACTAGTGTTTGAAGGAACAGCTTAAAAAGAGAATCCTAATGTGATTTCTTTATAATGGGTGTGTTCCTTATCTTATCCTAGTGTCTAAACTCTTCTCCATGGCTGGACCCCCAAATAATATTCCTTTACGTGCTAAGGGGTATCTAGAGAGTGGGATAGGTTTAATAACTACCCTAACCCTAACGCGTACCCTAACCCTAACCACTACCCTAACCCTAACACGTACCCTAATCCTAACACGTACCCTAAACCGAGCCCTAACCCTAACACGAACCCTAACACTAACCCTAACCCATACCCTACGCCGTACCCGAACCCCTCCCCGAACCCGTACCCTAAGCCGTACCCTAACCCTAACCCTAAGCCTAACCCTAACCCTAGGCTACCCATGACTGCTACTGCCTCCAATAGATTTCCTAAGCACTAGTGTTTGAAGGAACAGCTTAAAAAGAGAATCCTAATGTGATTTCTTTATACTGGGTGTGTTCCTTATCTTATCCTAGTGTCTAAACTCTTCTCCATGGCTGGACCCCCAAATAATATTCCTTTACGTGCTAAGGGGTATCTAGAGAGTGGGATAGGTTTAATAACTACCCTAACCCTAACGCGTACCCTAACCCTAACCCCTACCCTAACCCTAACACGTACCGTAAACCTAACCCATACCCTAAACCGAGCCCTAACCCTAACACTAACCCTAACCCTAACCCTAACCCATACCCTACGCCATACCCGAAACCCTCCCCGAACCCGTACCCTAAGCCGTACCCTAACCCTAACCCTGAGCCTAACCCTAACCCTAGGCTACCCATGACTGCTTCTGCCTACAATAGATTTCCTAAGCACTAGTGTTTTAAGGAACAGCTTAAAAAGAGAATCCTAATGTGATTTCTTTATACTGGGTGTGTTCCTTATCTTATCCTAGTGTCTAAACTCTTCTCCATGGCTGGACCCCCAAATAATATTCCTTTACGTGCTAAGGGGTATCTAGAGAGTGGGATAGGTTTAATAACTATCCTAACCCTAACGCGTACCCTAACCCTAACCCCTACCATAACCCTAACACGTACCCTAATCCTAACCCGTACCCTAAACCGAGCCCTAACCCTAAAACTAACCCTAACCCTAACCCATACCCTATGCCGTACCCGATCCCCTCCCCAAAACCGTACCCTAAGCCGTACCCTAACCCTAACCCTAACCCTAGGCTACCCTTGACTGCTTCTGCCTCCAATAGATTTCCTAAGCACTAGTGTTTTAAGGAACAGCTTAAAAAGAGAATCCTAATGTGATTTCTTTATAATGGGTGTGTTCCTTATCTTATCCTAGTGTCTAAACTCTTCTCCATGGCTGGACCCCCAAATAATATTCTTTACGTGCTGAGGGGTATCAAGAGAGTGGGAAAGGTTTAATAACTAGCCTAACGCTAACGCGTACCCTAACCCTATCCCCTACACTAACCCTAACACGTACCCTAATCCTAACCCGTACCCTAAACCGAGCCCTAACCCTAACACTAACCCTAACCCTAACCCTAACCCATACCCTACGCCGTACCCAAACCCCTCCCCGAACCCGTACCCTAAGCCATACCCTAACCCTAACCCTAAGCCTAACCCTAACCCTAGGCTACCCTTGACTGCTTCTGCCTCCAATAGATTTCCTAAGCACTAGTGTTTGAAGGAACAGCTTAAAAAGAGAATCCTAATGTGATTTCTTTATAATGGGTGTGTTCCTTATCTTATCCTAGTGTCTAAACTCTTCTCCATGGCTGGACCCCCAAATAATATTCCTTTACGTGCTAAGGGGTATCTAGAGAGTGGGATAGGTTTAATAACTACCCGAACCCTAAAGCGTACCCTAACCCTAACCCCTACCCTAACCCTAACACGTACCCTAATCCTAACCTGTACCCTAAACCGAGCCCTAACCCTAACCCTAACCCTAACCCTAACCCATACCCTACGCCGTACCCGAACCCCTCCCCGAACCCATACCCTAAGCCGTACCCTAACCCTAACCCTAAGCCTAACCCTAACCCTAGGCTACCCTTGACTCCTTCTGCCTCCAATAGATTTCCTAAGCACTAGTGTTTTAAGGAACAGCTTAAAAAGAGAATCCTAATGTGATTTCTTTATAATGGGTGTGTTCCTTATCTTATCCTAGTGTCTAAACTCTTCTCCATGGCTGGACCCCCAAATAATATTCCTTTACGTGCTAAGGGGTATCTAGAGAGTGGGATAGGTTTAATAACTACCCTAACCCTAAAGCGTACCCTAAACCTAACCCCTACCCTAACCCTAACACGTACCCTAATCCTAACCCGTACCCTAAACCGAGCCCTAACCCTAACCCTAACCCATACCCTACGCCGTACCCGAACCCCTCCCCGAACCCATAGCCTAAGCCGTACCCTAACCCTAACCCTAAGCCTAACCCTAACCCTAGGCTACCCTTGACTGCTTCTGCCTCCAATAGATTTCCTAAGCACTAGTGTTTTAAGGAACAGCTTAAAAAGAGAATCCTAATGTGATTTCTTTATAATGGGTGTGTTCCTTATCTTATCCTAGTGTCTAAACTCTTCTCCATGGCTGGACCCCCAAATAATATTCCTTTACGTGCTAAGGGGTATCTAGAGAGTGGGATAGGTTTAATAACTACCCTAACCCTAACGCGTACCCTAACCCTAACCACTACCCTAACCCTAACACGTACCCTAATCCTAACCCGTACCCTAAACCGAGCCCTAACCCTAACACGAACCCTAACACTAACCCTAACCCATACCCTACGCCGTACCCGAACCCCTCCCCGAACCCGTACCCTAACCCTAACCCTAAGCCTAACCCTAACCCTAGGCTACCCATGACTGCTTCTGCCTCCAATAGATTTCCTAAGCACTAGTGTTTGAAGGAACAGCTTAAAAAGAGAATCCTAATGTGATTTCTTTATACAGGGTGTGTTCCTTATCTTATCCTAGTGTCTAAACTCTTCTCCATGGCTGGACCCCCAAATAATATTCCTTTACGTGCTAAGGGGTATCTAGAGAGTGGGATAGGTTTAATAACTACCCTAACCCTAACGCGTACCCTAACCCTAACCCCTACCCTAACCCTAACACGTACCCTAAACCTAACCCATACCCTAAACCGAGCCCTAACCCTAACACTAACCCTAACCCTAACCCTAACCCATACCCTACGCCATACACGAACCCCTCCCCGAACCCGTACCCTAAGCCGTACCCTAACCCTAACCCTGAGCCTAACCCTAACCCTAGGCTACCCATGACTGCTTCTGCCTACAATAGATTTCCTAAGCACTAGTGTTTTAAGGAACAGCTTAAAAAGAGAATCCTAATGTGATTTCTTTATACTGGGTGTGTTCCTTATCTTATCCTAGTGTCTAAACTCTTCTCCATGGCTGGACCCCCAAATAATATTCCTTTACGTGCTAAGGGGTATCTAGAGAGTGGGATAGGTTTAATAACTACCCTAACCCTAAAGCGTACCCTAACCCTAACCCCTACCCTAACCCTAACACGTACCCTAATCCTAACCCGTACCCTAAACCGAGCCCTAACCCTAAAACTAACCCTAACCCTAACCCATACCCTACGCCGTACCCGATCCCCTCCCCAAAACCGTACCCTAAGCCGTACCCTAACCCTAACCCTAACCCTAGGCTACCCTTGACTGCTTCTGCCTCCAATAGATTTCCTAAGCACTAGTGTTTTAAGGAACAGCTTAAAAAGAGAATCCTAATGTGATTTCTTTATAATGGGTGTGTTCCTTATCTTATCCTAGTGTCTAAACTCTTCTCCATGGCTGGACCCCCAAATTATATTCTTTACGTGCTGAGGGGTATCAAGAGAGTGGGAAAGGTTTAATAACTAGCCTAACGCTAACGCGTACCCTAACCCTATCCCCTACACTAACCCTAACACGTACCCTAATCCTAACCCGTACCCTAAACCGAGCCCTAACCCTAACACTAACCCTAACCCTAACCCTAACCCATACCCTACGCCGTACCCAAACCCCTCCCCGAACCCGTACCCTAAGCCATACCCTAACCCTAACCCTAAGCCTAACCCTAACCCTAGGCTACCCTTGACTGCTTCTGCCTCCAATAGATTTCCTAAGCACTAGTGTTTGAAGGAACAGCTTAAAAAGAGAATCCTAATGTGATTTCTTTATAATGGGTGTGTTCCTTATCTTATCCTAGTGTCTAAACTCTTCTCCATGGCTGGACCCCCAAATAATATTCCTTTACGTGCTAAGGGGTATCTAGAGAGTGGGATAGGTTTAATAACTACCCGAACCCTAAAGCGTACCCTAACCCTAACCCCTACCCTAACCCTAACACGTACCCTAATCCTAACCTGTACCCTAAACCGAGCCCTAACCCTAACCCTAACCCTAACCCTAACCCATACCCTACGCCGTACCCGAACCCCTCCCCGAACCCATACCCTAAGCCGTACCCTAACCCTAACCCTAAGCCTAACCCTAACCCTAGGCTACCCTTGACTCCTTCTGCCTCCAATAGATTTCCTAAGCACTAGTGTTTTAAGGAACAGCTTAAAAAGAGAATCCTAATGTGATTTCTTTATAATGGGTGTGTTCCTTATCTTATCCTAGTGTCTAAACTCTTCTCCATGGCTGGACCCCCAAATAATATTCCTTTACGTGCTAAGGGGTATCTAGAGAGTGGGATAGGTTTAATAACTACCCTAACCCTAAAGCGTACCCTAAACCTAACCCCTACCCTAACCCTAACACGTACCCTAATCCTAACCCGTACCCTAAACCGAGCCCTAACCCTAACCCTAACCCATACCCTACGCCGTACCCGAACCCCTCCCCGAACCCATAGCCTAAGCCGTACCCTAACCCTAACCCTAAGCCTAACCCTAACCCTAGGCTACCCTTGACTGCTTCTGCCTCCAATAGATTTCCTAAGCACTAGTGTTTTAAGGAACAGCTTAAAAAGAGAATCCTAATGTGATTTCTTTATAATGGGTGTGTTCCTTATCTTATCCTAGTGTCTAAACTCTTCTCCATGGCTGGACCCCCAAATAATATTCCTTTACGTGCTAAGGGGTATCTAGAGAGTGGGATAGGTTTAATAACTACCCTAACCCTAACGCGTACCCTAACCCTAACCACTACCCTAACCCTAACACGTACCCTAATCCTAACCCGTACCCTAAACCGAGCCCTAACCCTAACACGAACCCTAACACTAACCCTAACCCATACCCTACGCCGTACCCGAACCCCTCCCCGAACCCGTACCCTAACCCTAACCCTAAGCCTAACCCTAACCCTAGGCTACCCATGACTGCTTCTGCCTCCAATAGATTTCCTAAGCACTAGTGTTTGAAGGAACAGCTTAAAAAGAGAATCCTAATGTGATTTCTTTATACAGGGTGTGTTCCTTATCTTATCCTAGTGTCTAAACTCTTCTCCATGGCTGGACCCCCAAATAATATTCCTTTACGTGCTAAGGGGTATCTAGAGAGTGGGATAGGTTTAATAACTACCCTAACCCTAACGCGTACCCTAACCCTAACCCCTACCCTAACCCTAACACGTACCCTAAACCTAACCCATACCCTAAACCGAGCCCTAACCCTAACACTAACCCTAACCCTAACCCTAACCCATACCCTACGCCATACACGAACCCCTCCCCGAACCCGTACCCTAAGCCGTACCCTAACCCTAACCCTGAGCCTAACCCTAACCCTAGGCTACCCATGACTGCTTCTGCCTACAATAGATTTCCTAAGCACTAGTGTTTTAAGGAACAGCTTAAAAAGAGAATCCTAATGTGATTTCTTTATACTGGGTGTGTTCCTTATCTTATCCTAGTGTCTAAACTCTTCTCCATGGCTGGACCCCCAAATAATATTCCTTTACGTGCTAAGGGGTATCTAGAGAGTGGGATAGGTTTAATAACTACCCTAACCCTAAAGCGTACCCTAACCCTAACACGTACCCTAATCCTAACCCGTACCCTAAACCGAGCCCTAACCCTAAAACTAACCCTAACCCTAACCCATACCCTACGCCGTACCCGATCCCCTCCCCAAAACCGTACCCTAAGCCGTACCCTAACCCTAACCCTAACCCTAGGCTACCCTTGACTGCTTCTGCCTCCAATAGATTTCCTAAGCACTAGTGTTTTAAGGAACAGCTTAAAAAGAGAATCCTAATGTGATTTCTTTATAATGGGTGTGTTCCTTATCTTATCCTAGTGTCTAAACTCTTCTCCATGGCTGGACCCCCAAATTATATTCTTTACGTGCTGAGGGGTATCAAGAGAGTGGGAAAGGTTTAATAACTAGCCTAACGCTAACGCGTACCCTAACCCTAACCCCTACACTAACCCTAACACGTACCCTAATCCTAACCCGTACCCTAAACCGAGCCCTAACCCTAACACTTACCCTAACCCTAACCCTAACCCATACCCTACGCCGTACCCGAACCCCTCCCCGAACCCGTACCCTAAGCCGTATCCTAACCCTAACCCTAAGCCTAACCCTAACTCTAGGCTACCCTTGACTGCTTCTGCCTCCAATAGATTTCCTAAGCACTAGTGTTTGAAGGAACAGCTTAAAAAGAGAATCCTAATGTGATTTCTTTATAATGGGTGTGTTCCTTATCTTATCCTAGTGTCTAAACTCTTCTCCATGGCTGGACCCCCAAATGATATTCTTTAAGTGCTGAGGGGTTTCAAGAGAGTGGGAAAGGTTTAATAACTAGCCTAACGCTAACGCGTACCCTAACCCTATCCCTTACACTAACCCTAACACGTACCCTAATCCTAACCCGTACCCTAAACCGAGCCCTAACCCTAACACTTACCCTAACCCTAACCCTAACCCATACCCTACGCCGTACCCGAACCCCTCCCCGAACCCGTACCCTAAGCCGTACCCTAACCCTAACCCTAAGCCTAACCCTAACCCTAGGCTACCCTTGACTGCTTCTGCCTCCAATAGATTTCCTAAGCACTAGTGTTTGAAGGAACAGCTTAAAAAGAGAATCCTAATGTGATTTCTTTATAATGGGTGTGTTCCTTATCTTATCCTAGTGTCTAAACTCTTCTCCACGGCTGGACCCCCAAATAATATTCCTTTACGTTCTAAGGGGTATCTAGAGAGTGGGATAGGTTTAATAACTACCCTAACCCTAACGCGTACCCTAACCCTAACCCCTACCCTAACCCTAACACGTACCCTAAACCTAACCCATACCCTAAACCGAGCCCTAACCCTAACACTTACCCTAACCCTAACCCTAACCCATACCCTACGCCGTACCCGAACCCCTCCCCGAACCCGTACCCTAAGCCGTACCCTAACCCTAACCCTAAGCCTAACCCTAACCCTAGGCTACCCTTGACTGCTTCTGCCTCCAATAGATTTCCTAAGCACTAGTGTTTTAAGGAACAGCTTTAAAAGAGAATCCTAATGTGATTTCTTTATAATGGGTGTGTTCCTTATCTTATCCTAGTGTCTAAACTCTTCTCCATGGCTGGACCCCCAAATAATATTCCTTTACGTGCTAAGGGGTATCTAGAGTGTGGGATAGGTTTAATAACTACCCTAACCCTAACGCGTACCCTAACCCTAACCCCTACCCTAACCCTAACACGTACCCTAATCCTAACCCGTACCCTAAACCGAGCCCTAACCCTAACACTAACCCTAACCCTAACCCTAACCCATACCCTATGCCGTACTCGAGCCCCTCCCCGAACCCGTACCCTAAGCCGTACCCTAACCCTAACCCTAAGGCTAACCCTAACCCTAGGCTACCCTTGACTGCTTCTGCCTCCAATAGATTTCCTAAGCACTAGTGTTTGAAGGAACAGCTTAAAAAGAGAATCCTAATGTGATTTCTTTATAATGGGTGTGTTGCTTATCTTATCCTAGTGTCTAAACTCTTCTCCATGGCTGGACCCCCAAATAATATTCCTTTACGTGCTAAGGGGTATCTAGAGAGTGGGATAGGTTTAATAACTACCCTAACCCTAAAGCATACCCTAACCCTAACCCCTACCCTAACCATAACACGTACCCTAATCCTAACCCGTACCCTAAACCGAGCCCTAACCCTAACCCTAACCCATACCCTACGCCGTACCCGAAACCCTCCCCGAACCCGTACCCTAAGCCGTACCCTAACCCTAACCCTAAGCCTAACCCTAACCCTAGGCTACCCATGACTGCTTCTGCCTACAATAGATTTCCTAAGCACTAGTGTTTTAAGGAACAGCTTAAAAAGAGAATCCTAATGTGATTTCTTTATACTGGGTGTGTTCCTTATCTTATCCTAGTGTCTAAACTCTTCTCCATGGCTGGACCCCCAAATAATATTCCTTTACGTGCTAAGGGGTATCTAGAGAGTGGGATAGGTTTAATAACTACCCTAACCCTAAAGCTTACCCTAACCCTAACCCCTACTCTAACCCTAACACGTACCCTAATCCTAACCCGTACCCTAAACCGAGCCCTAACCCTAACACGAACCCTAATCCTAACCCTAACCCATACCCTATGCCGTACCCGAACCCCTCCCCGAACCCGTAACCTAAGCCGTACCCTAACCCTAACCCTAAGGCTAACCCTAACCCTAGGCTCCCCTTGACTGCTTCTGCCTCCAATAGATTTCCTAAGCACTAGTGTTTTAAGGAACAGTTTAAAAAGAGAATCCTAATGTGATTTCTTTATAATGGGTGTGTTCCTTATCTTATCCTAGTGTCTAAACTCTTCTCCATGGCTGGACCCCCAAATAATATTCCTTTACGTGCTAAGGGGTATCTAGAGAGTGGGATAGGTTTAATAACTATCCTAACCCTAACGCGTACCCTAACCCTAACCCCTACCATAACCCTAACACGTACCCTAATCCTAACCCGTACCCTAAACCGAGCCCTAACCCTAAAACTAACCCTAACCCTAACCCATACCCTACGCCGTACCCGATCCCCTCCCCAAAACCGTACCCTAAGCCGTACCCTAACCCTAACCCTAACCCTAGGCTACCCTTGACTGCTTCTGCCTCCAATAGATTTCCTAAGCACTAGTGTTTTAAGGAACAGCTTAAAAAGAGAATCCTAATGTGATTTCTTTATAATGGGTGTGTTCCTTATCTTATCCTAGTGTCTAAACTCTTCTCCATGGCTGGACCCCCAAATAATATTCTTTACGTGCTGAGGGGTATCAAGAGAGTGGGAAAGGTTTAATAACTACCCTAACGCTAACGCGTACCCTAACCCTATCCCCTACACTAACCCTAACACGTACCCTAATCCTAACCCGTACCCTAAACCGAGCCCTAACCCTAACACTAACCCTAACCCTAACCCTAACCCATACCCTACGCCGTACCCGAACCCCTCCCCGAACCCGTACCCTAAGCCATACCCTAACCCTAACCCTAAGCCTAACCCTAACCCTAGGCTACCCTTGACTGCTTCTGCCTCCAATAGATTTCCTAAGCACTAGTGTTTGAAGGAACAGCTTAAAAAGAGAATCCTAATGTGATTTCTTTATAATGGGTGTGTTCCTTATCTTATCCTAGTGTCTAAACTCTTCTCCATGGCTGGACCCCCAAATAATATTCCTTTACGTGCTAAGGGGTATCTAGAGAGTGGGATAGGTTTAATAACTACCCGAACCCTAAAGCGTACCCTAACCCTAACCCCTACCCTAACCCTAACACGTACCCTAATCCTAACCTGTACCCTAAACCGAGCCCTAACCCTAACACTAACCCTAACCCTAACCCATACCCTACGCCGTACCCGAACCCCTCCCCGAACCCGTACCCTAACCCGTACCCTACCCCTAACCCTAAGCCTAACCCTAACCCTAGGCTACCCTTGACTCCTTCTGCCTCCAATAGATTTCCTAAGCACTAGTGTTTGAAGGAACAGCTTTAAAAGAGAATCCTAATGTGATTTCTTTATAATGGGTGTGTTCCTTATCTTATCCTAGTATCTAAACTCTTCTCCATGGCTGGACCCCCAAATAATATTCCTTTACGTGCTAAGGGGTATCTAGAGAGTGGGATAGGTTTAATAACTACCCTAACCCTAAAGCGTACCCTAAACCTAACCCCTACCCTAACCCTAACACGTACCCTAATCCTAACCCGTACCCTAAACCGAGCCCTAACCCTAACCCTAACCCATACCTTACGCCGTACCCGAACCCCTCCCCGAACCCATAGCCTAAGCCGTACCCTAACCCTAACCCTAAGCCTAACCCTAACCCTAGGCTACCCTTGACTGCTTCTGCCTCCAATAGATTTCCTAAGCACTAGTGTTTGAAGGAACAGCTTTAAAAGAGAATCCTAATGTGATTTCTTTATAATGGGTGTGTTCCTTATCTTATCCTAGTGTCTAAACTCTTCTCCATGGCTGGACCCCCAAATAATATTCCTTTACGTGCTAAGGGGTATCTAGAGAGTGGGATAGGTTTAATAACTACCCTAACCCTAACGCGTACCCTAACCCTAACCCCTACCCTAACCCTAACACGTACCCTAATCCTAACCCGTACCCTAAACCGAGCCCTAAGCCTAACCCTAACCCATACCCTACGCCGTACCCGAACCCCTCCCCGAACCCGTACCCTAAGCCGTACCCTAACCCTAACCCTAAGCCTAACCCTAACCCTAGGCAACCCATGACTGCTTCTGCCTACAATAGATTTCCTAAGCACTAGTGTTTTAAGGAACAGCTTAAAAAGAGAATCCTAATGTGATTTCTTTATACTGGGTGTGTTCCTCATCTTATCCTAGTGTCTAAACTCTTCTCCATGGCTGGACCCCCAAATAATATTCCTTTACGTGCTAAGGGGTATCTAGAGAGTGGGATAGGTTTAATAACTACCCTAACCCTAAAGCGTACCCTAACCCTAACCCCTACTCTAACCCTAACACGTACCCTAATCCTAACCCGTACCCTAAACCGAGCCCTAACCCTAACACGAACCCTAACCCTAACCCTAACCCATACCCTATGCTGTACCCGAACCCCTCCCCGAACCCGTACCCTAAGCCGTACCCTAACCCTAACCCTAAGGCTAACCCTAACCCTAGGCTCCCCTTGACTGCTTCTGCCTACAATAGATTTCCTAAGCACTAGTGTTTTAAGGAACAGCTTAAAAAGAGAATCCTAATGTGATTTCTTTATACTGGGTGTGTTCCTTATCTTATCCTAGTGTCTAAACTCTTCTCCATGGCTGGACCCCCAAATAATATTCCTTTACGTGCTAAGGGGTATCTAGAGAGTGGGATAGGTTTAATAACTACCCTAACCCTAAAGCGTACCCTAACCCTAACCCCTACCCTAACCCTAACACGTACCCTAATCCTAACCCGTACCCTAAACCGAGCCCTAACCCTAAAACTAACCCTAACCCTAACCCATACCCTACGCCGTACCCGATCCCCTCCCCAAAACCGTACCCTAAGCCGTACCCTAACCCTAACCCTAACCCTAGGCTACCCTTGACTGCTTCTGCCTCCAATAGATTTCCTAAGCACTAGTGTTTTAAGGAACAGCTTAAAAAGAGAATCCTAATGTGATTTCTTTATACTGGGTGTGTTCCTTATCTTATCCTAGTGTCTAAACTCTTCTCCATGGCTGGACCCCCAAATAATATTCCTTTACGTGCTAAGGGGTATCTAGAGAGTGGGATAGGTTTAATAACTACCCTAACCCTAACGCGTACCCTAACCCTAACCCCTACCCTAACCCTAACACGTACCCTAATCCTAACCCGTACCCTAAACCGAGCCCTAACCCTAACACTAACCCTAACCCTAACCCTAACCCATACCCTATGCCGTACTCGAGTCCCTCCCCGAACACGTACCCTAAGCCGTACGCTAACCCTAACCCTAAGGCTAACCCTAACCCTAGGCTCCCCTTGACTGCTTCTGCCTCCAATAGATTTCCTAAGCACTAGTGTTTTAAGGAACAGCTTAAAAAGAGAATCCTAATGTGATTTCTTTATAATGGGTGTGTTCCTTATCTTATCCTAGTGTCTAAACTCTTCTCCATGGCTGGACCCCCAAATAATATTCCTTTACGTGCTAAGGGGTATCTAGAGAGTGGGATAGGTTTAATAACTACCCTAACCCTAACGCCTACCCTAACCCTAACCCCTACCCTAACCCTAACACGTACCCTAATCCTAACCCGTACCCTAAACCGAGCCCTAACCCTAAAACTAACCCTAACCCTAACCCATACCCTACGCCGTACCCGATCCCCTCCCCAAAACCATACCCTAAGCCGTACCCTAACCCTAACCCTAACCCTAGGCTACCCTTGACTGCTTCTGCCTCCAATAGATTTCCTAAGCACTAGTGTTTTAAGGAACAGCTTAAAAAGAGAATCCTAATGTGATTTCTTTATAATGGGTGTGTTCCTTATCTTATCCTAGTGTCTAAACTCTTCTCCATGGCTGGACCCCCAAATAATATTCTTTACGTGCTGAGGGGTATCAAGAGAGTGGGAAAGGTTTAATAACTAGCCTAACGCTAACGCGTACCCTAACCCTATCCCCTACACTAACCCTAACACGTACCCTAATCCTAACCCGTACCCTAAACCGAGCCCTAACCCTAACACTTACCCTAACCCTAACCCTAACCCATACCCTACGCCGTACCCGAACCCCTCCCCGAACCCGTACCCTAAGCCGTACCCTAACCCTAACCCTAAGCCTAACCCTAACCCTAGGCTACCCTTGACTGCTTCTGCCTCCAATAGATTTCCTAAGCACTAGTGTTTGAAGGAACAGCTTAAAAAGAGAATCCTAATGTGATTTCTTTATAATGGGTGTGTTCCTTATCTTATCCTAGTGTCTAAACTCTTCTCCATGGCTGGACCCCCAAATAATATTCCTTTACGTGCTAAGGGGTATCTAGAGAGTGGGATAGGTTTAATAACTACCCTAACCCTAACACGTACCCTAACCCTAACCCCTACCCTAACCCTAACACGTACCCTAAACCTAACCCATACCCTAAACCGAGCCCTAACCATAACACTTACCCTAACCCTAACCCTAACACATACCCTACGCCGTACCCGAACCCCTCCCCGAACCCGTACCCTAAGCCGTACCCTAACCCTAACCCTATGCCTAACCCTAACCCTAGGCTACCCTTGACTGCTTCTGCCTCCAATAGATTTCCTAAGCACTAGTGTTTTAAGGAACAGCTTAAAAAGAGAATCCTAATGTGATTTCTTTATAATGGGTGTGTTCCTTATCTTATCCTAGTGTCTAAACTCTTCTCCATGGCTGGACCCCCAAATAATATTCCTTTACGTGCTAACTGGTATCTAGAGAGTGGGATAGGTTTAATAACTACCCTAACCCTAACGCGTACCCTAACCCTAACCCCTACCCTAACCCTAACACGTACCCTAATCCTAACCCGTACCCTAAACCGAGCCCTAACCCTAACACTAACCCTAACCCTAACCCTAACCCATACCCTATGCCGTACTCGAGCCCCTCCCCGAACCCGTACCCTAAGCCGTACCCTAACCGTAACCCTAAGGCTAACCCTAACCCTAGGCTCCCCTTGACTGCTTCTGCCTCCAATAGATTTCCTAAGCACTAGTGTTTGAAGGAACAGCTTAAAAAGAGAATCCTAATGTGATTTCTTTATAATGGGTGTGTTCCTTATCTTATCCTAGTGTCTAAACTCTTCTCCATGGCTGGACACCCAAATAATATTCCTTTACGTGCTAAGGGGTATCTAGAGAGTGGGATAGGTTTAATAACTACCCTAACCCTAAAGCATACCCTAACCCTAACCCCTACCCTAACCATAACACGTACCCTAATCCTAACCCGTACCCTAAACCGAGCCCTAACCCTAACCCTAACCCATACCCTACGCCGTACCCGAAACCCTCCCCGAACCCGTACCCTAAGCCGTACCCTAACCCTAACCCTAAGCCTAACCCTAACCCTAGGCTACCCTTGACTGCTTCTGCCTCCAATAGATTTCCTAAGCACTAGTGTTTGAAGGAACAGCTTAAAAAGAGAATCCTAATGTGATTTCTTTATAATGGGTGTGTTCCTTATCTTATCCTAGTGTCTAAACTCTTCTCCATGGCTGGACCCCCAAATAATATTCCTTTACGTGCTAAGGGGTATCTAGAGAGTGGGATAGGTTTAATAACTACCCTAACCCTAACCCGTACCCTAACCCTAACCACTACCCTAACCCTAACACGTACCCTAATCCTAACACGTACCCTAAACCGAGCCCTAACCCTAACACGAACCCTAACACTAACCCTAACCCATACCCTACGCCGTACCCGAACCCCTCCCCGAACCCGTACCCTAAGCCGTACCCTAACCCTAACCCTAAGCCTAACCCTAACCCTAGGCTACCCATGACTGCTTCTGCCTCCAATAGATTTCCTAAGCACTAGTGTTTGAAGGAACAGCTTAAAAAGAGAATCCTAATGTGATTTCTTTATACTGGGTGTGTTCCTTATCTTATCCTAGTGTCTAAACTCTTCTCCATGGCTGGACCCCCAAATAATATTCCTTTACGTGCTAAGGGGTATCTAGAGAGTGGGATAGGTTTAATAACTACCCTAACCCTAACGCGTACCCTAACCCTAACCCCTACCCTAACCCTAACACGTACCGTAAACCTAACCCATACCCTAAACCGAGCCCTAACCCTAACACTAACCCTAACCCTAACCCTAACCCATACCCTACGCCATACCCGAAACCCTCCCCGAACCCGTACCCTAAGCCGTACCCTAACCCTAACCCTGAGCCTAACCCTAACCCTAGGCTACCCATGACTGCTTCTGCCTACAATAGATTTCCTAAGCACTAGTGTTTTAAGGAACAGCTTAAAAAGAGAATCCTAATGTGATTTCTTTATACTGGGTGTGTTCCTTATCTTATCCTAGTGTCTAAACTCTTCTCCATGGCTGGACCCCCAAATAATATTCCTTTACGTGCTAAGGGGTATCTAGAGAGTGGGATAGGTTTAATAACTATCCTAACCCTAACGCGTACCCTAACCCTAACCCCTACCATAACCCTAACACGTACCCTAATCCTAACCCGTACCCTAAACCGAGCCCTAACCCTAAAACTAACCCTAACCCTAACCCATACCCTACGCCGTACCCGATCCCCTCCCCAAAACCGTACCCTAAGCCGTACCCTAACCCTAACCCTAACCCTAGGCTACCCTTGACTGCTTCTGCCTCCAATAGATTTCCTAAGCACTAGTGTTTGAAGGAACAGCTTAAAAAGAGAATCCTAATGTGATTTCTTTATAATGGGTGTGTTCCTTATCTTATCCTAGTGTCTAAACTCTTCTCCATGGCTGGACCCCCAAATAATATTCCTTTACGTGCTAAGGGGTATCTAGAGAGTGGGATAGGTTTAATAACTACCCTAACCCTAAAGCATACCCTAACCCTAACCCCTACCCTAACCATAACACGTACCCTAATCCTAACCCGTACCCTAAACCGAGCCCTAACCCTAACCCTAACCCATACCCTACGCCGTACCCGAAACCCTCCCCGAACCCGTACCCTAAGCCGTACCCTAACCCTAACCCTAAGCCTAACCCTAACCCTAGGCTACCCTTGACTGCTTCTGCCTCCAATAGATTTCCTAAGCACTAGTGTTTGAAGGAACAGCTTAAAAAGAGAATCCTAATGTGATTTCTTTATAATGGGTGTGTTCCTTATCTTATCCTAGTGTCTAAACTCTTCTCCATGGCTGGACCCCCAAATAATATTCCTTTACGTGCTAAGGGGTATCTAGAGAGTGGGATAGGTTTAATAACTACCCTAACCCTAACGCGTACCCTAACCCTAACCACTACCCTAACCCTAACACGTACCCTAATCCTAACACGTACCCTAAACCGAGCCCTAACCCTAACACGAACCCTAACACTAACCCTAACCCATACCCTACGCCGTACCCGAACCCCTCCCCGAACCCGTACCCTAAGCCGTACCCTAACCCTAACCCTAAGCCTAACCCTAACCCTAGGCTACCCATGACTGCTTCTGCCTCCAATAGATTTCCTAAGCACTAGTGTTTGAAGGAACAGCTTAAAAAGAGAATCCTAATGTGATTTCTTTATACTGGGTGTGTTCCTTATCTTATCCTAGTGTCTAAACTCTTCTCCATGGCTGGACCCCCAAATAATATTCCTTTACGTGCTAAGGGGTATCTAGAGAGTGGGATAGGTTTAATAACTACCCTAACCCTAACGCGTACCCTAACCCTAACCCCTACCCTAACCCTAACACGTACCGTAAACCTAACCCATACCCTAAACCGAGCCCTAACCCTAACACTAACCCTAACCCTAACCCTAACCCATACCCTACGCCATACCCGAAACCCTCCCCGAACCCGTACCCTAAGCCGTACCCTAACCCTAACCCTGAGCCTAACCCTAACCCTAGGCTACCCATGACTGCTTCTGCCTACAATAGATTTCCTAAGCACTAGTGTTTTAAGGAACAGCTTAAAAAGAGAATCCTAATGTGATTTCTTTATACTGGGTGTGTTCCTTATCTTATCCTAGTGTCTAAACTCTTCTCCATGGCTGGACCCCCAAATAATATTCCTTTACGTGCTAAGGGGTATCTAGAGAGTGGGATAGGTTTAATAACTATCCTAACCCTAACGCGTACCCTAACCCTAACCCCTACCATAACCCTAACACGTACCCTAATCCTAACCCGTACCCTAAACCGAGCCCTAACCCTAAAACTAACCCTAACCCTAACCCATACCCTATGCCGTACCCGATCCCCTCCCCAAAACCGTACCCTAAGCCGTACCCTAACCCTAACCCTAACCCTAGGCTACCCTTGACTGCTTCTGCCTCCAATAGATTTCCTAAGCACTAGTGTTTTAAGGAACAGCTTAAAAAGAGAATCCTAATGTGATTTCTTTATAATGGGTGTGTTCCTTATCTTATCCTAGTGTCTAAACTCTTCTCCATGGCTGGACCCCCAAATAATATTCTTTACGTGCTGAGGGGTATCAAGAGAGTGGGAAAGGTTTAATAACTAGCCTAACGCTAACGCGTACCCTAACCCTATCCCCTACACTAACCCTAACACGTACCCTAATCCTAACCCGTACCCTAAACCGAGCCCTAACCCTAACACTAACCCTAACCCTAACCCTAACCCATACCCTACGCCGTACCCAAACCCCTCCCCGAACCCGTACCCTAAGCCATACCCTAACCCTAACCCTAAGCCTAACCCTAACCCTAGGCTACCCTTGACTGCTTCTGCCTCCAATAGATTTCCTAAGCACTAGTGTTTGAAGGAACAGCTTAAAAAGAGAATCCTAATGTGATTTCTTTATAATGGGTGTGTTCCTTATCTTATCCTAGTGTCTAAACTCTTCTCCATGGCTGGACCCCCAAATAATATTCCTTTACGTGCTAAGGGGTATCTAGAGAGTGGGATAGGTTTAATAACTACCCGAACCCTAAAGCGTACCCTAACCCTAACCCCTACCCTAACCCTAACACGTACCCTAATCCTAACCTGTACCCTAAACCGAGCCCTAACCCTAACCCTAACCCTAACCCTAACCCATACCCTACGCCGTACCCGAACCCCTCCCCGAACCCATACCCTAAGCCGTACCCTAACCCTAACCCTAAGCCTAACCCTAACCCTAGGCTACCCTTGACTCCTTCTGCCTCCAATAGATTTCCTAAGCACTAGTGTTTTAAGGAACAGCTTAAAAAGAGAATCCTAATGTGATTTCTTTATAATGGGTGTGTTCCTTATCTTATCCTAGTGTCTAAACTCTTCTCCATGGCTGGACCCCCAAATAATATTCCTTTACGTGCTAAGGGGTATCTAGAGAGTGGGATAGGTTTAATAACTACCCTAACCCTAAAGCGTACCCTAAACCTAACCCCTACCCTAACCCTAACACGTACCCTAATCCTAACCCGTACCCTAAACCGAGCCCTAACCCTAACCCTAACCCATACCCTACGCCGTACCCGAACCCCTCCCCGAACCCATAGCCTAAGCCGTACCCTAACCCTAACCCTAAGCCTAACCCTAACCCTAGGCTACCCTTGACTGCTTCTGCCTCCAATAGATTTCCTAAGCACTAGTGTTTTAAGGAACAGCTTAAAAAGAGAATCCTAATGTGATTTCTTTATAATGGGTGTGTTCCTTATCTTATCCTAGTGTCTAAACTCTTCTCCATGGCTGGACCCCCAAATAATATTCCTTTACGTGCTAAGGGGTATCTAGAGAGTGGGATAGGTTTAATAACTACCCTAACCCTAACGCGTACCCTAACCCTAACCACTACCCTAACCCTAACACGTACCCTAATCCTAACCCGTACCCTAAACCGAGCCCTAACCCTAACACGAACCCTAACACTAACCCTAACCCATACCCTACGCCGTACCCGAACCCCTCCCCGAACCCGTACCCTAACCCTAACCCTAAGCCTAACCCTAACCCTAGGCTACCCATGACTGCTTCTGCCTCCAATAGATTTCCTAAGCACTAGTGTTTGAAGGAACAGCTTAAAAAGAGAATCCTAATGTGATTTCTTTATACAGGGTGTGTTCCTTATCTTATCCTAGTGTCTAAACTCTTCTCCATGGCTGGACCCCCAAATAATATTCCTTTACGTGCTAAGGGGTATCTAGAGAGTGGGATAGGTTTAATAACTACCCTAACCCTAACGCGTACCCTAACCCTAACCCCTACCCTAACCCTAACACGTACCCTAAACCTAACCCATACCCTAAACCGAGCCCTAACCCTAACACTAACCCTAACCCTAACCCTAACCCATACCCTACGCCATACACGAACCCCTCCCCGAACCCGTACCCTAAGCCGTACCCTAACCCTAACCCTGAGCCTAACCCTAACCCTAGGCTACCCATGACTGCTTCTGCCTACAATAGATTTCCTAAGCACTAGTGTTTTAAGGAACAGCTTAAAAAGAGAATCCTAATGTGATTTCTTTATACTGGGTGTGTTCCTTATCTTATCCTAGTGTCTAAACTCTTCTCCATGGCTGGACCCCCAAATAATATTCCTTTACGTGCTAAGGGGTATCTAGAGAGTGGGATAGGTTTAATAACTACCCTAACCCTAAAGCGTACCCTAACCCTAACCCCTACCCTAACCCTAACACGTACCCTAATCCTAACCCGTACCCTAAACCGAGCCCTAACCCTAAAACTAACCCTAACCCTAACCCATACCCTACGCCGTACCCGATCCCCTCCCCAAAACCGTACCCTAAGCCGTACCCTAACCCTAACCCTAACCCTAGGCTACCCTTGACTGCTTCTGCCTCCAATAGATTTCCTAAGCACTAGTGTTTTAAGGAACAGCTTAAAAAGAGAATCCTAATGTGATTTCTTTATAATGGGTGTGTTCCTTATCTTATCCTAGTGTCTAAACTCTTCTCCATGGCTGGACCCCCAAATTATATTCTTTACGTGCTGAGGGGTATCAAGAGAGTGGGAAAGGTTTAATAACTAGCCTAACGCTAACGCGTACCCTAACCCTATCCCCTACACTAACCCTAACACGTACCCTAATCCTAACCCGTACCCTAAACCGAGCCCTAACCCTAACACTAACCCTAACCCTAACCCTAACCCATACCCTACGCCGTACCCAAACCCCTCCCCGAACCCGTACCCTAAGCCATACCCTAACCCTAACCCTAAGCCTAACCCTAACCCTAGGCTACCCTTGACTGCTTCTGCCTCCAATAGATTTCCTAAGCACTAGTGTTTGAAGGAACAGCTTAAAAAGAGAATCCTAATGTGATTTCTTTATAATGGGTGTGTTCCTTATCTTATCCTAGTGTCTAAACTCTTCTCCATGGCTGGACCCCCAAATAATATTCCTTTACGTGCTAAGGGGTATCTAGAGAGTGGGATAGGTTTAATAACTACCCGAACCCTAAAGCGTACCCTAACCCTAACCCCTACCCTAACCCTAACACGTACCCTAATCCTAACCTGTACCCTAAACCGAGCCCTAACCCTAACCCTAACCCTAACCCTAACCCATACCCTACGCCGTACCCGAACCCCTCCCCGAACCCATACCCTAAGCCGTACCCTAACCCTAACCCTAAGCCTAACCCTAACCCTAGGCTACCCTTGACTCCTTCTGCCTCCAATAGATTTCCTAAGCACTAGTGTTTTAAGGAACAGCTTAAAAAGAGAATCCTAATGTGATTTCTTTATAATGGGTGTGTTCCTTATCTTATCCTAGTGTCTAAACTCTTCTCCATGGCTGGACCCCCAAATAATATTCCTTTACGTGCTAAGGGGTATCTAGAGAGTGGGATAGGTTTAATAACTACCCTAACCCTAAAGCGTACCCTAAACCTAACCCCTACCCTAACCCTAACACGTACCCTAATCCTAACCCGTACCCTAAACCGAGCCCTAACCCTAACCCTAACCCATACCCTACGCCGTACCCGAACCCCTCCCCGAACCCATAGCCTAAGCCGTACCCTAACCCTAACCCTAAGCCTAACCCTAACCCTAGGCTACCCTTGACTGCTTCTGCCTCCAATAGATTTCCTAAGCACTAGTGTTTTAAGGAACAGCTTAAAAAGAGAATCCTAATGTGATTTCTTTATAATGGGTGTGTTCCTTATCTTATCCTAGTGTCTAAACTCTTCTCCATGGCTGGACCCCCAAATAATATTCCTTTACGTGCTAAGGGGTATCTAGAGAGTGGGATAGGTTTAATAACTACCCTAACCCTAACGCGTACCCTAACCCTAACCACTACCCTAACCCTAACACGTACCCTAATCCTAACCCGTACCCTAAACCGAGCCCTAACCCTAACACGAACCCTAACACTAACCCTAACCCATACCCTACGCCGTACCCGAACCCCTCCCCGAACCCGTACCCTAACCCTAACCCTAAGCCTAACCCTAACCCTAGGCTACCCATGACTGCTTCTGCCTCCAATAGATTTCCTAAGCACTAGTGTTTGAAGGAACAGCTTAAAAAGAGAATCCTAATGTGATTTCTTTATACAGGGTGTGTTCCTTATCTTATCCTAGTGTCTAAACTCTTCTCCATGGCTGGACCCCCAAATAATATTCCTTTACGTGCTAAGGGGTATCTAGAGAGTGGGATAGGTTTAATAACTACCCTAACCCTAACGCGTACCCTAACCCTAACCCCTACCCTAACCCTAACACGTACCCTAAACCTAACCCATACCCTAAACCGAGCCCTAACCCTAACACTAACCCTAACCCTAACCCTAACCCATACCCTACGCCATACACGAACCCCTCCCCGAACCCGTACCCTAAGCCGTACCCTAACCCTAACCCTGAGCCTAACCCTAACCCTAGGCTACCCATGACTGCTTCTGCCTACAATAGATTTCCTAAGCACTAGTGTTTTAAGGAACAGCTTAAAAAGAGAATCCTAATGTGATTTCTTTATACTGGGTGTGTTCCTTATCTTATCCTAGTGTCTAAACTCTTCTCCATGGCTGGACCCCCAAATAATATTCCTTTACGTGCTAAGGGGTATCTAGAGAGTGGGATAGGTTTAATAACTACCCTAACCCTAAAGCGTACCCTAACCCTAACACGTACCCTAATCCTAACCCGTACCCTAAACCGAGCCCTAACCCTAAAACTAACCCTAACCCTAACCCATACCCTACGCCGTACCCGATCCCCTCCCCAAAACCGTACCCTAAGCCGTACCCTAACCCTAACCCTAACCCTAGGCTACCCTTGACTGCTTCTGCCTCCAATAGATTTCCTAAGCACTAGTGTTTTAAGGAACAGCTTAAAAAGAGAATCCTAATGTGATTTCTTTATAATGGGTGTGTTCCTTATCTTATCCTAGTGTCTAAACTCTTCTCCATGGCTGGACCCCCAAATTATATTCTTTACGTGCTGAGGGGTATCAAGAGAGTGGGAAAGGTTTAATAACTAGCCTAACGCTAACGCGTACCCTAACCCTAACCCCTACACTAACCCTAACACGTACCCTAATCCTAACCCGTACCCTAAACCGAGCCCTAACCCTAACACTTACCCTAACCCTAACCCTAACCCATACCCTACGCCGTACCCGAACCCCTCCCCGAACCCGTACCCTAAGCCGTATCCTAACCCTAACCCTAAGCCTAACCCTAACTCTAGGCTACCCTTGACTGCTTCTGCCTCCAATAGATTTCCTAAGCACTAGTGTTTGAAGGAACAGCTTAAAAAGAGAATCCTAATGTGATTTCTTTATAATGGGTGTGTTCCTTATCTTATCCTAGTGTCTAAACTCTTCTCCATGGCTGGACCCCCAAATGATATTCTTTAAGTGCTGAGGGGTTTCAAGAGAGTGGGAAAGGTTTAATAACTAGCCTAACGCTAACGCGTACCCTAACCCTATCCCTTACACTAACCCTAACACGTACCCTAATCCTAACCCGTACCCTAAACCGAGCCCTAACCCTAACACTTACCCTAACCCTAACCCTAACCCATACCCTACGCCGTACCCGAACCCCTCCCCGAACCCGTACCCTAAGCCGTACCCTAACCCTAACCCTAAGCCTAACCCTAACCCTAGGCTACCCTTGACTGCTTCTGCCTCCAATAGATTTCCTAAGCACTAGTGTTTGAAGGAACAGCTTAAAAAGAGAATCCTAATGTGATTTCTTTATAATGGGTGTGTTCCTTATCTTATCCTAGTGTCTAAACTCTTCTCCACGGCTGGACCCCCAAATAATATTCCTTTACGTTCTAAGGGGTATCTAGAGAGTGGGATAGGTTTAATAACTACCCTAACCCTAACGCGTACCCTAACCCTAACCCCTACCCTAACCCTAACACGTACCCTAAACCTAACCCATACCCTAAACCGAGCCCTAACCCTAACACTTACCCTAACCCTAACCCTAACCCATACCCTACGCCGTACCCGAACCCCTCCCCGAACCCGTACCCTAAGCCGTACCCTAACCCTAACCCTAAGCCTAACCCTAACCCTAGGCTACCCTTGACTGCTTCTGCCTCCAATAGATTTCCTAAGCACTAGTGTTTTAAGGAACAGCTTTAAAAGAGAATCCTAATGTGATTTCTTTATAATGGGTGTGTTCCTTATCTTATCCTAGTGTCTAAACTCTTCTCCATGGCTGGACCCCCAAATAATATTCCTTTACGTGCTAAGGGGTATCTAGAGTGTGGGATAGGTTTAATAACTACCCTAACCCTAACGCGTACCCTAACCCTAACCCCTACCCTAACCCTAACACGTACCCTAATCCTAACCCGTACCCTAAACCGAGCCCTAACCCTAACACTAACCCTAACCCTAACCCTAACCCATACCCTATGCCGTACTCGAGCCCCTCCCCGAACCCGTACCCTAAGCCGTACCCTAACCCTAACCCTAAGGCTAACCCTAACCCTAGGCTACCCTTGACTGCTTCTGCCTCCAATAGATTTCCTAAGCACTAGTGTTTGAAGGAACAGCTTAAAAAGAGAATCCTAATGTGATTTCTTTATAATGGGTGTGTTCCTTATCTTATCCTAGTGTCTAAACTCTTCTCCATGGCTGGACCCCCAAATAATATTCCTTTACGTGCTAAGGGGTATCTAGAGAGTGGGATAGGTTTAATAACTACCCTAACCCTAAAGCATACCCTAACCCTAACCCCTACCCTAACCATAACACGTACCCTAATCCTAACCCGTACCCTAAACCGAGCCCTAACCCTAACCCTAACCCATACCCTACGCCGTACCCGAAACCCTCCCCGAACCCGTACCCTAAGCCGTACCCTAACCCTAACCCTAAGCCTAACCCTAACCCTAGGCTACCCATGACTGCTTCTGCCTACAATAGATTTCCTAAGCACTAGTGTTTTAAGGAACAGCTTAAAAAGAGAATCCTAATGTGATTTCTTTATACTGGGTGTGTTCCTTATCTTATCCTAGTGTCTAAACTCTTCTCCATGGCTGGACCCCCAAATAATATTCCTTTACGTGCTAAGGGGTATCTAGAGAGTGGGATAGGTTTAATAACTACCCTAACCCTAAAGCTTACCCTAACCCTAACCCCTACTCTAACCCTAACACGTACCCTAATCCTAACCCGTACCCTAAACCGAGCCCTAACCCTAACACGAACCCTAATCCTAACCCTAACCCATACCCTATGCCGTACCCGAACCCCTCCCCGAACCCGTAACCTAAGCCGTACCCTAACCCTAACCCTAAGGCTAACCCTAACCCTAGGCTCCCCTTGACTGCTTCTGCCTCCAATAGATTTCCTAAGCACTAGTGTTTTAAGGAACAGTTTAAAAAGAGAATCCTAATGTGATTTCTTTATAATGGGTGTGTTCCTTATCTTATCCTAGTGTCTAAACTCTTCTCCATGGCTGGACCCCCAAATAATATTCCTTTACGTGCTAAGGGGTATCTAGAGAGTGGGATAGGTTTAATAACTATCCTAACCCTAACGCGTACCCTAACCCTAACCCCTACCATAACCCTAACACGTACCCTAATCCTAACCCGTACCCTAAACCGAGCCCTAACCCTAAAACTAACCCTAACCCTAACCCATACCCTACGCCGTACCCGATCCCCTCCCCAAAACCGTACCCTAAGCCGTACCCTAACCCTAACCCTAACCCTAGGCTACCCTTGACTGCTTCTGCCTCCAATAGATTTCCTAAGCACTAGTGTTTTAAGGAACAGCTTAAAAAGAGAATCCTAATGTGATTTCTTTATAATGGGTGTGTTCCTTATCTTATCCTAGTGTCTAAACTCTTCTCCATGGCTGGACCCCCAAATAATATTCTTTACGTGCTGAGGGGTATCAAGAGAGTGGGAAAGGTTTAATAACTACCCTAACGCTAACGCGTACCCTAACCCTATCCCCTACACTAACCCTAACACGTACCCTAATCCTAACCCGTACCCTAAACCGAGCCCTAACCCTAACACTAACCCTAACCCTAACCCTAACCCATACCCTACGCCGTACCCGAACCCCTCCCCGAACCCGTACCCTAAGCCATACCCTAACCCTAACCCTAAGCCTAACCCTAACCCTAGGCTACCCTTGACTGCTTCTGCCTCCAATAGATTTCCTAAGCACTAGTGTTTGAAGGAACAGCTTAAAAAGAGAATCCTAATGTGATTTCTTTATAATGGGTGTGTTCCTTATCTTATCCTAGTGTCTAAACTCTTCTCCATGGCTGGACCCCCAAATAATATTCCTTTACGTGCTAAGGGGTATCTAGAGAGTGGGATAGGTTTAATAACTACCCGAACCCTAAAGCGTACCCTAACCCTAACCCCTACCCTAACCCTAACACGTACCCTAATCCTAACCTGTACCCTAAACCGAGCCCTAACCCTAACACTAACCCTAACCCTAACCCATACCCTACGCCGTACCCGAACCCCTCCCCGAACCCGTACCCTAACCCGTACCCTACCCCTAACCCTAAGCCTAACCCTAACCCTAGGCTACCCTTGACTCCTTCTGCCTCCAATAGATTTCCTAAGCACTAGTGTTTGAAGGAACAGCTTTAAAAGAGAATCCTAATGTGATTTCTTTATAATGGGTGTGTTCCTTATCTTATCCTAGTATCTAAACTCTTCTCCATGGCTGGACCCCCAAATAATATTCCTTTACGTGCTAAGGGGTATCTAGAGAGTGGGATAGGTTTAATAACTACCCTAACCCTAAAGCGTACCCTAAACCTAACCCCTACCCTAACCCTAACACGTACCCTAATCCTAACCCGTACCCTAAACCGAGCCCTAACCCTAACCCTAACCCATACCTTACGCCGTACCCGAACCCCTCCCCGAACCCATAGCCTAAGCCGTACCCTAACCCTAACCCTAAGCCTAACCCTAACCCTAGGCTACCCTTGACTGCTTCTGCCTCCAATAGATTTCCTAAGCACTAGTGTTTGAAGGAACAGCTTTAAAAGAGAATCCTAATGTGATTTCTTTATAATGGGTGTGTTCCTTATCTTATCCTAGTGTCTAAACTCTTCTCCATGGCTGGACCCCCAAATAATATTCCTTTACGTGCTAAGGGGTATCTAGAGAGTGGGATAGGTTTAATAACTACCCTAACCCTAACGCGTACCCTAACCCTAACCACTACCCTAACCCTAACACGTACCCTAATCCTAACCCGTACCCTAAACCGAGCCCTAACCCTAACACGAACCCTAACACTAACCCTAACCCATACCCTACGCCGTACCCGAACCCCTCCCCGAACCCGTACCCTAAGCCGTACCCTAACCCTAACCCTAAGCCTAACCCTAACCCTAGGCTACCCTTGACTGCTTCTGCCTCCAATAGATTTCCTAAGCACTAGTGTTTGAAGGAACAGCTTAAAAAGAGAATCCTAATGTGATTTCTTTATAATGGGTGAGTTCCTTATCTTATCCTAGTGTCTAAACTCTTCTCCACGGCTGGACCCCCAAATAATATTCCTTTACGTGCTAAGGGGTATCTAGAGAGTGGGATAGGTTTAATAACTACCCTAACCCTAACGCGTACCCTAACCCTAACCCCTACCCTAACCCTAACACGTACCCTAAACCTAACCCATACCCTAAACCGAGCCCTAACCCTAACACTTACCCTAACCCTAACCCTAACCCATACCCTACGCCGTACCCGAACCCCTCCCCGAACCCGTACCCTAAGCCGTACCCTAACCCTAACCCTAAGCCTAACCCTAACCCTAGGCTACCCTTGACTGCTTCTGCCTCCAATAGATTTCCTAAGCACTAGTGTTTGAAGGAACAGCTTTAAAAGAGAATCCTAATGTGATTTCTTTATAATGGGTGTGTTCCTTATCTTATCCTAGTGTCTAAACTCTTCTCCATGGCTGAACCCCCAAATAATATTCCTTTACGTGCTAAGGGGTATCTAGAGTGTGGGATAGGTTTAATAACTACCCTAACCCTAACGCGTACCCTAACCCTAACCCCTACCCTAACCCTAACACGTACCCTAATCCTAACCCGTACCCTAAACCGAGCCCTAACCCTAACACTAACCCTAACCCTAACCCTAACCCATACCCTATGCCGTACTCGAGCCCCTCCCCGAACCCGTACCCTAAGCCGTACCCTAACCCTAACCCTAAGGCTAACCCTAACCCTAGGCTACCCTTGACTGCTTCTGCCTCCAATAGATTTCCTAAGCACTAGTGTTTGAAGGAACAGCTTAAAAAGAGAATCCTAATGTGATTTCTTTATAATGGGTGTGTTCCTTATCTTATCCTAGTGTCTAAACTCTTCTCCATGGCTGGACCCCCAAATAATATTCCTTTACGTGCTAAGGGGTATCTAGAGAGTGGGATAGGTTTAATAACTACCCTAACCCTAAAGCATACCCTAACCCTAACCCCTACCCTAACCATAACACGTACCCTAATCCTAACCCGTACCCTAAACCGAGCCCTAACCCTAACCCTAACCCATACCCTACGCCGTACCCGAAACCCTCCCCGAACCCGTACCCTAAGCCGTACCCTAACCCTAACCCTAAGCCTAACCCTAACCCTAGGCTACCCATGACTGCTTCTGCCTCCAATAGATTTCCTAAGCACTAGTGTTTTAAGGAACAGCTTAAAAAGAGAATCCTAATGTGATTTCTTTATACTGGGTGTGTTCCTTATCTTATCCTAGTGTCTAAACTCTTCTCCATGGCTGGACCCCCAAATAATATTCCTTTACGTGCTAAGGGGTATCTAGAGAGTGGGATAGGTTTAATAACTACCCTAACCCTAAAGCTTACCCTAACCCTAACCCCTACTCTAACCCTAACACGTACCCTAATCCTAACCCGTACCCTAAACCGAGCCCTAACCCTAACACGAACCCTAACCCTAACCCTAACCCATACCCTATGCCGTACCCGAACCCCTCCCCGAACCCGTACCCTAAGCCGTACCCTAACCCTAACCCTAAGGCTAACCCTAACCCTAGGCTCCCCTTGACTGCTTCTGCCTCCAATAGATTTCCTAAGCACTAGTGTTTTAAGGAACAGCTTAAAAAGAGAATCCTAATGTGATTTCTTTATAATGGGTGTGTTCCTTATCTTATCCTAGTGTCTAAACTCTTCTCCATGGCTGGACCCCCAAATAATATTCCTTTACGTGCTAAGGGGTATCTAGAGAGTGGGATAGGTTTAATAACTATCCTAACCCTAACGCGTACCCTAACCCTAACCCCTACCATAACCCTAACACGTACCCTAATCCTAACCCGTACCCTAAACCGAGCCCTAACCCTAAAACTAACCCTAACCCTAACCCATACCCTACGCCGTACCCGATCCCCTCCCCAAAACCGTACCCTAAGCCGTACCCTAACCCTAACCCTAACCCTAGGCTACCCTTGACTGCTTCTGCCTCCAATAGATTTCCTAAGCACTAGTGTTTTAAGGAACAGCTTAAAAAGAGAATCCTAATGTGATTTCTTTATAATGGGTGTGTTCCTTATCTTATCCTAGTGTCTAAACTCTTCTCCATGGCTGGACCCCCAAATAATATTCTTTACGTGCTGAGGGGTATCAAGAGAGTGGGAAAGGTTTAATAACTAGCCTAACGCTAACGCGTACCCTAACCCTATCCCCTACACTAACCCTAACACGTACCCTAATCCTAACCCGTACCCTAAACCGAGCCCTAACCCTAACACTAACCCTAACCCTAACCCTAACCCATACCCTACGCCGTACCCGAACCCCTCCCCGAACCCGTACCCTAAGCCATACCCTAACCCTAACCCTAAGCCTAACCCTAACCCTAGGCTACCCTTGACTGCTTCTGCCTCCAATAGATTTCCTAAGCACTAGTGTTTGAAGGAACAGCTTAAAAAGAGAATCCTAATGTGATTTCTTTATAATGGGTGTGTTCCTTATCTTATCCTAGTGTCTAAACTCTTCTCCATGGCTGGACTCCCAAATAATATTCCTTTACGTGCTAAGGGGTATCTAGAGAGTGGGATAGGTTTAATAACTACCCGAACCCTAAAGCGTACCCTAACCCTAACCCCTACCCTAACCCTAACACGTACCCTAATCCTAACCTGTACCCTAAACCGAGCCCTAACCCTAACACTAACCCTAACCCTAACCCTAACCCATACCCTACGCCGTACCCGAACCCCTCCCCGAACCCGTACCCTAAGCCGTACCCTAACCCTAACCCTAAGCCTAACCCTAACCCTAGGCTACCCTTGACTCCTTCTGCCTCCAATAGATTTCCTAAGCACTAGTGTTTGAAAGAACAGCTTTAAAAGAGAATCCTAATGTGATTTCTTTATAATGGGTGTGTTCCTTATCTTATCCTAGTGTCTAAACTCTTCTCCATGGCTGGACCCCCAAATAATATTCCTTTACCTGCTAAGGGGTATCTAGAGAGTGGTATAGGTTTAATAACTACCCTAACCCTAAAGCGTACCCTAAACCTAACCCCTACCCTAACCCTAACACGTACCCTAATCCTAACCCGTACCCTAAACCGAGCCCTAACCCTAACCCTAACCCATACCCTACGCCGTACCCGAACCCCTCCCCGAACCCATAGCCTAAGCCGTACCCTAACCCTAACCCTAAGCCTAACCCTAACCCTAGGCTACCCTTGACTGCTTCTGCCTCCAATAGATTTCCTAAGCACTAGTGTTTTAAGGAACAGCTTAAAAAGAGAATCCTAATGTGATTTCTTTATAATGGGTGTGTTCCTTATCTTATCCTAGTGTCTAAACTCTTCTCCAAGGCTGGACCCCCAAATAATATTCCTTTACGTGCTAAGGGGTATCTAGAGAGTGGGATAGGTTTAATAACTACCCTAACCCTAACGCGTACCCTAACCCTAACCACTACCCTAACCCTAACACGTACCCTAATCCTAACCCGTACCCTAAACCGAGCCCTAACCCTAACACGAACCCTAACACTAACCCTAACCCATACCCTACGCCGTACCCGAACCCCTCCCCGAACCCGTACCCTAAGCCGTACCCTAACCCTAACCCTAAGCCTAACCCTAACCCTAGGCTACCCATGACTGCTTCTGCCTCCAATAGATTTCCTAAGCACTAGTGTTTGAAGGAACAGCTTAAAAAGAGAATCCTAATGTGATTTCTTTATACTGGGTGTGTTCCTTATCTTATCCTAGTGTCTAAACTCTTCTCCATGGCTGGACCCCCAAATAATATTCCTTTACGTGCTAAGGGGTATCTAGAGAGTGGGATAGGTTTAATAACTACCCTAACCCTAACGCGTACCCTAACCCTAACCCCTACCCTAACCCTAACACGTACCCTAAACCTAACCCATACCCTAAACCAAGCCCTAACCCTAACACTAACCCTAACCCTAACCCTAACCCATACCCTACGCCATACCCGAACCCCTCCCCGAACCCGTACCCGAAGCCGTACCCTAACCCTAACCCTGAGCCTAACCCAAACCCTAGGCTACCCATGACTGCTTCTGCCTACAATAGATTTCCTAAGCACTAGTGTTTTAAGGAACAGCTTAAAAAGAGAATCCTAATGTGATTTCTTTATACTGGGTGTGTTCCTTATCTTATCCTAGTGTCTAAACTCTTCTCCATGGCTGGACCCCCAAATAATATTCCTTTACGTGCTAAGGGTATCTAGAGAGTGGGATAGGTTTAATAACTATCCTAACCCTAACGCGTACCCTAACCCTAACCCCTACCATAACCCTAACACGTACCCTAATCCTAACCCGTACCCTAAACCGAGCCCTAACCCTAAAACTAACCCTAACCCTAACCCATACCCTACGCCGTACCCGATCCCCTCCCCAAAACCGTACCCTAAGCCGTACCCTAACCCTAACCCTAACCCTAGGCTACCCTTGACTGCTTCTGCCTCCAATAGATTTCCTAAGCACTAGTGTTTTAAGGAACAGCTTAAAAAGAGAATCCTAATGTGATTTCTTTATAATGGGTGTGTTCCTTATCTTATCCTAGTGTCTAAACTCTTCTCCATGGCTGGACCCACAAATAATATTCTTTACGTGCTGAGGGGTATCAAGAGAGTGGGAAAGGTTTAATAACTAGCCTAACGCTAACGCGTACCCTAACCCTATCCCCTACACTAACCCTAACACGTACCCTAATCCTAACCCGTACCCTAAACCGAGCCCTAACCCTAACACTAACCCTAACCCTAACCCTAACCCATACCCTACGCCGTACCCAAACCCCTCCCCGAACCCGTACCCTAAGACATACCCTAACCCTAACCCTAAGCCTAACCCTAACCCTAGGCTACCCTTGACTGCTTCTGCCTCCAATAGATTTCCTAAGCACTAGTGTTTGAAGGAACAGCTTAAAAAGAGAATCCTAATGTGATTTCTTTATAATGGGTGTGTTCCTTATCTTATCCTAGTGTCTAAACTCTTCTCCATGGCTGGACCCCCAAATAATATTCCTTTACGTGCTAAGGGGTATCTAGAGAGTGGGATAGGTTTAATAACTACCCGAACCCTAAAGCGTACCCTAACCCTAACCCCTACCCTAACCCTATCACGTACCCTAATCCTAACCTGTACCCTAAACCGAGCCCTAACCCTAACACTAACCCTAACCCTAACCCTAACCCATACCCTACGCCGTACCCGAACCCCTCCCCGAACCCGTACCCTAAGCCGTACCCTAACCCTAACCCTAAGCCTAACCCTAACCCTAGGCTACCCTTGACTCCTTCTGCCTCCAATAGATTTCCTAAGCACTAGTGTTTGAAGGAACAGCTTTAAAAGAGAATCCTAATGTGATTTCTTTATAATGGGTGTGTTCCTTATCTTATCCTAGTGTCTAAACTCTTCTCCATGGCTGGACCCCCAAATAATATACCTTTACCTGCTAAGGGGTATCTAGAGAGTGGGATAGGTTTAATAACTACCCTAACCCTAAAGCGTACCCTAAACCTAACCCCTACCCTAACCCTAACACGTACCCTAATCCTAACCCGTACCCTAAACCGAGCCCTAACCCTAACCCTAACCCATACCCTACGCCGTACCCGAACCCCTCCCCGAACCCATAGCCTAAGCCGTACCCTAACCCTAACCCTAAGCCTAACCCTAACCCTAGGCTACCCTTGACTGCTTCTGCCTCCAATAGATTTCCTAAGCACTAGTGTTTTAAGGAACAGCTTAAAAAGAGAATCCTAATGTGATTTCTTTATAATGGGTGTGTTCCTTATCTTATCCTAGTGTCTAAACTCTTCTCCATGGCTGGACCCCCAAATAATATTCCTTTACGTGCTAAGGGGTATCTAGAGAGTGGGATAGGTTTAATAACTACCCTAACCCTAACGCGTACCCTAACCCTAACCACTACCCTAACCCTAACACGTACCCTAATCCTAACCCGTACCCTAAACCGAGCCCTAACCCTAACACGAACCCTAACACTAACCCTAACCCATACCCTACGCCGTACCCGAACCCCTCCCCGAACCCGTACCCTAAGCCGTACCCTAACCCTAACCCTAAGCCTAACCCTAACCCTAGGCTACCCATTACTGCTTCTGCCTCCAATAGATTTCCTAAGCACTAGTGTTTGAAGGAACAGCTTAAAAAGAGAATCCTAATGTGATTTCTTTATACTGGGTGTGTTCCTTATCTTATCCTAGTGTCTAAACTCTTCTCCATGGCTGGACCCCCAAATAATATTCCTTTACGTGCTAAGGGGTATCTAGAGAGTGGGATAGGTTTAATAACTACCCTAACCCTAACGCGTACCCTAACCCTAACCCCTACCCTAACCCTAACACGTACCCTAAACCTAACCCATACCCTAAACCGAGCCCTAACCCTAACACTAACCCTAACCCTAACCCTAACCCATACCCTACGCCATACCCGAACCCCTCCCCGAACCCGTACCCTAAGCCGTACCCTAACCCTAACCCTGAGCCTAACCCTAACCCTAGGCTACCCATGACTGCTTCTGCCTACAATAGATTTCCTAAGCACTAGTGTTTTAAGGAACAGCTTAAAAAGAGAATCCTAATGTGATTTCTTTATACTGGGTGTGTTCCTTATCTTATCCTAGTGTCTAAACTCTTCTCCATGGCTGAACCCCCAAATAATATTCCTTTACGTGCTAAGGGGTATCTAGAGAGTGGGATAGGTTTAATAACTACCCTAACCCTAAAGCGTACCCTAACCCTAACCCCTACCCTAACCCTAACACGTACCCTAATCCTAACCCGTACCCTAAACCGAGCCCTAACCCTAAAACTAACCCTAACCCTAACCCATACCCTACGCCGTACCCGATCCCCTCCCCAAAACCGTACCCTAAGCCGTACCCTAACCCTAACCCTAACCCTAGGCTACCCTTGACTGCTTCTGCCTCCAATAGATTTCCTAAGCACTAGTGTTTGAAGGAACAGCTTAAAAAGAGAATCCTAATGTGATTTCTTTATAATGGGTGTGTTCCTTATCTTATCCTAGTGTCTAAACTCTTCTCCATGGCTGGACCCCCAAATAATATTCCTTTACGTGCTAATGGGTATCTAGAGAGTGGGATAGGTTTAATAACTACCCTAACCCTAACGCGTACCCTAACCCTAACCCCTACCCTAACCCTAACACGTACCCTAAACCTAACCCATACCCTAAACCGAGCCCTAACCCTAACACTTACCCTAACCCTAACCCTAACCCATACCCTACGCCGTACCCGAAACCCTCCCCGAACCCGTACCCTAAGCCGTACCCTAACCCTAACCATAAGCCTAACCCTAACCCTAGGCTACCCTTGACTGCTTCTGCCTCCAATAGATTTCCTAAGCATTAGTGTTTGAAAGAACAGCTTAAAAAGAGAATCCTAATGTGATTTCTTTATAATGGGTGTGTTCCTTATCTTATCCTAGTGTCTAAACTCTTCTACATTGCTGGACCCCCAAATAATATTCCTTTACGTGCTAAGGGGTATCTAGAGAGTGGGATAGGTTTAATAAATACCCTAACCCTAAAGCGTACCCTAACCCTAACCCCTACCCTAACCCTAACACGTACCCTAATCCTAACCCGTACCCTAAACCGAGCCCCAACCCTAAAACTAACACTAACCCTAACCCATACCCTACGCCGTAACCGATCCCCTCCCCAAAACCGTACCCTAAGCCGTACCCTAACCCTAACCCTATCCCTAGGCTACCCTTGACTGCTTCTGCCTCCAATAGATTTCCTAAGCACTAGTGTTTGAAGGAACAGCTTAAAAAGAGAATCCTAATGTGATTTCTTTATAATGGGTGTGTTCCTTATCTTATCCTAGTGTCTAAACTCTTCTCCATGGCTGGACCCCCAAATAATATTCCTTTACGTGCTAAGGGGTATCTAGAGAGTGGGATAGGTTTAATAACTACCCTAACCCTAACGCGTACCCTAACCCTAACCCCTACCCTAACCCTAACACGTACCCTAATCCTAACCCGTACCCTAAACCGAGCCCTAACCCTAACACGAACCCTAACCCTAACCCTAACCCATACCCTACGCCGTACCCGAACCCCTCCCCGAACCCGTACCCTAGACCGTACCCTAACCCTAACCCTAAGCCTAACCCTAACCCTAGGCTACCCTTGACTGCTTCTGCCTCCAATAGATTTCCTAAGCACTAGTGTTTGAAGGAACAGCTAAAAAAGAGAATCCTAATGTGATTTCTTATAATGGGTGTGTTCCTTATCTTATCCTAGTGTCTAAACTCTTCTCCATGGCTGGACGCCCAAATAATATTCCTTTACGTGCTAAGGGGTATCTAGAGAGTGGGATAGGTTTAATAACTACCCTAACCCTAACGCCTACCCTAACCCTAACCCCTACCCTAACCCTAACACGTACCCTAATCCTAACCCGTACTCTAAACCGAGCCCTAACACTAAAACTAAGCCTAACCCTAACCCATACCCTACGCCGTACCCGATCCCCTTCCCAAAACCATACCCTAAGCCGTACCCTAACCCTAACCCTAACCCTAGGCTACCCTTGACTGCTTCTGCCTCCAATAGATTTCCTAAGCACTAGCGTTTTAAGGAACAGCTTAAAAAGAGAATCCTAATGTGATTTCTTTATAATGGGTGTGTTCCTTATCTTATCCTAGTTTCTAAACTCTTCTCCATGGCTGGACCCCCAAATGATATTCTTTACGTGCTGAGGGGTATCAAGAGAGTGGGAAAGGTTTAATAACTAGCCTAACGCTAACGCGTACCCTAACCCTATCCCCTACACTAACCCTAACACGTACCCTAATCCTAACCCGTACCCTAAACCGAGCCCTAACCCTAACACTAACCCTAACCCTAACCCTAACCCATACCCTACGCCGTACCCGAACCCCTCCCCGAACCCGTACCCTAAGCCATACCCTAACCCTAACCCTAAGCCTAACCCTAACCCTAGGCTACCCTTGACTGCTTCTGCCTCCAATAGATTTCCTAAGCACTAGTGTTTGAAGGAACAGCTTAAAAAGAGAATCCTAATGTGATTTCTTTATAATGGGTGTGTTCCTTATATTATCCTAGTGTCTAAACTCTTCTCCATGGCTGGACCCCCAAATAATATTCCTTTACGTGCTAAGGGGTATCTAGAGAGTGGGATAGGTTTAATAACTACCCGAACCCTAAAGCGTACCCTAACCCTAACCCCTACCCTAACCCTAACACGTACCCTAATCCTAACCTGTACCCTAAACCGAGCCCTAACCCTAACACTAACCCTAACCCTAACCCTAACCCATACCCTACGCCGTACCCGAACCCCTCCCCGAACCCGTACCCTAAGCCGTACCCTAACCCTAACCCTAAGCCTAACCCTAACCCTAGGCTACCCTTGACTCCTTCTGCCTCCAATAGATTTCCTAAGCACTAGTGTTTGAAGGAACAGCTTTAAAAGAGAATCCTAATGTGATTTCTTTATAATGGGTGTGTTCCTTATCTTATCCTAGTGTCTAAACTCTTCTCCATGGCTGGACCCCCAAATAATATTCCTTTACCTGCTAAGGGGTATCTAGAGAGTGGGATAGGTTTAATAACTACCCTAACCCTAAAGCGTACCCTAAACCTAACCCCTACCCTAACCCTAACACGTACCCTAATCCTAACCCGTACCCTAAACCGAGCCCTAACCGTAACCCTAACCCATACCCTACGCCGTACCCGAACCCCTCCCCGAACCCATAGCCTAAGCCGTACCCTAACCCTAACCCTAAGCCTAACCCTAACCCTAGGCTACCCTTGACTGCTTCTGCCTCCAATAGATTTCCTAAGCACTAGTGTTTTAAGGAACAGCTTAAAAAGAGAATCCTAATGTGATTTCTTTATAATGGGTGTGTTCCTTATCTTATCCTAGTGTCTAAACTCTTCTCCATGGCTGGACCCCCAAATAATATTCCTTTACGTGCTAAGGGGTATCTAGAGTGTGGGATAGGTTTAATAACTACCCTAACCCTAACGCGTACCCTAACCCTAACCCCTACCCTAACCCTAACACGTACCCTAATCCTAACCCGTACCCTAAACCGAGCCCTAACCCTAACACTAACCCTAACCCTAACCCTAACCCATACCCTATGCCGTACTCGAGTCCCTCCCCGAACCCGTACCCTAAGCCGTACGCTAACCCTAACCCTAAGGCTAACCCTAACCCTAGGCTCCCCTTGACTGCTTCTGCCTCCAATAGATTTCCTAAGCACTAGTGTTTTAAGGAACAGCTTAAAAAGAGAATCCTAATGTGATTTCTTTATAATGGGTGTGTTCCTTATCTTATCCTAGTGTCTAAACTCTTCTCCATGGCTGGACCCCCAAATAATATTCCTTTACGTGCTAAGGGGTATCTAGAGAGTGGGATAGGTTTAATAACTACCCTAACCCTAACGCCTACCCTAACCCTAACCCCTACCCTAACCCTAACACGTACCCTAATCCTAACCCGTACCCTAAACCGAGCCCTAACCCTAAAACTAACCCTAACCCTAACCCATACCCTACGCCGTACCCGATCCCCTCCCCAAAACCATACCCTAAGCCGTACCCTAACCCTAACCCTAACCCTAGGCTACCCTTGACTGCTTCTGCCTCCAATAGATTTCCTAAGCACTAGTGTTTTAAGGAACAGCTTAAAAAGAGAATCCTAATGTGATTTCTTTATAATGGGTGTGTTCCTTATCTTATCCTAGTGTCTAAACTCTTCTCCATGGCTGGACCCCCAAATAATATTCTTTACGTGCTGAGGGGTATCAAGAGAGTGGGAAAGGTTTAATAACTAGCCTAACGCTAACGCGTACCCTAACCCTATCCCCTACACTAACCCTAACACGTACCCTAATCCTAACCCGTACCCTAAACCGAGCCCTAACCCTAACACTTACCCTAACCCTAACCCTAACCCATACCCTACGCCGTACCCGAACCCTTCCCCGAACCCGTACCCTAAGCCGTACCCTAACCCTAACCCTAAGCCTAACCCTAACCCTAGGCTACCCTTGACTGCTTCTGCCTCCAATAGATTTCCTAAGCACTAGTGTTTGAAGGAACAGCTTAAAAAGAGAATCCTAATGTGATTTCTTTATAATGGGTGTGTTCCTTATCTTATCCTAGTGTCTAAACTCTTCTCCATGGCTGGACCCCCAAATAATATTCCTTTACGTGCTAAGGGGTATCTAGAGAGTGGGATAGGTTTAATAACTACCCTAACCCTAACGCGTACCCTAACCCTAACCCCTACCCTAACCCTAACACGTACCCTAAACCTAACCCATACCCTAAACCGAGCCCTAACCATAACACTTACCCTAAACCTAACCCTAACACATACCCTACGCCATACCCGAACCCCTCCCCGAGCCCGTACCCTAAGCCATACCCTAACCCTAACCCTATGCCTAACCCTAACCCTAGGCTACCCTTGACTGCTTCTGCCTCCAATAGATTTCCTAAGCACTAGTGTTTTAAGGAACAGCTTAAAAAGAGAATCCTAATGTGATTTCTTTATAATGGGTGTGTTCCTTATCTTATCCTAGTGTCTAAACTCTTCTCCATGGCTGGACCCCCAAATAATATTCCTTTACGTGCTAAGGGGTATCTAGAGAGTGGGATAGGTTTAATAACTACCCTAACCCTAAAGCGTACCCTAACCCTAACCCCTACCCTAACCCTAACACGTACCCTAATCCTAACCCGTACCCTAAACCGAGCCCTAAGCCTAACCCTAACCCATACGCTACGCCGTACCCGAACCCCTCCCCGAACCCGTACCCTAAGCCGTACCCTAACCCTAACCCTAAGCCTAACCCTATCCCTAGGCTACCCATGACTGCTTCTGCCTACAATAGATTTCCTAAGCACTAGTGTTTTAAGGAACAGCTTAAAAAGAGAATCCTAATGTGATTTCTTTATACTGGGTGTGTTCCTTATCTTATCCTAGTGTCTAAACTCTTCTCCATGGCTGGACCCCCAAATAATATTCCTTTACGAGCTAAGGGGTATCTAGAGAGTGGGATAGGTTTAATAACTACCCTAACCCTAAAGCGTACCATAACCCTAACCCCTACTCTAACCCTAACACGTACCCTAATCCTAACCCGTACCCTAAACCGAGCCCTAACCCTAACACGAACCCTAACCCTAACCCTAACCCATACCCTATGCCGTACCCGAACCCCTCCCCGAACCCGTACCCTAAGCCGTACCCTAAACCTAACCCTAAGGCAAACCCTAACCCTAGGCTACCCTTGACTGCTTCTGCCTCCAATAGATTTCCTAAGCACTAGTGTTTTAAGGAACAGCTTAAAAAGAGAATCCTAATGTGATTTCTTTATAATGGGTGTGTTCCTTATCTTATCCTAGTGTCTAAACTCTTCTCCATGGCTGGACCCCCAAATAATATTCCTTTACGTGCTAAGGGGTATCTAGAGAGTGGGATAGGTTTAATAACTACCCTAACCCTAACGCGTACCCTAACCCTAACCCCTACCATAATCCTAACACGTACCCTAATCCTAACCCGTACCCTAAACCGAGCCCTAACCCTAAAACTAACCCTAAACCTAACCCATACCCTACGCCGTACCCGATCCCCTCCCCAAAACCGTACCCTAACCCTAACCCTAACCCTAGGCTACCCTTGACTGCTTCTGCCTCCAATAGATTTCCTAAGCACTAGTGTTTTAAGGAACAGCTTAAAAAGAGAATCCTAATGTGATTTCCTTATAATGGGTGTGTTCCTTATCTTATCCTAGTGTCTAAACTCTTCTCCATGGCTGGACCCCCAAATAATATTCTCTACGTGCTGAGGGGTATCAAGAGAGTGGGAAAGGTTTAATAACTAGACTAACGCTAACGCGTACCCTAACCCTATCCCCTACACTAACCCTAACACGTACCCTAATCCTAACCCGTACCCTAAACCGAGCCCTAACCCTAACACTTACCCTAACCCTAACCCATACCCTACGCCGTACCCGAACCCCTCCCCGAACCCGTACCCTAAGCCGTACCCTAACCCTAACCCTAAGCCTAACCCTAACCCTAGGCTACCCTTGACTGCTTCTGCCTCCAATAGATTTCCTAAGCACTAGTGTTTGAAGGAACAGCTTAAAAAGAGAATCCTAATGTGATTTCTTTATAATGGGTGTGTTCCTTATCTTATCCTAGTGTCTAAACTCTTCTCCATGGCTGGACCCCCAAATAATATTCCTTTACGTGCTAAGGGGTATCTAGAGTGTGGGATAGGTTTAATAACTACCCTAACCCTAACGCGTACCCTAACCCTAACCCCTACCCTAACCCTAACACGTACCCTAATCCTACCCCGTACCCTAAACCGAGCCCTAACCCTAACACTAACCCTAACCCTAACCCTAACCCATCCCCTATGCCGTACTCGAGCCCCTCCCCGAACCCGTACCCTAAGCCGTACCCTAACCCTAACCCTAAGGCTAACCCTAACCCTAGGCTACCCTTGACTGCTTCTGCCTCCAATAGATTTCCTAAGCACTAGTGTTTGAAGGAACAGCTTAAAAAGAGAATCCTAATGTGATTTCTTTATAATGGGTGTGTTCCTTATCTTATCCTAGTGTCTAAACTCTTCTCCATGGCTGGACCCCCAAATAATATTCCTTTACGTGCTAAGGGGTATCTAGAGAGTGGGATAGGTTTAATAACTACCCTAACCCTAAAGCGTACCCTAACCCTAACCCCTACCCTAACCCTAACACGTACCCTAATCCTAACCCGTACCCTAAACCGAGCCCTAAGCCTAACCCTAACCCATACCCTACGCCGTACCCGAACCCCTCCCCGAACCCGTACCCTAAGCCGTACCCTAACCCTAACCCTAAGCCTAACCCTAACCCTAGGCTACCCTTGACTGCTTCTGCCTCCAATAGATTTCCTAAGCACTAGTGTTTTAAGGAACAGCTTAAAAAGAGAATCCTAATGTGATTTCTTTATAATGGGTGTGTTCCTTATCTTATCCTAGTGTCTAAACTCTTCTCCATGGCTGGACCCCCAAATAATATTCCTTTACGTGCTAAGGGGTATCTAGAGAGTGGGATAGGTTTAATAACTACCCTAACCCTAACGCGTACCCTAACCCTAACCCCTACCCTAACCCTAACACGTACCCTAAACCTAACCCATACCCTAAACCGAGCCCTAACCCTAACACTAACCCTAACCCTAACCCTAACCCATACCCTACGCCATACCCGAACCCCTCCCCGAACCCGTACCCTAAGCCGTACCCTAACCCTAACCCTGAGCCTAACCCTAACCCTAGGCTACCCATGACTGCTTCTGCCTACAATAGATTTCCTAAGCACTAGTGTTTTAAGGAACAGCTTAAAAAGAGAATCCTAATGTGATTTCTTTATACTGGGTGTGTTCCTTATCTTATCCTAGTGTCTAAACTCTTCTCCATGGCTGGACCCCCAAATAATATTCCTTTACGTGCTAAGGGGTATCTAGAGAGTGGGATAGGTTTAATAACTACCCTAACCCTAAAGCGTACCCTAACCCTAACCCCTACCCTAACCCTAACACGTACCCTAATCCTAACCCGTACCCTAAACCGAGCCCTAACCCTAAAACTAACCCTAACCCTAACCCATACCCTACGCCGTACCCGATCCCCTCCCCAAGACCGTACCCTAAGCCGTACCCTAACCCTAACCCTAACCCTAGGCTACCCTTGACTGCTTCTGCCTCCAATAGATTTCCCAAGCACTAGTATTTTAAGGAACAGCTTAAAAAGAGAATCCTAATGTGATTTCTTTATAATGGGTGTGTTCCTTATCTTATCCTAGTGTCTAAACTCTTCTCCATGGCTGGACCCCCAAATAATATTCTTTACGTGCTGAGGGGTATCAAGAGAGTGGGAAAGGTTTAATAACTAGCCTAACGCTAACGCGTACCCAAACCCTAACCCCTACACTAACCCTAACACGTACCCTAATCCTAACCCGTACCCTAAACCGAGCCCTAACCCTAACACTTACCCTAACCCTAACCTTAACCCATACCCTACGCCATACCCGATCCCCTACCCGAACCCGTACCCTAAGCCATACCCTAACCCTAACCCTAACTCTAGGCTACCCTTGACTGCTTCTGCCTCCAATAGATTTCCTAAGCACTAGTGTTTGAAGGAACAGCTTAAAAAGAGAATCCTAATGTGATTTCTTTATAATGGGTGTGTTCCTTATCTTATCCTAGTGTCTAAACTCTTCTCCATGGCTGGACCCCCAAATAATATTCCTTTACGTGCTAAGGGGTATCTAGAGAGTGGGATAGGTTTAATAACTACCCTAACCCTAACGCGTACCCTAACCCTAACCCCTACCCTAACCCTAACACGTACCCTAAACCTAACCCATACCCTAAACCGAGCCCTAACCCTAACACTTACCCTAACCCTAACCCTAACCCATACCCTACGCCGTACCCGAACCCCTCCCCGAACCCGTACCCTAAGCCGTACCCTAACCCTAACCATAAGCCTAACCCTAACCCTAGGCTACCCTTGACTGCTTCTGCCTCCAATAGATTTCCTAAGCACTAGTGTTAGAAAGAACAGCTTAAAAAGAGAATCCGAATGTAATTTCTTTATAATGGGTGTGTTCCTTATCTTATCCTAGTGTCTAAACTCTTCTCCATGGCTGGACCCCCAAATAATATTCCTTTACGTGCTAAGGGGTATCTAGAGAGTGGGATAGGTTTAATAAATACCCTAATCCTAAAGCGTACCCTAACCCTAACCCCTACCCTAACCCTAACACGTACCCTAATCCTAACCCGTACCCTAAACCGAGCCCTAACCCTAACCCTAACCCATACCCTACGCCGTACCCGAACCCCTCCCCGAACCCATACCCTAAGCCGTACCCTAACCCTAACCCTAAGCCTAACCCTAACCCTAGGCTACCCTTGACTGCTTCTGCCTCCAATAGATTTCCTAAGCACTAGTGTTTTAAGGAACAGCTTAAAAAGAGAATCCTAATGTGATTTCTTTATAATGGGTGTGTTCCTTATCTTATCCTAGTGTCTAAACTCTTCTCCATGGCTGGACCCCCAAATAATATTCCTTTACGTGCTAAGGGGTATCTAGAGAGTGGGATAGGTTTAATAACTACCCTAACCCTAACGCGTACCCTAACCCTAACCCCTACCCTAACCCTAACACGTACCCTAATCCTAACCCGTACCCTAAACCGAGCCCTAACCCTAACACGAACCCTAACACTAACCCTAACACATACCCTACGCCGTACCCGAACCCCTCCCCGAACCCGTACCCTAAGCCGTACCCTAACCCTAACCCTAAGGCTAACCCTAACCCTAGGCTCCCCTTGACTGCTTCTGCCTACAATAGATTTCCTAAGCACTAGTGTTTTAAGGAACAGCTTAAAAAGAGAATCCTAATGTGATTTCTTTATAATGGGTGTGTTCCTTATCTTATCCTAGTGTCTAAACTCTTCTCCATGGCTGGACCCCCAAATAATATTCCTTTACGTGCTAAGGGGTATCTAGAGAGTGGGATAGGTTTAATAACTACCCTAACCCTAACGCGTACCCTAACCCTAACCCCTACCCTAACCCTCACACGTACCCTAATCCTAACCCGTACACTAAACCGAGCCCTAACACTAAAACTAACCCTAACCCTAACCCATACCCTACGCCGTACCCGATCCCCTCCCCAAAACCGTACCCTAAGCCGTACCCTAACCCCAACCCTAACCCTAGGCTACCCTTGACTGCTTCTGCCTCCAATAGATTTCCTAAGCACTAGTGTTTTAAGGAACAGCTTAAAAAGAGAATCCTAATGTGATTTCTTTATAACGGGTGTGTTCTTTATCTTATCCTAGTGTCTAAACTCTTCTCCATGGCTGGACCCCCAAATAATATTCTTTACGTGCTGAGGGGTATCAAGAGAGTGGGAAAGGTTTAATAACTAGCCTAACGCTAACGCGTACCCTAACCCCTACACTAACCCTAACACGTACCCTAATCCTAACCCGTACCCTAAACCGAGCCCTAACCCTAACACGAACCCTAACCCTAACCCTAACCCATACCCTACGCCGTACCCGAACCCCTCCCCGAACCCGTGCCCTAAGCCGTACCCTAACCCTAACCCTAAGCCTAACCCTAACCGTAGGCTACCCATGACTGCTTCTGCCTCCAATAGATTTCCTAAGCACTAGTGTTTTAAGGAACAGCTTAAAAAGAGAATCCTAATGTGATTTCTTTATACTGGGTGTGTTCCTTATCTTATCCTAGTGTCTAAACTCTTCTCCATGGCTGGACCCCCAAATAATATTCCTTTACGTGCTAAGGGGTATCTAGAGAGTGGGATAGGTTTAATAACTACCCTAACCCTAAAGCGTACCCTAACCCTAACCCCTACCCTAACCCTAACACGTACCCTATTCCTAACCCGTACCCTAAACCGAGTCCTAACCCTAACACGAACCCTAACCCTAACCCTAACCCATACCCTACGCCGTACCCGAACCCCTCCCCGAACCCGTACCCTAAGCCGTACCCTAACCCTAACGCTAAGGCTAACCCTAACCCTAGGCTCCCCTTGACTGCTTCTGCCTCCAATAGATTTCCTAAGCACTAGTGTTTTAAGGAACAGCTTAAAAAGAGAATCCTAATGTGATTTCTTTATAATGGGTGTGTTCCTTATCTTATCCTAGTGTCTAAACTCTTCTCCATGGCTGGACCCCCAAATAATATTCCTTTACGTGCTAAGGGGTATCTAGAGAGTGGGATAGGTTTAATAACTACCCTAACCCTAACGCGTACCCTAACCCTAACCCCTACCCTGACCCTAACACGTACCCTAATCCTAACCCGTACCCTAAACCGAGCCCTAACCCTAAAACTAACCCAAACCCTAACCCATACCCTACGCCGTACCTGATCCCCTCCCCAAAACCGTACCCTAAGCCGTACCATAACCCTAACCCTAACCCTAGGCTACCCTTGACTGCTTCTGCCTCCAATAGATTTCCTAAGCACTAGTGTTTTAAGGAACAGCTTAAAAAGAGAATCCTAATGTGATTTCTTTATACTGGGTGTGTTCCTTATCTTATCCTAGTGTCTAAACTCTTCTCCATGGCTGGACCCCCAAATAATATTCCTTTACGTGCTAAGGGGTATCTAGAGAGTGTGATAGGTTTAATAACTACCCTAACTCTAACGCGTACACTAACCCTAACCCCTACCCTAACCCTAACACGTACCCTAAACCTAACCCATACCCTAAACCGAGCCCTAACCCTAACACTTACCCTAACCCTAACCCTAACCCATACCCTACGCCGTACCCGAACCCCTCCCCGAACCCGTACCCTAAGCCGTACCCTAACCCTAACCCTAAGCCTAACCCTAACCCTAGGCTACCCATGACTGCTTCTGCCTACAATAGATTTCCTAAGCACTAGTGTTTGAAGGAACAGCTTAAAAAGAGAATCCTAATGTGATTTCTTTATAATGGGTGTGTTCCTTATCTTATCCTAGTGTCTAAACTCTTCTCCATGGCTGGACCCCCAAATAATATTCCTTTACGTGCTAAGGGGTATCTAGAGAGTGGGATAGGTTTAATAACTACCCTAACCCTAACGCGTACCCTAACCCTAACCCCTACCCTAACCCTAGCACGTACCCTAATCCTAACCTGTACCCTAAACCGAGCCCTAACCCTAACACTAACCCTAACCCTAACCCTAACCCATACCCTACGCCGTACCCGAACCCCTCCCCGAACCCGTACCCTAAGCCGTACCCTAACCCTAACCCTAAGCCTAACCCTAACCCTAGGCTACCCTTGACTGCTTCTGCCTCCATTAGATTTCCTAAGCACTAGTGTTTGAAGGAACAGCTTTAAAAGAGAATCCTAATGTGATTTCTTTATAATGGGTGTGTTCCTTATCTTATCCTAGTGTCTAAACTCTTCTCCATGGCTGGACCCCCAAATAATATTCCTTTACGTGCTAAGGGGTATCTAGAGTGTGGGATAGGTTTAATAACTACCCTAACCCTAACGCGTACCCTAACCCTAACCCCTACCCTAACCCTAACACGTACCCTAATCCTAACCCGTACCCTAAACCGAGCCCTAACCCTAACACTAACCCTAACCCTAACCCTAACCCATACCCTATGCCGTACTCGAGCCCCTCCCCGAACCCGTACCCTAAGCCGTACCCTAACCCTAACCCTAAGGCTAACCCTAACCCTAGGCTACCCTTGACTGCTTCTGCCTCCAATAGATTTCCTAAGCACTAGTGTTTGAAGGAACAGCTTAAAAAGAGAATCCTAATGTGATTTCTTTATAATGGGTGTGTTCCTTATCTTATCCTAGTGTCTAAACTCTTCTCCATGGCTGGACCCCCAAATAATATTCCTTTACGTGCTAAGGGGTATCTAGAGAGTGGGATAGGTTTAATAACTACCCTAACCCTAATGCGTACCCTAACCCTAACCCCTACCCTAACCCTAACACGTACCCTAAACCTAACCCATACCCTAAACCGAGCCCTAACCCTAACACTTACCCTAACCCTAACCCTAACCCATACCCTACGCCGTACCCGAACCCCTCCCCGAACCCGTACCCTAAGCCGTACCCTAACCCTAACCCTAAGCCTAACCCTAACCCTAGGCTACCCTTGACTGCTTCTGCCTCCAATAGATTTCCTAAGCACTAGTGTTTGACAGCTTAAAAAGAGAATCCTAATGTGATTTCTTTATAATGGGTGTGTTCCTTATCTTATCCTAGTGTCTAAACTCTTCTCCATGGCTGGACCCCCAAATAATATTCCTTTACGTGCTAAGGGGTATCTAGAGAGTGGGATAGGTTTAATAACTACCCTAACCCTAAAGCGTACCCTAAACCTAACCCCTACCCTAACCCTAACACGTACCCTAATCCTAACCCGTACCCTAAACCGAGCCCTAACCCTAACCCTAACCCATACCCTACGCCGTACCCGAACCCCTCCCCGAACCCATACCCAAAGACGTACCCTAACCCTAACCCTAAGCCTAACCCTAACCCTAGGCTACCCTTCACTGCTTCTGCCTCCAATAGATTTCCTAAGCACTAGTGTTTTAAGGAACAGCTTAAAAAGAGAATCCTAATGTGATTTCTTTATAATGGGTGTGTTCCTTATCTTATCCTAGTGTCTAAACTCTTCTCCATGGCTGGACCCCCAAATAATATTCCTTTACGTGCTAAGGGGTATCTAGAGAGTGGGATAGGTTTAATAACTACCCTAACCCTAACGCGTACCCTAACCCTAACCCCTACCCTAACCCTAACACGTACCCTAAACCTAACCCATACCCTAAACCGAGCCCTAACCCTAACACTAACCCTAACCCTAACCCTAACCCATACCCTACGCCATACCCGAACCCCTCCCCGAACCCGTACCCTAAGCCGTACCCTAACCCTAACCCTGAGCCTAAACCTAACCCTAGGCTACCCATGACTGCTTCTGCCTACAATAGATTTCCTAAGCACTAGTGTTTTAAGGAACAGCTTAAAAAGAGAATCCTAATGTGATTTCTTTATACTGGGTGTGTTCCTTATCTTATCCTAGTGTCTAAACTCTTCTCCATGGCTGGACCCCCAAATAATATTCCTTTACATGCTAAGGGGTATCTAGAGAGTGGGATAGGTTTAATAACTACCCTAACCCTAAAGCGTACCCTAACCCTAACCCCTACCCTAACCCTAACACGTACCCTAATCCTAACCCGTACCCTAAACCGAGCCCTAACCCTAAAACTAACCCTAACCCTAACCCATACCCTACGCCGTACCCGATCCCCTCCCCAAGACCGTACCCTAAGCCGTACCCTAACCCTAACCCTAACCCTAGGCTCCCCTTGACTGCTTCTGCCTCCAATAGATTTCCTAAGCACTAGTGTTTTAAGGAACAGCTTAAAAAGAGAATCCTAATGTGATTTCTTTATAATGGGTGTGTTCCTTATCTTATCCTAGTGTCTAAACTCTTCTCCATGGCTGGACCCCCAAATAATATTCTTTACGTGCTGAGGGGTATCAAGAGAGTGGGAAAGGTTTAATAACTAGCCTAACGCTAACGCGTACCCTAACCCTAACCCCTACACTAACCCTAACACGTACCCTAATCCTAACCCGTACCCTAAACCGAGCCCTAACCCTAACACTTACCCTAACCCTAACCCTAACCCATACCCTACGCCGTACCCGAACCCCTCCCCGAACCCGTACCCTAAGCCGTACCCTAACCCTAACCCTAACTCTAGGCTACCCTTGACTGCTTCTGCCTCCAATAGATTTCCTAAGCACTAGTGTTTGAAGGAACAGCTTAAAAAGAGAATCCTAATGTGATTTCTTTATAATGGGTGTGTTCCTTATCTTATCCTAGTGTCTAAACTCTTCTCCATGGCTGGACCCCCAAATAATATTCCTTTACGTGCTAAGGGGTATCTAGAGAGTGGGATAGGTTTAATAACTACCCTAACCCTAACGCGTACCCTAACCCTAACCCCTACCCTAACCCTAACACGTACCCTAAACCTAATCCATACCCTAAACCGAGCCCTAACCCTAACACTTACCCTAACCCTAACCCTAACCCATACCCTACGCCGTACCCGAACCCCTCCCCGAACCCGTACCCTAAGCCGTACCCTAACCCTAACCATAAGCCTAACCCTAACCCTAGGCTACCCTTGACTGCTTCTGCCTCCAATAGATTTCCTAAGCACTAGTGTTAGAAAGAACAGCTTAAAAAGAGAATCCTAATGTAATTTCTTTATAATGGGTGTGTTCCTTATCTTATCCTAGTGTCTAAACTCTTCTCCATGGCTGGACCCCCAAATAATATTCCTTTACGTGCTAAGGGGTATCTAGAGAGTGTGATAGGTTTAATAAATACCCTAATACTAAAGCGTACCCTAACCCTAACCCCTACCCTAACCCTAACACGTACCCTAATCCTAACCCGTACCCTAAACCGAGCCTTAACCCTAACCCTAACCCATACCCTACGCCGTACTCGAACCCCTCCCCGAACCCATACCCTAAGCCGTACCCTAACCCTAACCCTAAGCCTAACCCTAACCCTAGGCTACCCTTGACTGCTTCTGCCTCCAATAGATTTCCTAAGCACTAGTGTTTTAAGGAACAGCTTAAAAAGAGAATCCTAATGTGATTTCTTTATACTGGGTGTGTTCCTTATCTTATCCTAGTGTCTAAACTCTTCTCCATGGCTGGACCCCCAAATAATATTCCTTTACGTGCTAAGGGGTATCTAGAGAGTGTGATAGGTTTAATAACTACCCTAACCCTAACGCGTACCCTAACCCTAACCCCTACCCTAACCCTAACACGTACCCTAAACCTAACCCATACCCTAAACCGAGCCCTAACCATAACACTTACCCTAACCCTAACCATAACCCATACCCTACGCCGTACCCGAACCCCTCCCCGAACCCGTACCCTAAGCCGTACCCTAACCCTAACCCTAAGCCTAACCCTAACCCTAGGCTACCCATGACTGCTTCTGCCTACAATAGATTTCCTAAGCACTAATGTTTTAAGGAACAGCTTAAAAAGAGAATCCTAATGTGATTTCTTTATACTGGGTGTGTTCCTTATCTTATCCTAGTGTCTAAACTCTTCTCCATGGCTGGACCCCCAAATAATATTCCTTTACGTGCTAAGGGGTATCTAGAGAGTGGGATAGGTTTAATAACTACCCTAACCCTAAAGCGTACCCTAACCCTAACCCCTACCCTAACCCTAACACGTACCCTAATCCTAACCCGTACCCTAAACCGAGCCCTAACCCTAAAACTAACACTAACCCTAACCCATACCCTACGCCGTAACCGATCCCCTCCCCAAAACCGTACCCTAAGCCGTACCCTAACCCTAACCCTATCCCTAGGCTACCCTTGACTGCTTCTGCCTCCAATACATTTCCTAAGCACTAGTGTTTGAAGGAACAGCTTAAAAAGAGAATCCTAATGTGATTTCTTTATAATGGGTGTGTTCCTTATCTTATCCTAGTGTCTAAACTCTTCTCCATGGCTGGACCCCCAAATAATATTCCTTTACGTGCTAAGGGGTATCTAGAGAGTGGAATAGGTTTAATAACTACCCTAACCCTAACGCGTACCCTAACCCTAACCACTACCCTAACCCTAACACGTACCCTAATCCTAACCCGTACCCTAAACCGAGCCCTAACCCTAACACGAACCCTAACACTAACCCTAACCCATACCCTACGCCGTACCCGAACCCCTCCCCGAACCCATACCCAAAGCCGTACCCTAACCCTAACCCTAAGCCTAACCCTAACCCTAGGCTACCCATGACTGCTTCTGCCTCCAATAGATTTCCTAAGCACTAGTGTTTTAAGGAACAGCTTAAAAAGAGAATCCTAATGTGATTTCTTTATACTGGGTGTGTTCCTTATCTTATCCTAGTGTCTAAACTCTTCTCCATGGCTGGACCCCCAAATAATATTCCTTTACGTGCTAAGGGGTATCTAGAGAGTGGGATAGGTTTAATAACTACCCTAACCCTAACGCGTACCCTAACCCTAACCCCTACCATAACCCTAACACGTACCCTAATCCTAACCCGTACCCTAAACCGAGCCCTAACCCTAAAACTAACCCTAACCCTAACCCATACCCTACGCCGTACCCGATCCCCTCCCCAAAACCGTACCCTAAGCCGTACCCTAACCCTAACCCTAACCCTAGGCTACCCTTGACTGCTTCTGCCTCCAATAGATTTCCTAAGCACTAGTGTTTGAAGGAACAGCTTAAAAAGAGAATCCTAATGTGATTTCTTTATAATGGGTGTGTTCCTTATCTTATCCTAGTGTCTAAACTCTTCTTCATGGCTGGACCCCCAAATAATATTCCTTTACGTGCTAAGGGGTATCTAGAGAGTGGGATAGGTTTAATAACTACCCTAACCCTAACGCGTACCCTAACCCTAACCCCTACCCTAACCCTAACACGTACCCTAATCCTAACCCGTACCCTAAACCGAGCCCTAACCCTAACACTAACCCTAACCCTAACCCTAACCCATACCCTATGCCGTACTCGAATCCCTCCCCGAACCCGTACCCTAAGCCGTACGCTAACCCTAACCCTAAGGCTAACCCTAACCCTAGGCTCCCCTTGACTGCTTCTGCCTCCAATAGATTTCCTAAGCACTAGTGTTTTAAGGAACAGCTTAAAAAGAGAATCCTAATGTGATTTCTTTATAATGGGTGTGTTCCTTATCTTATCCTAGTGTCTAAACTCTTCTCCATGGCTGAACCCCCAAATAATATTCCTTTACGTGCTAAGGGGTATCTAGAGAGTGGGATAGGTTTAATAACTACCCTAACCCTAACGCCTACCCTAACCCTAACCCCTACCCTAACCCTAACACGTACCCTAATCCTAACACGTACCCTAAACCGAGCCCTAACCCTAAAACTAACCCTAACCCTAACCCATACCCTACGCCGTACCCGATCCCCTCCCCAAAACCATACCCTAAGCCGTACCCTAACCCTAACCCTAACCCTAGGCTACCCTTGACTGCTTCTGCCTCCAATAGATTTCCTAAGCACTAGTGTTTTAAGGAACAGCTTAAAAAGAGAATCCTAATGTGATTTCCTTATAATGGGTGTGTTCCTTATCTTATCCTAGTGTCTAAACTCTTCTCCATGGCTGGACCCCCAAATAATATTCTCTACGTGCTGAGGGGTATCAAGAGAGTGGGAAAGGTTTAATAACTAGACTAACGCTAACGCGTACCCTAACCCTATCCCCTACACTAACCCTAACACGTACCCTAATCCTAACCCGTACCCTAAACCGAGCCCTAACCCTAACACTTACCCTAACCCTAACCCATACCCTACGCCGTACCCGAACCCCTCCCCGAACCCGTACCCTAAGCCGTACCCTAACCCTAACCCTAAGCCTAACCCTAACCCTAGGCTACCCTTGACTGCTTCTGCCTCCAATAGATTTCCTAAGCACTAGTGTTTGAAGGAACAGCTTAAAAAGAGAATCCTAATGTGATTTCTTTATAATGGGTGTGTTCCTTATCTTATCCTAGTGTCTAAACTCTTCTCCATGGCTGGACCCCCAAATAATATTCCTTTACGTGCTAAGGGGTATCTAGAGTGTGGGATAGGTTTAATAACTACCCTAACCCTAACGCGTACCCTAACCCTAACCCCTACCCTAACCCTAACACGTACCCTAATCCTACCCCGTACCCTAAACCGAGCCCTAACCCTAACACTAACCCTAACCCTAACCCTAACCCATCCCCTATGCCGTACTCGAGCCCCTCCCCGAACCCGTACCCTAAGCCGTACCCTAACCCTAACCCTAAGGCTAACCCTAACCCTAGGCTACCCTTGACTGCTTCTGCCTCCAATAGATTTCCTAAGCACTAGTGTTTGAAGGAACAGCTTAAAAAGAGAATCCTAATGTGATTTCTTTATAATGGGTGTGTTCCTTATCTTATCCTAGTGTCTAAACTCTTCTCCATGGCTGGACCCCCAAATAATATTCCTTTACGTGCTAAGGGGTATCTAGAGAGTGGGATAGGTTTAATAACTACCCTAACCCTAAAGCGTACCCTAACCCTAACCCCTACCCTAACCCTAACACGTACCCTAATCCTAACCCGTACCCTAAACCGAGCCCTAAGCCTAACCCTAACCCATACCCTACGCCGTACCCGAACCCCTCCCCGAACCCGTACCCTAAGCCGTACCCTAACCCTAACCCTAAGCCTAACCCTAACCCTAGGCTACCCATGACTGCTTCTGCCTACAATAGATTTCCTAAGCACTAGTGTTTTAAGGAACAGCTTAAAAAGAGAATCCTAATGTGATTTCTTTATACTGGGTGTGTTCCTTATCTTATCCTAGTGTCTAAACTCTTCTCCATGGCTGGACCCCCAAATAATATTCCTTTACGAGCTAAGGGGTATCTAGAGAGTGGGATAGGTTTAATAACTACCCTAACCCTAAAGCGTACCATAACCCTAACCCCTACTCTAACCCTAACACGTACCCTAATCCTAACCCGTACCCTAAACCGAGCCCTAACCCTAACACGAACCCTAACCCTAACCCTAACCCATACCCTATGCCGTACCCGAACCCCTCCCCGAACCCGTACCCTAAGCCGTACCCTAAACCTAACCCTAAGGCAAACCCTAACCCTAGGCTACCCTTGACTGCTTCTGCCTCCAATAGATTTCCTAAGCACTAGTGTTTGAAGGAACAGCTTAAAAAGAGAATCCTAATGTGATTTCTTTATAATGGGTGTGTTCCTTATCTTATCCTAGTGTCTAAACTCTTCTCCATGGCTGGACCCCCAAATAATATTCCTTTACGTGCTAAGGGGTATCTAGAGAGTGGGATAGGTTTAATAACTACCCTAACCCTAAAGCGTACCCTAACCCTAACCCCTACCCTAACCCTAACACGTACCCTAATCCTAACCCGTACCCTAAACCGAGCCCTAACCCTAACCCTAACCCATACCCTACGCCGTACCCGAACCCCTCCCCGAACCCATACCCTAAGACGTACCCTAACCCTAACCCTAAGCCTAACCCTAACCCTAGGCTACCCTTGACTGCTTCTGCCTCCAATAGATTTCCTAAGCACTAGTGTTTTAAGGAACAGCTTAAAAAGAGAATCCTAATGTGATTTCTTTATAATGGGTGTGTTCCTTATCTTATCCTAGTGTCTAAACTCTTCTCCATGGCTGGACCCCCAAATAATATTCCTTTACGTGCTAAGGGGTATCTAGAGAGTGGGATAGGTTTAATAACTACCCTAACCCTAACGCGTACCCTAACCCTAACCCCTACCCTAACCCTAACACGTACCCTAAACCTAACCCATACCCTAAACCGAGCCCTAACCCTAACACTAACCCTAACCCTAACCCTAACCCATACCCTACGCCATACCCGAACCCCTCCCCGAACCCGTACCCTAAGCCGTACCCTAACCCTAACCCTGAGTCTAACCCTAACCCTAGGCTACCCATGACTGCTTCTGCCTACAATAGATTTCCTAAGCACTAGTGTTTTAAGGAACAGCTTAAAAAGAGAATCCTAATGTGATTTCTTTATACTGGGTGTGTTCCTTATCTTATCCTAGTGTCTAAACTCTTCTCCATGGCTGGACCCCCAAATAATATTCCTTTACGTGCTAAGGGGTATCTAGAGAGTGGGATAGGTTTAATAACTACCCTAACCCTAAAGCGTACCCTAACCCTAACCCCTACCTTAACCCTAACACGTACCCTAATCCTAACCCGTACCCTAAACCGAGCCCTAACCCTAAAACTAACCCTAACCCTAACCCATACCCTACGCCGTACCCGATCCCCTCCCCAAGACCGTACCCTAAGCCGTACCCTAACCCTAACCCTAACCCTAGGCTACCCTTGACTGCTTCTGCCTCCAATAGATTTCCCAAGCACTAGTATTTTAAGGAACAGCTTAAAAAGAGAATCCTAATGTGATTTCTTTATAATGGGTGTGTTCCTTATCTTATCCTAGTGTCTAAACTCTTCTCCATGGCTGGACCCCCAAATAATATTCTTTACGTGCTGAGGGGTATCAAGAGAGTGGGAAAGGTTTAATAACTAGCCTAACGCTAACGCGTACCCAAACCCTAACCCCTACACTAACCCTAACACGTACCCTAATCCTAACCCGTACCCTAAACCGAGCCCTAACCCTAACACTTACCCTAACCCTAACCTTAACCCATACCCTACGCCATACCCGATCCCCTACCCGAACCCGTACCCTAAGCCGTACCCTAACCCTAACCCTAACTCTAGGCTACCCTTGACTGCTTCTGCCTCCAATAGATTTCCTAAGCACTAGTGTTTGAAGGAACAGCTTAAAAAGAGAATCCTAATGTGATTTCTTTATAATGGGTGTGTTCCTTATCTTATCCTAGTGTCTAAACTCTTCTCCATGGCTGGACCCCCAAATAATATTCCTTTACGTGCTAAGGGGTATCTAGAGAGTGGGATAGGTTTAATAACTACCCTAACCCTAACGCGTACCCTAACCCTAACCCCTACCCTAACCCTAACACGTACCCTAAACCTAACCCATACCCTAAACCGAGCCCTAACCCTAACACTTACCCTAACCCTAACCCTAACCCATACCCTACGCCGTACCCGAACCCCTCCCCGAACCCGTACCCTAAGCCGTACCCTAACCCTAACCATAAGCCTAACCCTAACCCTAGGCTACCCTTGACTGCTTCTGCCTCCAATAGATTTCCTAAGCACTAGTGTTAGAAAGAACAGCTTAAAAAGAGAATCCGAATGTAATTTCTTTATAATGGGTGTGTTCCTTATCTTATCCTAGTGTCTAAACTCTTCTCCATGGCTGGACCCCCAAATAATATTCCTTTACGTGCTAAGGGGTATCTAGAGAGTGGGATAGGTTTAATAAATACCCTAATCCTAAAGCGTACCCTAACCCTAACCCCTACCCTAACCCTAACACGTACCCTAATCCTAACCCGTACCCTAAACCGAGCCCTAACCCTAACCCTAACCCATACCCTACGCCGTACCCGAACCCCTCCCCGAACCCATACCCTAAGCCGTACCCTAACCCTAACCCTAAGCCTAACCCTAACCCTAGGCTACCCTTGACTGCTTCTGCCTCCAATAGATTTCCTAAGCACTAGTGTTTTAAGGAACAGCTTAAAAAGAGAATCCTAATGTGATTTCTTTATAATGGGTGTGTTCCTTATCTTATCCTAGTGTCTAAACTCTTCTCCATGGCTGGACCCCCAAATAATATTCCTTTACGTGCTAAGGGGTATCTAGAGAGTGGGATAGGTTTAATAACTACCCTAACCCTAACGCGTACCCTAACCCTAACCCCTACCCTAACCCTAACACGTACCCTAATCCTAACCCGTACCCTAAACCGAGCCCTAACCCTAACACGAACCCTAACACTAACCCTAACACATACCCTACGCCGTACCCGAACCCCTCCCCGAACCCGTACCCTAAGCCGTACCCTAACCCTAACCCTAAGGCTAACCCTAACCCTAGGCTCCCCTTGACTGCTTCTGCCTACAATAGATTTCCTAAGCACTAGTGTTTTAAGGAACAGCTTAAAAAGAGAATCCTAATGTGATTTCTTTATAATGGGTGTGTTCCTTATCTTATCCTAGTGTCTAAACTCTTCTCCATGGCTGGACCCCCAAATAATATTCCTTTACGTGCTAAGGGGTATCTAGAGAGTGGGATAGGTTTAATAACTACCCTAACCCTAACGCGTACCCTAACCCTAACCCCTACCCTAACCCTCACACGTACCCTAATCCTAACCCGTACACTAAACCGAGCCCTAACACTAAAACTAACCCTAACCCTAACCCATACCCTACGCCGTACCCGATCCCCTCCCCAAAACCGTACCCTAAGCCGTACCCTAACCCCAACCCTAACCCTAGGCTACCCTTGACTGCTTCTGCCTCCAATAGATTTCCTAAGCACTAGTGTTTTAAGGAACAGCTTAAAAAGAGAATCCTAATGTGATTTCTTTATAACGGGTGTGTTCTTTATCTTATCCTAGTGTCTAAACTCTTCTCCATGGCTGGACCCCCAAATAATATTCTTTACGTGCTGAGGGGTATCAAGAGAGTGGGAAAGGTTTAATAACTAGCCTAACGCTAACGCGTACCCTAACCCCTACACTAACCCTAACACGTACCCTAATCCTAACCCGTACCCTAAACCGAGCCCTAACCCTAACACGAACCCTAACCCTAACCCTAACCCATACCCTACGCCGTACCCGAACCCCTCCCCGAACCCGTGCCCTAAGCCGTACCCTAACCCTAACCCTAAGCCTAACCCTAACCGTAGGCTACCCATGACTGCTTCTGCCTCCAATAGATTTCCTAAGCACTAGTGTTTTAAGGAACAGCTTAAAAAGAGAATCCTAATGTGATTTCTTTATACTGGGTGTGTTCCTTATCTTATCCTAGTGTCTAAACTCTTCTCCATGGCTGGACCCCCAAATAATATTCCTTTACGTGCTAAGGGGTATCTAGAGAGTGGGATAGGTTTAATAACTACCCTAACCCTAAAGCGTACCCTAACCCTAACCCCTACCCTAACCCTAACACGTACCCTATTCCTAACCCGTACCCTAAACCGAGTCCTAACCCTAACACGAACCCTAACCCTAACCCTAACCCATACCCTACGCCGTACCCGAACCCCTCCCCGAACCCGTACCCTAAGCCGTACCCTAACCCTAACCCTAAGGCTAACCCTAACCCTAGGCTCCCCTTGACTGCTTCTGCCTCCAATAGATTTCCTAAGCACTAGTGTTTTAAGGAACAGCTTAAAAAGAGAATCCTAATGTGATTTCTTTATAATGGGTGTGTTTCTTATCTTATCCTAGTGTCTAAACTCTTCTCCATGGCTGGACCCCCAAATAATATTCCTTTACGTGCTAAGGGGTATCTAGAGAGTGGGATAGGTTTAATAACTACCCTAACCCTAACGCGTACCCTAACCCTAACCCCTACCCTGACCCTAACACGTACCCTAATCCTAACCCGTACCCTAAACCGAGCCCTAACCATAAAACTAACCCAAACCCTAACCCATACCCTACGCCGTACCTGATCCCCTCCCCAAAACCGTACCCTAAGCCGTACCATAACCCTAACCCTAACCCTAGGCTACCCTTGACTGCTTCTGCCTCCAATAGATTTCCTAAGCACTAGTGTTTTAAGGAACAGCTTAAAAAGAGAATCCTAATGTGATTTCTTTATACTGGGTGTGTTCCTTATCTTATCCTAGTGTCTAAACTCTTCTCCATGGCTGGACCCCCAAATAATATTCCTTTACGTGCTAAGGGGTATCTAGAGAGTGTGATAGGTTTAATAACTACCCTAACCCTAACGCGTACACTAACCCTAACCCCTACCCTAACCCTAACACGTACCCTAAACCTAACCCATACCCTAAACCGAGCCCTAACCCTAACACTTACCCTAACCCTAACCCTAACCCATACCCTACGCCGTACCCGAACCCCTCCCCGAACCCGTACCCTAAGCCGTACCCTAACCCTAACCCTAAGCCTAACCCTAACCCTAGGCTACCCATGACTGCTTCTGCCTACAATAGATTTCCTAAGCACTAGTGTTTGAAGGAACAGCTTAAAAAGAGAATCCTAATGTGATTTCTTTATAATGGGTGTGTTCCTTATCTTATCCTAGTGTCTAAACTCTTCTCCATGGCTGGACCCCCAAATAATATTCCTTTACGTGCTAAGGGGTATCTAGAGAGTGGGATAGGTTTAATAACTACCCTAACCCTAACGCGTACCCTAACCCTAACCCCTACCCTAACCCTAGCACGTACCCTAATCCTAACCTGTACCCTAAACCGAGCCCTAACCCTAACACTAACCCTAACCCTAACCCTAACCCATACCCTACGCCGTACCCGAACCCCTCCCCGAACCCGTACCCTAAGCCGTACCCTAACCCTAACCCTAAGCCTAACCCTAACCCTAGGCTACCCTTGACTGCTTCTGCCTCCATTAGATTTCCTAAGCACTAGTGTTTGAAGGAACAGCTTTAAAAGAGAATCCTAATGTGATTTCTTTATAATGGGTGTGTTCCTTATCTTATCCTAGTGTCTAAACTCTTCTCCATGGCTGGACCCCCAAATAATATTCCTTTACGTGCTAAGGGGTATCTAGAGTGTGGGATAGGTTTAATAACTACCCTAACCCTAACGCGTACCCTAACCCTAACCCCTACCCTAACCCTAACACGTACCCTAATCCTAACCCGTACCCTAAACCGAGCCCTAACCCTAACACTAACCCTAACCCTAACCCTAACCCATACCCTATGCCGTACTCGAGCCCCTCCCCGAACCCGTACCCTAAGCCGTACCCTAACCCTAACCCTAAGGCTAACCCTAACCCTAGGCTACCCTTGACTGCTTCTGCCTCCAATAGATTTCCTAAGCACTAGTGTTTGAAGGAACAGCTTAAAAAGAGAATCCTAATGTGATTTCTTTATAATGGGTGTGTTCCTTATCTTATCCTAGTGTCTAAACTCTTCTCCATGGCTGGACCCCCAAATAATATTCCTTTACGTGCTAAGGGGTATCTAGAGAGTGGGATAGGTTTAATAACTACCCTAACCCTAATGCGTACCCTAACCCTAACCCCTACCCTAACCCTAATACGTACCCTAAACCTAACCCATACCCTAAACCGAGCCCTAACCCTAACACTTACCCTAACCCTAACCCATACCCTACGCCGTACCCGAACCCCTCCCCGAACCCGTACCCTAAGCCGTACCCTAACCCTAACCCTAAGCCTAACCCTAACCCTAGGCTACCCTTGACTGCTTCTGCCTCCAATAGATTTCCTAAGCACTAGTGTTTGACAGCTTAAAAAGAGAATCCTAATGTGATTTCTTTATAATGGGTGTGTTCCTTATCTTATCCTAGTGTCTAAACTCTTCTCCATGGCTGGACCCCCAAATAATATTCCTTTACGTGCTAAGGGGTATCTAGAGAGTGGGATAGGTTTAATAACTACCCTAACCCTAACGCGTACCCTAACCCTAACCCCTACCCTAACCCTAACACGTACCCTAAACCTAACCCATACCCTAAACCGAGCCCTAACCCTAACACTAACCCTAACCCTAACCCTAACCCATACCCTACGCCATACCCGAACCCCTCCCCGAACCCGTACCCTAAGCCGTACCCTAACCCTAACCCTGAGCCTAAACCTAACCCTAGGCTACCCATGACTGCTTCTGCCTACAATAGATTTCCTAAGCACTAGTGTTTTAAGGAACAGCTTAAAAAGAGAATCCTAATGTGATTTCTTTATACTGGGTGTGTTCCTTATCTTATCCTAGTGTCTAAACTCTTCTCCATGGCTGGACCCCCAAATAATATTCCTTTACATGCTAAGGGGTATCTAGAGAGTGGGATAGGTTTAATAACTACCCTAACCCTAAAGCGTACCCTAACCCTAACCCCTACCCTAACCCTAACACGTACCCTAATCCTAACCCGTACCCTAAACCGAGCCCTAACCCTAAAACTAACCCTAACCCTAACCCATACCCTACGCCGTACCCGATCCCCTCCCCAAGACCGTACCCTAAGCCGTACCCTAACCCTAACCCTAACCCTAGGCTACCCTTGACTGCTTCTGCCTCCAATAGATTTCCTAAGCACTAGTGTTTTAAGGAACAGCTTAAAAAGAGAATCCTAATGTGATTTCTTTATAATGGGTGTGTTCCTTATCTTATCCTAGTGTCTAAACTCTTCTCCATGGCTGGACCCCCAAATAATATTCTTTACGTGCTGAGGGGTATCAAGAGAGTGGGAAAGGTTTAATAACTAGCCTAACGCTAACGCGTACCCAAACCCTAACCCCTACACTAACCCTAACACGTACCCTAATCCTAACCCGTACCCTAAACCGAGCCCTAACCCTAACACTTACCCTAACCCTAACCTTAACCCATACCCTACGCCATACCCGATCCCCTACCCGAACCCGTACCCTAAGCCGTACCCTAACCCTAACCCTAACTCTAGGCTACCCTTGACTGCTTCTGCCTCCAATAGATTTCCTAAGCACTAGTGTTTGAAGGAACAGCTTAAAAAGAGAATCCTAATGTGATTTCTTTATAATGGGTGTGTTCCTTATCTTATCCTAGTGTCTAAACTCTTCTCCATGGCTGGACCCCCAAATAATATTCCTTTACGTGCTAAGGGGTATCTAGAGAGTGGGATAGGTTTAATAACTACCCTAACCCTAACGCGTACCCTAACCCTAACCCCTACCCTAACCCTAACACGTACCCTAAACCTAACCCATACCCTAAACCGAGCCCTAACCCTAACACTTACCCTAACCCTAACCCTAACCCATACCCTACGCCGTACCCGAACCCCTCCCCGAACCCGTACCCTAAGCCGTACCCTAACCCTAACCATAAGCCTAACCCTAACCCTAGGCTACCCTTGACTGCTTCTGCCTCCAATAGATTTCCTAAGCACTAGTGTTAGAAAGAACAGCTTAAAAAGAGAATCCGAATGTAATTTCTTTATAATGGGTGTGTTCCTTATCTTATCCTAGTGTCTAAACTCTTCTCCATGGCTGGACCCCCAAATAATATTCCTTTACGTGCTAAGGGGTATCTAGAGAGTGGGATAGGTTTAATAAATACCCTAATCCTAAAGCGTACCCTAACCCTAACCCCTACCCTAACCCTAACACGTACCCTAATCCTAACCCGTACCCTAAACCGAGCCCTAACCCTAACCCTAACCCATACCCTACGCCGTACCCGAACCCCTCCCCGAACCCATACCCTAAGCCGTACCCTAACCCTAACCCTAAGCCTAACCCTAACCCTAGGCTACCCTTGACTGCTTCTGCCTCCAATAGATTTCCTAAGCACTAGTGTTTTAAGGAACAGCTTAAAAAGAGAATCCTAATGTGATTTCTTTATAATGGGTGTGTTCCTTATCTTATCCTAGTGTCTAAACTCTTCTCCATGGCTGGACCCCCAAATAATATTCCTTTACGTGCTAAGGGGTATCTAGAGAGTGGGATAGGTTTAATAACTACCCTAACCCTAACGCGTACCCTAACCCTAACCCCTACCCTAACCCTAACACGTACCCTAATCCTAACCCGTACCCTAAACCGAGCCCTAACCCTAACACGAACCCTAACACTAACCCTAACACATACCCTACGCCGTACCCGAACCCCTCCCCGAACCCGTACCCTAAGCCGTACCCTAACCCTAACCCTAAGGCTAACCCTAACCCTAGGCTCCCCTTGACTGCTTCTGCCTACAATAGATTTCCTAAGCACTAGTGTTTTAAGGAACAGCTTAAAAAGAGAATCCTAATGTGATTTCTTTATAATGGGTGTGTTCCTTATCTTATCCTAGTGTCTAAACTCTTCTCCATGGCTGGACCCCCAAATAATATTCCTTTACGTGCTAAGGGGTATCTAGAGAGTGGGATAGGTTTAATAACTACCCTAACCCTAACGCGTACCCTAACCCTAACCCCTACCCTAACCCTCACACGTACCCTAATCCTAACCCGTACACTAAACCGAGCCCTAACACTAAAACTAACCCTAACCCTAACCCATACCCTACGCCGTACCCGATCCCCTCCCCAAAACCGTACCCTAAGCCGTACCCTAACCCCAACCCTAACCCTAGGCTACCCTTGACTGCTTCTGCCTCCAATAGATTTCCTAAGCACTAGTGTTTTAAGGAACAGCTTAAAAAGAGAATCCTAATGTGATTTCTTTATAACGGGTGTGTTCTTTATCTTATCCTAGTGTCTAAACTCTTCTCCATGGCTGGACCCCCAAATAATATTCTTTACGTGCTGAGGGGTATCAAGAGAGTGGGAAAGGTTTAATAACTAGCCTAACGCTAACGCGTACCCTAACCCCTACACTAACCCTAACACGTACCCTAATCCTAACCCGTACCCTAAACCGAGCCCTAACCCTAACACGAACCCTAACCCTAACCCTAACCCATACCCTACGCCGTACCCGAACCCCTCCCCGAACCCGTGCCCTAAGCCGTACCCTAACCCTAACCCTAAGCCTAACCCTAACCGTAGGCTACCCATGACTGCTTCTGCCTCCAATAGATTTCCTAAGCACTAGTGTTTTAAGGAACAGCTTAAAAAGAGAATCCTAATGTGATTTCTTTATACTGGGTGTGTTCCTTATCTTATCCTAGTGTCTAAACTCTTCTCCATGGCTGGACCCCCAAATAATATTCCTTTACGTGCTAAGGGGTATCTAGAGAGTGGGATAGGTTTAATAACTACCCTAACCCTAAAGCGTACCCTAACCCTAACCCCTACCCTAACCCTAACACGTACCCTATTCCTAACCCGTACCCTAAACCGAGTCCTAACCCTAACACGAACCCTAACCCTAACCCTAACCCATACCCTACGCCGTACCCGAACCCCTCCCCGAACCCGTACCCTAAGCCGTACCCTAACCCTAACCCTAAGGCTAACCCTAACCCTAGGCTCCCCTTGACTGCTTCTGCCTCCAATAGATTTCCTAAGCACTAGTGTTTTAAGGAACAGCTTAAAAAGAGAATCCTAATGTGATTTCTTTATAATGGGTGTGTTCCTTATCTTATCCTAGTGTCTAAACTCTTCTCCATGGCTGGACCCCCAAATAATATTCCTTTACGTGCTAAGGGGTATCTAGAGAGTGGGATAGGTTTAATAACTACCCTAACCCTAACGCGTACCCTAACCCTAACCCCTACCCTGACCCTAACACGTACCCTAATCCTAACCCGTACCCTAAACCGAGCCCTAACCATAAAACTAACCCAAACCCTAACCCATACCCTACGCCGTACCTGATCCCCTCCCCAAAACCGTACCCTAAGCCGTACCATAACCCTAACCCTAACCCTAGGCTACCCTTGACTGCTTCTGCCTCCAATAGATTTCCTAAGCACTAGTGTTTTAAGGAACAGCTTAAAAAGAGAATCCTAATGTGATTTCTTTATACTGGGTGTGTTCCTTATCTTATCCTAGTGTCTAAACTCTTCTCCATGGCTGGACCCCCAAATAATATTCCTTTACGTGCTAAGGGGTATCTAGAGAGTGTGATAGGTTTAATAACTACCCTAACCCTAACGCGTACACTAACCCTAACCCCTACCCTAACCCTAACACGTACCCTAAACCTAACCCATACCCTAAACCGAGCCCTAACCCTAACACTTACCCTAACCCTAACCCTAACCCATACCCTACGCCGTACCCGAACCCCTCCCCGAACCCGTACCCTAAGCCGTACCCTAACCCTAACCCTAAGCCTAACCCTAACCCTAGGCTACCCATGACTGCTTCTGCCTACAATAGATTTCCTAAGCACTAGTGTTTGAAGGAACAGCTTAAAAAGAGAATCCTAATGTGATTTCTTTATAATGGGTGTGTTCCTTATCTTATCCTAGTGTCTAAACTCTTCTCCATGGCTGGACCCCCAAATAATATTCCTTTACGTGCTAAGGGGTATCTAGAGAGTGGGATAGGTTTAATAACTACCCTAACCCTAACGCGTACCCTAACCCTAACCCCTACCCTAACCCTAGCACGTACCCTAATCCTAACCTGTACCCTAAACCGAGCCCTAACCCTAACACTAACCCTAACCCTAACCCTAACCCATACCCTACGCCGTACCCGAACCCCTCCCCGAACCCGTACCCTAAGCCGTACCCTAACCCTAACCCTAAGCCTAACCCTAACCCTAGGCTACCCTTGACTGCTTCTGCCTCCATTAGATTTCCTAAGCACTAGTGTTTGAAGGAACAGCTTTAAAAGAGAATCCTAATGTGATTTCTTTATAATGGGTGTGTTCCTTATCTTATCCTAGTGTCTAAACTCTTCTCCATGGCTGGACCCCCAAATAATATTCCTTTACGTGCTAAGGGGTATCTAGAGTGTGGGATAGGTTTAATAACTACCCTAACCCTAACGCGTACCCTAACCCTAACCCCTACCCTAACCCTAACACGTACCCTAATCCTAACCCGTACCCTAAACCGAGCCCTAACCCTAACACTAACCCTAACCCTAACCCTAACCCATACCCTATGCCGTACTCGAGCCCCTCCCCGAACCCGTACCCTAAGCCGTACCCTAACCCTAACCCTAAGGCTAACCCTAACCCTAGGCTACCCTTGACTGCTTCTGCCTCCAATAGATTTCCTAAGCACTAGTGTTTGAAGGAACAGCTTAAAAAGAGAATCCTAATGTGATTTCTTTATAATGGGTGTGTTCCTTATCTTATCCTAGTGTCTAAACTCTTCTCCATGGCTGGACCCCCAAATAATATTCCTTTACGTGCTAAGGGGTATCTAGAGAGTGGGATAGGTTTAATAACTACCCTAACCCTAATGCGTACCCTAACCCTAACCCCTACCCTAACCCTAATACGTACCCTAAACCTAACCCATACCCTAAACCGAGCCCTAACCCTAACACTTACCCTAACCCTAACCCATACCCTACGCCGTACCCGAACCCCTCCCCGAACCCGTACCCTAAGCCGTACCCTAACCCTAACCCTAAGCCTAACCCTAACCCTAGGCTACCCTTGACTGCTTCTGCCTCCAATAGATTTCCTAAGCACTAGTGTTTGACAGCTTAAAAAGAGAATCCTAATGTGATTTCTTTATAATGGGTGTGTTCCTTATCTTATCCTAGTGTCTAAACTCTTCTCCATGGCTGGACCCCCAAATAATATTCCTTTACGTGCTAAGGGGTATCTAGAGAGTGGGATAGGTTTAATAACTACCCTAACCCTAAAGCGTACCCTAAACCTAACCCCTACCCTAACCCTAACACGTACCCTAATCCTAACCCGTACCCTAAACCGAGCCCTAACCCTAACCCTAACCCATACCCTACGCCGTACCCGAACCCCTCCCCGAACCCATACCCTAAGACGTACCCTAACCCTAACCCTAAGCCTAACCCTAACCCTAGGCTACCCTTCACTGCTTCTGCCTCCAATAGATTTCCTAAGCACTAGTGTTTTAAGGAACAGCTTAAAAAGAGAATCCTAATGTGATTTCTTTATAATGGGTGTGTTCCTTATCTTATCCTAGTGTCTAAACTCTTCTCCATGGCTGGACCCCCAAATAATATTCCTTTACGTGCTAAGGGGTATCTAGAGAGTGGGATAGGTTTAATAACTACCCTAACCCTAACGCGTACCCTAACCCTAACCCCTACCCTAACCCTAACACGTACCCTAAACCTAACCCATACCCTAAACCGAGCCCTAACCCTAACACTAACCCTAACCCTAACCCTAACCCATACCCTACGCCATACCCGAACCCCTCCCCGAACCCGTACCCTAAGCCGTACCCTAACCCTAACCCTGAGCCTAAACCTAACCCTAGGCTACCCATGACTGCTTCTGCCTACAATAGATTTCCTAAGCACTAGTGTTTTAAGGAACAGCTTAAAAAGAGAATCCTAATGTGATTTCTTTATACTGGGTGTGTTCCTTATCTTATCCTAGTGTCTAAACTCTTCTCCATGGCTGGACCCCCAAATAATATTCCTTTACATGCTAAGGGGTATCTAGAGAGTGGGATAGGTTTAATAACTACCCTAACCCTAAAGCGTACCCTAACCCTAACCCCTACCCTAACCCTAACACGTACCCTAATCCTAACCCGTACCCTAAACCGAGCCCTAACCCTAAAACTAACCCTAACCCTAACCCATACCCTACGCCGTACCCGATCCCCTCCCCAAGACCGTACCCTAAGCCGTACCCTAACCCTAACCCTAACCCTAGGCTACCCTTGACTGCTTCTGCCTCCAATAGATTTCCTAAGCACTAGTGTTTTAAGGAACAGCTTAAAAAGAGAATCCTAATGTGATTTCTTTATAATGGGTGTGTTCCTTATCTTATCCTAGTGTCTAAACTCTTCTCCATGGCTGGACACCCAAATAATATTCTTTACGTGCTGAGGGTTATCAAGAGAGTGGGAAAGGTTTAATAACTAGCCTAACGCTAACGCGTACCCTAACCCTAACCCCTACACTAACCCTAACACGTACCCTAATCCTAACCCGTACCCTAAACCGAGCCCTAACCCTAACACTTACCCTAACCCTAACCCTAACCCATACCCTACGCCGTACCCGAACCCCTCCCCGAACCCGTACCCTAAGCCGTACCCTAACCCTAACCCTAACTCTAGGCTACCCTTGACTGCTTCTGCCTCCAATAGATTTCCTAAGCACTAGTGTTTGAAGGAACAGCTTAAAAAGAGAATCCTAATGTGATTTCTTTATAATGGGTGTGTTCCTTATCTTATCCTAGTGTCTAAACTCTTCTCCATGGCTGGACCCCCAAATAATATTCCTTTACGTGCTAAGGGGTATCTAGAGAGTGGGATAGGTTTAATAACTACCCTAACCCTAACGCGTACCCTAACCCTAACCCCTACCCTAACCCTAACACGTACCCTAAACCTAATCCATACCCTAAACCGAGCCCTAACCCTAACACTTACCCTAACCCTAACCCTAACCCATACCCTACGCCGTACCCGAACCCCTCCCCGAACCCGTACCCTAAGCCGTACCCTAACCCTAACCATAAGCCTAACCCTAACCCTAGGCTACCCTTGACTGCTTCTGCCTCCAATAGATTTCCTAAGCACTAGTGTTAGAAAGAACAGCTTAAAAAGAGAATCCTAATGTAATTTCTTTATAATGGGTGTGTTCCTTATCTTATCCTAGTGTCTAAACTCTTCTCCATGGCTGGACCCCCAAATAATATTCCTTTACGTGCTAAGGGGTATCTAGAGAGTGTGATAGGTTTAATAAATACCCTAATACTAAAGCGTACCCTAACCCTAACCCCTACCCTAACCCTAACACGTACCCTAATCCTAACCCGTACCCTAAACCGAGCCTTAACCCTAACCCTAACCCATACCCTACGCCGTACCCGAACCCCTCCCCGAACCCATACCCTAAGCCGTACCCTAACCCTAACCCTAAGCCTAACCCTAACCCTAGGCTACCCTTGACTGCTTCTGCCTCCAATAGATTTCCTAAGCACTAGTGTTTTAAGGAACAGCTTAAAAAGAGAATCCTAATGTGATTTCTTTATACTGGGTGTGTTCCTTATCTTATCCTAGTGTCTAAACTCTTCTCCATGGCTGGACCCCCAAATAATATTCCTTTACGTGCTAAGGGGTATCTAGAGAGTGTGATAGGTTTAATAACTACCCTAACCCTAATGCGTACCCTAACCCTAACCCCTACCCTAACCCTAACACGTACCCTAAACCTAACCCATACCCTAAACCGAGCCCTAACCCTAACACTTACCCTAACCCTAACCCTAACCCATACCCTACGCCGTACCCGAACCCCTCCCCGAACCCGTACCCTAAGCCGTACCCTAACCCTAACCCTAAGCCTAACCCTAACCCTAGGCTACCCATGACTGCTTCTGCCTACAATAGATTTCCTAAGCACTAATGTTTTAAGGAACAGCTTAAAAAGAGAATCCTAATGTGATTTCTTTATACTGGGTGTGTTCCTTATCTTATCCTAGTGTCTAAACTCTTCTCCATGGCTGGACCCCCAAATAATATTCCTTTACGTGCTAAGGGGTATCTAGAGAGTGGGATAGGTTTAATAACTACCCTAACCCTAAAGCGTACCCTAACCCTAACCCCTACCCTAACCCTAACACGTACCCTAATCCTAACCCGTACCCTAAACCGAGCCCTAACCCTAAAACTAACACTAACCCTAACCCATACCCTACGCCGTAACCGATCCCCTCCCCAAAACCGTACCCTAAGCCGTACCCTAACCCTAACCCTATCCCTAGGCTACCCTTGACTGCTTCTGCCTCCAATAGATTTCCTAAGCACTAGTGTTTGAAGGAACAGCTTAAAAAGAGAATCCTAATGTGATTTCTTTATAATGGGTGTGTTCCTTATCTTATCCTAGTGTCTAAACTCTTCTCCATGGCTGGACCCCCAAATAATATTCCTTTACGTGCTAAGGGGTATCTAGAGAGTGGAATAGGTTTAATAACTACCCTAACCCTAACGCGTACCCTAACCCTAACCACTACCCTAACCCTAACACGTACCCTAATCCTAACCCGTACCCTAAACCGAGCCCTAACCCTAACACGAACCCTAACACTAACCCTAACCCATACCCTACGCCGTACCCGAACCCCTCCCCGAACCCATAACCAAAGCCGTACCCTAACCCTAACCCTAAGCCTAACCCTAACCCTAGGCTACCCATGACTGCTTCTGCCTGCAATAGATTTCCTAAGCACTAGTGTTTTAAGGAACAGCTTAAAAAGAGAATCCTAATGTGATTTCTTTATACTGGGTGTGTTCCTTATCTTATCCTAGTGTCTAAACTCTTCTCCATGGCTGGACCCCCAAATAATATTCCTTTACGTGCTGAGGGGTATCTAGAGAGTGGGATAGGTTTAATAACTACCCTAACCCTAACGCGTACCCTAACCCTAACCCCTACCATAACCCTAACACGTACCCTAATCCTAACCCGTACCCTAAACCGAGCCCTAACCCTTAAACTAACCCTAACCCTAACCCATACCCTACGCCGTACCCGATCCCCTCCCCAAAACCGTACCCTAAGCCGTACCCTAACCCTAACCCTAACCCTAGGCTACCCTTGACTGCTTCTGCCTCCAATAGATTTCCTAAGCACTAGTGTTTGAAGGAACAGCTTAAAAAGAGAATCCTAATGTGATTTCTTTATAATGGGTGTGTTCCTTATCTTATCCTAGTGTCTAAACTCTTCTTCATGGCTGGACCCCCAAATAGTATTCCTTTACGTGCTAAGGGGTATCTAGAGAGTGGGATAGGTTTAATAACTACCCTAACCCTAACGCGTACCCTAACCCTAACCCCTACCCTAACCCTAACACGTACCCTAATCCTAACCCGTACCCTAAACCGAGCCCTAACCCTAACACTAACCCTAACCCTAACCCTAACCCATACCCTATGCCGTACTCGAATCCCTCCCCGAACCCGTACCCTAAGCCGTACGCTAACCCTAACCCTAAGGCTAACCCTAACCCTAGGCTCCCCTTGACTGCTTCTGCCTCCAATAGATTTCCTAAGCACTAGTGTTTTAAGGAACAGCTTAAAAAGAGAATCCTAATGTGATTTCTTTATAATGGGTGTGTTCCTTATCTTATCCTAGTGTCTAAACTCTTCTCCATGGCTGGACCCCCAAATAATATTCCTTTACGTGCTAAGGGGTATCTAGAGAGTGGGATAGGTTTAATAACTACCCTAACCCTAACGCCTACCCTAACCCTAACCCCTACCCTAACCCTAACACGTACCCTAATCCTAACACGTACCCTAAACCGAGCCCTAACCCTAAAACTAACCCTAACCCTAACCCATACCCTACGCCGTACCCGAACCCCTCCCCGAACCCGTACCCTAAGCCGTACCCTAACCCTAACCCTAAGCCTAACCCTAACCGTAGGCTACCCATGACTGCTTCTGCCTCCAATAGATTTCCTAAGCACTAGTGTTTTAAGGAACAGCTTAAAAAGAGAATCCTAATGTGATTTCTTTATACTGAGTGTGTTCCTTATCTTATCCTAGTGTCTAAACTCTTCTCCATGGCTGGACCCCCAAATAATATTCCTTTACGTGCTAAGGGGTATCTAGAGAGTGGGATAGGTTTAATAACTACCCTAACCCTAAAGCGTACCCTAACCCTAACCCCTACCCTAACCCTAACACGTACCCTAATCCTAACCCGTACCCTAAACCGAGTCCTAACCCTAACACGAACCCTAACCCTAACCCTAACCCATACCCTACGCCGTACCCGAACCCCTCCCCGAACCCGTACCCTAAGCCGTACCCTAACCCTAACCCTAAGGCTAACCCTAACCCTAGGCTCCCCTTGACTGCTTCTGCCTCCAATAGATTTCCTAAGCACTAGTGTTTTAAGGAACAGCTTAAAAAGAGAATCCTAATGTGATTTCTTTATAATGGGTGTGTTCCTTATCTTATCCTAGTGTCTAAACTCTTCTCCATGGCTGGACCCCCAAATAATATTCCTTTACGTGCTAAGGGGTATCTAGAGAGTGGGATAGTTTTAATAACTACCCTAACCCTAACGCGTACCCTAACCCTAACCCCTACCCTAACCCTAACACGTACCCTAATCCTAACCCGTACCCTAAACCGAGCCCTAACCCTAAAACTAACCCAAACCCTAACCCATACCCTACGCCGTACCCGATCCCCTCCCCAAAACCGTACCCTAAGCCGTACCCTAACCCTAACCCTAACCCTAGGCTCCCCTTGACTGCTTCTGCCTCCAATAGATTTCCTAAGCACTAGTGTTTTAAGGAACAGCTTAAAAAGAGAATCCTAATGTGATTTCTTTATAATGGGTGTGTTCCTTATCTTATCCTAGTGTCTAAACTCTTCTCCATGGCTGGACCCCCAAATAATATTCCTTTACGTGCTAAGGGGTATCTAGAGAGTGGGATAGGTTTAATAACTACCCTAACCCTAACGCGTACCCTAACCCTAACCCCTACCCTAACCCTAACACGTACCCTAAACCTAACCCATACCCTAAACCGAGCCCTAACCCTAACACTTACCCTAACCCTAACCCTAACCCATACCCTACGCCGTACCCGAACCCCTCCCCGAACCCGTACCCTAAGCCGTACCCTAACCCTAACCCTAAGCCTAACCCTAACCCTAGGCTACCCTTGACTGCTTCTGCCTCCAATAGATTTCCTAAGCACTAGTGTTTGAAGGAACAGCTTAAAAAGAGAATCCTAATGTGATTTCTTTATAATGGGTGTGTTCCTTATCTTATCCTAGTGTCTAAACTCTTCTCCATGGCTGGACCCCCAAATAATATTCCTTTACGTGCTAAGGGGTATCTAGAGAGTGGGATAGGTTTAATAACTACCCTAAACCTAAAGCGTACCCTAACCCTAACCCCTACCCTAACCCTAACACGTACCCTAATCCTAACCCGTACCCTAAACCGAGCCCTAACCCTAACCCTAACCCATACCCTACGCCGTACCCGAACCCCTCCCCGAACCCATACCCTAAGCCGTACCCTAACCCTAACCCTAAGCCTAACCCTAACCCTAGGCTACCCTTGACTGCTTCTGCCTCCAATAGATTTCCTAAGCACTAGTGTTTTAAGGAACAGCTTAAAAAGAGAATCCTAATGTGATTTCTTTATAATGGGTGTGTTCCTTATCTTATCCTAGTGTCTAAACTCTTCTCCATGGCTGGACCCCCAAATAATATTCCTTTACGTGCTAAGGGGTATCTAGAGAGTGGGATAGGTTTAATAACTACCCTAACCCTAACGGGTACCCTAACCCTAACCCCTACCCTAACCCTAACACGTACCCTAATCCTAACCCGTACCCTAAACCGAGCCCTAACCCTAACACTAACCCTAACCCTAACCCTAACCCATACCCTATGCCGTACTCGAGTCCCTCCCCGAACCCGTACCCTAAGCCGTACCCTAACCCTAACCCTAAGGCTAACCCTAACCCTAGGCTCCCCTTGACTGCTTCTGCCTCCAATAGATTTCCTAAGCACTAGTGTTTTAAGGAACAGCTTAAAAAGAGAATCCTAATGTGATTTCTTTATAATGGGTGTGTTCCTTATCTTATCCTAGTGTCTAAACTCTTCTCCATGGCTGGACCCCCAAATAATATTCCTTTACGTGCTAAGGGGTATCTAGAGAGTGGGATAGGTTTAATAACTACCCTAACCCTAACGCGTACCCTAACCCTAACCCCTACCATAACCCTAACACGTACCCTAATCCTAACCCGTACCCTAAACCGAGCCCTAACCCTAAAACTAACCCTAACCCTAACCCATACCCTACGCCGTACCCGATCCCCTCCCCAAAACCGTACCCTAAGCCGTACCCTAACCCTAACCCTAACCCTAGGCTACCCTTGACTGCTTCTGCCTCCAATAGATTTCCTAAGCACTAGTGTTTGAAGGAACAGCTTAAAAAGAGAATCCTAATGTGATTTCTTTATACTGGGTGTGTTCCTTATCTTATCCTAGTGTCTAAACTCTTCTCCATGGCTGCACCCCCAAATAATATTCCTTTACGTGCTAAGGGGTATCTAGAGAGTGGGATAGGTTTAATAACTACCCTAACCCTAACGCCTACCCTAACCCTAACCCCTACCCTAACCCTAACACGTACCCTAATCCTAACCCGTACCCTAAACCGAGCCCTAACCCTAACACGAACCCTAACCCTAACCCTAACCCATACCCTACGCCGTACCCGAACCCCTCCCCGAACCCGTACCCTAAGCCGTACCCTAACCCTAACCCTAAGCCTAACCCTAACCCTAGGCTACCCATGACTGCTTCTGCCTCCAATAGATTTCCTAAGCACTAGTGTTTGAAGGAACAGCTTAAAAAGAGAATCCTAATGTGATTTCTTTATACTGGGTGTGTTCCTTATCTTATCCTAGTGTCTAAACTCTTCTCCATGGCTGGACCCCCAAATAATATTCCTTTACGTGCTAAGGGGTATCTAGAGAGTGGGATAGGTTTAATAACTACCCTAACCCTAACGCGTACCCTAACCCTAACCCCTACCCTAACCCTAACACGTACCCTAATCCTATCCCATACTCTAAACCTAGCCCTAACCCTAAAACTAACCCTAACCCTAACCCGTACCCTACGCCGTACCCGAACCCGTACCCAAACCCGTACCCTAAGCCGTACCCTAACCCTAACCCTAACCCTAAACTAACCTTCACTGCTTCTGCCTCCAATAGATTTCCTAAGCACTAGTGTTTTAAGGAACAGGTTAAAAAGAAAATCCTAATGTGAATTCTTTATAATGTTTGTGTTCTTTATCTTATCCTAGTATCTAAAATCTTCTCCATATCTGGACCCCAAATAATATTTCTTTACGTGCTAAGTGGTATCTAGAGAGTGCGATAGGTTTAATAAATATTCTAACCCTAACGCGTACCCTAACCCTAACCCCTACCCTAACCGTAACCCGTACCCTAATCCTAACCCATACCCTAAACCTAGCCCTAACCCTAAAACTAACCCTAACCCTCACCCTTACCCATACCCTATGCCGTACCCTCACCCGTACTCTAAGCCGTACCCTAACCCTAACCCTAACCCTAATCCTAACCCAACCCTAACCCTAACCCTAATCCCTAACCCTAACCCCTAACCCCTAACCCTAACCCTAACTCAAGCCCGGAAATTGTTCCTATCTATGGCCCTGCTTCTGTCAATATCTAAAGTCGTGCTACTTTCCTGAGCTAATTATCTTACTCATCTTTTAACAAGATCCTGAAACTGTCCCTAAGTAAGCCCTGACGCTGTCCCTAAGTGAAGCCCTGAGGCACTGCCTAACTGAGTATCTTACGCTGTGCCAACTCAGGCCCTGATCATGTCTTTAACTAAGACACTAATGCTGATCCTACAAAGGCCCTGCTGCTGCTCTTAAGTCCTGCCCTGACACTGTGCCTAGCTAAGTGCCTGACTCTAGGCCTCACTGAGGCCCTGTCGCTCTGCCTAAGTCAGGCTCAGATGGTGTCCCTAGCTGAAGCCGTGACGCTGCTCCTAAATGAGGCCCTGACACTCTCAGTAACTAAGGTCTTGACACTATCCCTAGGTCATTTCCTGACACTATCCCTAGACCTTAACCTACCCCAACCCCTATCTCATGTCCTGCCTCTTCTGCTAACTAAAGCCCTGATTCTGTGCCTAAGGACCTGAAATTAGTGCCGAGGCAAACACACTGTCCCTAACTAAAGCCTGGATGCCCGTCTTAACTCAGGCCCTGACACTGTACCTAACTAAGGCCCTGATGCTCTCTCTACCTAAGGCACTGACACTATCTATAATAATGGCCTGACTCTTTCCCTAACACCCTGATGCTATCCCTAATTGAGGCCCTGAAGATGTCCCTAATACCCTTAGGTATTCCTCTGTATCACCCTGATCCTGTCCATAACTAAGGCCCTGAATATGTCCCTAGGTAAGTCTCTGACGCTGTCCCTAACTAAGGCCCTGATGCTGTCTCTACCTCAGAATCTGACATTCTAATGTCCTGACTCTCCCTAACTAACATCCTGACGCTGCCCCTAAGTGAGGCCCCGACACTCTTCTTAACTAAGGAATTGCCGCTGTCCCTACCTAAAACCCTGACACTGTCTGTAACTAATGACCTGACTCTTTCCCTAACTAACACCCTAGTTTGGGCCCTGACTAACGCCCTGACACTGGTTCTAATTATGGCCATGATGCTGGCTCGAAGGCCCTGAAGATATCCCTAAGTAACAGCCTGAACTGTGTCTAACTAAGGCTCTCACGTTATCTCTAACTGAAGCACTGACACTGTCCCTAACTTAGGCCCTGACGCTGTCCCTTATAGTCTAAGCTGTCACTAAATAATGCCCTGATCCTGTCCATAACTAAGGCCCTGAATATGTCCCTAAGTACATCTCTGACGATGTCCCTAACAGCCTGAACTGTCTCTTCAAGTTATCTCTGACGCTCTGACACTGGCCCTTCCTAAGGCCTCACCCCAGGGCTGTCCCAGGCTGCTGGGCAGTTTTCTCTGGTCCACATCTCTAGCCAGCTGCCTGCCATTGGCCACTCTAAGATTCTGTGATGCAGTGGTCCCACGTGGGATGCGCCTGTGTAGGCTCACCTGCGGGAGGAGAGTCATGGCCACTCCGCCCTCCAGGGGACTGTGGCTCAGGGTAGGAATCTCTCAGCCAGTGTCTGGACACAGGGTTCTGTGTCCTTGTTTGTTGTAAATCCCTTGGAGTTACCTCTAAAATTTTTTAAATGGATCTCCCCCTCAGCATATTTATGATTTAAATTATTTACCACATTAAAATTCATGAGTGACATTATTAGAATGAGCAGGAAGATATCGGATGCCCCCCCCCAAATGATCTATTACTTGGAGGATTTAAAATTCTAATGAGAAAACACTCATTCTCCTCACCTTCTTGGGCGTCAGCACAAGGTGGGAATCCGCTGCATTCTTTATTTATCCCTCTGATTTTCCAGAACCTTTCCTTCAAGGAGAAATCTCTGGGCTCTGCGGGAACTGTGAGTGGTGACCATCAGGTAAATCTGAGACTGAAAAGCAAGAGGAAAAGAGCGAGGGGAGGAGATGAGGATTGGTGATGGGGAGAAGCAGGATGCTGAGAGTCTGGGTTAGTCTCCAATGAAGCTAAGGACCACCAGGATCTGGCCCCACCGGCCTTGTCACCTGGTGTGGGGATTGGGGACAGCCAAACCACCATGGCCACTCTCAGAGAAATAAAGAAGGTGGGAGGGCACCCCTGAGAGCCAGATTGAAAACGGTCATGCTGTGAAATAATAAGATGCCCTTTTCAGAAAAGTGAAGCCGGTTCTCTTGGTTCTCAAAGACTTGCAAATACTCTGTGTCCTTCTGGAGGCATGCTGAAGCCGTCAGCCTTTGAGGGCAGTAATGGGAGTGCATCTGGGCTCAAGACCATCCAGCGCTCACTCCTTGAGGGTGCTGAGGATGACCAGTGTCCACCCCTCGGGTGCTGTGGGGCCTGAGAGCCCCTGATCACCGAGGACGGGAGGGGCCGCACAGACACTCCACTGGACCACCGGGGTCTTGGCTGGTGGGCTACAGTCCTTTATCAGATACATGGTTTGCAAACATCTTGTGCCATTTTGGATGGTGGATTATCTTATTCCTTGCTCCTTTTATACACAACTGTTTTTCATTTTGAGGAAGTCCAATTCACCTATTTTGTCTTTCGTTGCTGTGCTTTTGGTAGCAGATCTAAGAAATCATGACCACATCCAAGGTCATGAAGATTTACTCTCATGTTTTCTTCTACGAGCTTTATAATTTTGGTTCTTACATCTTGGCCTTTGGTCCATTTTGCATTGATTTTGTATATGGGGTTGGGGGAGGTAAGGGTCCAACTTTATTCTTCTGCATGTGGGTATCCAGTCGTTCCAGAACCTGTGCTAAGTGTTTGGGAGAAAATACGCGCAAATGATGCAACCAACAAGGGCCTCATTCTAAAATATACAAACAGCTCATACAACTCAAAAAAGAAAAAAAATCAAAAAGTAGGCAGAAGGTCTAAATAGACATTTCTGCAAAAACATACAGATGGCCAATAGGCACATGAAAAGATGCTCCACGTCGTTAATTATTAGAGAATGCAAAACTACAGTGAGTTATCACCTCATAGTGGTCAGAATGGCCATCATTAAAGTGTCTAGAAATAAATGCTGGAGGGGGTGTGGAGAAAAGGGAACCCTCCTACACTACTGGTGGGAATGTAAATTGATGCAGCCACTATGGAGAACAGTATGGAGGTTCCTCAAACACTAAAACTAGAATTACCATATGAACCAGCAATCCCACTCCTGGGCACACATCCAGACAAAACTATAATTTGAAAAGATACACGCACCCCAGCATTCACAGCAGCACTATTCACAACAGCCAAGACATGGAAGCAACCTGAGTGTCCCTCAGCTGATGAATGGATAAAGAAGATGTGGTACATATATGCAATGGAATACTACTCAGCCACAAAACAGAATGAAATAATGCCATCTGCAGCTGCATGGATGGACCTAGAGATTATCATACAAAGTGAAGTAAGTCAGACAGAGAACGACAAATACCATATGATATCACTTATATGTGGATTATAAAATGAGACCCAAATGAACCTATCTACAGAACAAAAACAGACTCTCAAATATAGAAAACAGACTTGTGGTTGTCAAGGGGAAGACAGGGGAGAGGGATGGATTGGGAGTTTGGGATTAGTAGATGCAAATTATTATATATAGGATGGATAAACAAGGTCTTACTGTCCAGCACAGGGAACTGTATTCAATACCCTGTAATAAACCATAATGGAAAAGAATATGAAAAACAATATGTATATATGTATGTATATATATATGAATCACTTTGCTGTACAGCAGAAATTAACACCACATTGTAGGTCAACTATACTTCAGTATCGATTAGTTTGGAGGCACTTTTATAAATCAGGCCTTATTTCTCTTGTCCTTTCATCCTGGGACAAATGTATAACAGAAACTAACCTGGATTACTCCAGGATGAACTCATATCACACAGAACTTTAATTGTTGAGCAAACCATTAATACCAGTTACACCATGGGATGTCCTGATCCAATATCAAGTTTGTAAACCTTGTATCAAGCCTGCAGAGTCCACTAAATTTGGAAATTCAAACTGAAATGAAGCCAACTCTCCCATGACTTCTCCACAACTAGTTATACAACAATCAATTGGAAACCATATGCAATCAAATGAATGTAGACAGAAACAACTATAGCTTTCCTTCTTTTTCCTTTTAGATGAAGATGGTATTTAAGGTGATGTCTTGGGTCATTTCAGGGTGTTACTCAATTTCCTGGGTATCTCCCATGCACACAGGAGGTACACATGTTTGTTAACTTGTTTGTGCAACTATATGAAGGTAGTTAATACCACAAAACTGTATACGTAAAATGAATTAAATGCTAAAGTCATGTATTTTTAATGACAATGAAAAACAAAGCGTAGTGCTGATATTTGTTACAAAAACGAACATTAAAAACATTCTTAGTGAAAAAAGCCATACAGAAAAGGCCATCTAGATCCCATACTCATCTTGTCTGCTTCAAATCCATCAAGGTTGTCCAAATGAGGGGAAAACTCAGTAATGGTTCCAGAAAAAGAAAACTGGATCGGAATGGAAAAAGACATTTTCATACAGTTGGGACAGCAGGTGAAAGTTGAAGTGGGGCTGAGTATTAAATTATAATGTGGCTCAGGGTAGGAATCTCTCAGCCAGTGTCTGGACACAGGGTTCTGTGTCCTTGTTTGTTGTAAATCACTTGGAGTTACCTCTAACATTTTTAAAATGGATCTCCCCCTCAGCATATTTATGATTTAAATTATTTACCACATTAAAATTCAGGAATAACATTATTAGAATGAGCAGGAAGACACCGGATGCCCCCCCAATGATCTATTACTTGGAGGATTTAAAATTCTAATGAGAAAACACTCACTCTCCTCACCCTCTTGGGCATCAGCACAAGGTGGGAATCCGCTGCATTCTTTATTTATCCCTCTGATTTTCCAGAACCTTTCCTTCAAGGAGAAATCTCTGGGCTCAAATCAGGATTTCCTCATTTAGGGGTTATGTGGTGGTTCCTTGGGTAAAACACACTGAACATTTTGTGTGAAGTGGCAAATGTGAGTACTTTTTGCCATTATTGAAACTTTTATGTACATTGTAACTTACTGGAAAGTAAATTACTTTTCTAGACAACCATGTCAGTACCATGCCAGAAAATCAGATAAGGCAGACATCAAATTTTGTTATAGAGGCCAAGACTCACCCAGACCAAGTTCAACCAAAGTTGTGATACTTATTTCCCTTGTAGGAGTCCGCATGGTATTAAGAGGCACCGTGGGAAGAGTATATTAGTAGCTACCATGTCTTGGGTCCTGTGCATTACCTGGGATGCAGTAGAAAGAGTGAGATTTTAGTATTACAATTTTTCACATTACTTCAAAAAATATGTTAAAAAATAAACTCAGTAAAGTTGCAAAATATGGAATCAATATACACAAATCACTTTTGTTTCTATACACTAATGATGAACCACCAGCAAGAAAAATTAAGAAAACAATCCCATGTACAATTCCATCAAAAAGAACAAACTATTTAGGAATAAATTTAACCAAGGACATGAAAGACCTATACTGAGAAAACTATAAAGCATTGATAAAGAAATTGAAGACACAATAGAAAACAATATTCCAGGCTCATGCATCAGAAAAATTACTACTATTAAAATGTTTATTCTACCCAAAGCCATCAACAAACAGTGCCAGGAAAACTAGACACCAGACTCCAGAGAACGACACTGGTCCCCATCTACACGGCACATAAAACTAACTAAAAGCGCACAGTATTCCACATTAAACCCTTTCTCTCCTGAGGCCCCTGAAGACGCGCCCCACCCACCCAGCAGTCAGCTGCACAGGAAGATTCTCCACACTTGCTCATTTTTTCCTCTCATGGCATCTCCTCACCAGTGGCTCCTGAGAAAACCCAGCTGCTGTCAGTGTGGACACTGCCTCATGGTCCAGAAGCCTCAGCCCTGACAGGAGACAAAGCTCCTGTCTGCTTGTCACGGAGCAAAGTCTGTGGGCAGGGTGCACCTGTGCCCCCAGGGTCAGACAGGTGGGTTCGGCGCCCCCTGTGGGACGTCAGAGAAGTGCCGGGAGCTCCGCACTCACAAACCCAGAGGCCTCATCCGGAAGGCAGTTCTGCTGTATATACTAAGCTTGGAAATCCAAACTGAAATGGAGCCAAGTATCTCACTGTATCTTCTCAAAAGATGGTTAAGGAGCAATTAATTACAAACCACATGTAATGAAATGAATGTAGACACAAACTTTACAACTTAAACCAAAATTCACTCAAAATTGCCCATAGACAAATTTAAATTACCAAACTATAAAAGTCCTAGAAAAAAAAAAGATAATCTACATGACTTTCGGTCTGGTGACCTTATTCAGAAAACTGGAAGACAAACCACAAACTGCAAGAAACTATTTCCAAAGCACATATCTGATAAAGGATTTGTACTCAAATTATGCCAACACCACCATTAAAATTTGGTAAAGATTGAAACACACACCTGGCCCAAGAAGGTAAACAGGCAGTAAATAAGCATACAAGAATATACTCAAGATGCTGGTGGAATGCATGTACAACCAACTTCGGAAGACAGTTTGGCAGTTTTTTCCAAATCTAAAAAGTATCACCTTAGGATCCAAGGAGTGTACCTCTTGTATTTAGACAACTGCTTTGAAAAACTGTGTTCAAACCAAAACTAGCATCAAGTAATGCACAGCAGCTCTATTCATAATGGCTAAAAACTTAAAGATATCAGGATGTCCTTCTGTAGATGAATTCATAAGCAAATTAGGGCACATACATGTCAAGGGGAGCAGAATACACCACCCCAAAATATGCCCATTTGACAAAAGGATTATTTTGGACTGATTAATTTAAGAAACAGCAGACCCAGGAGAATCTTTCAAAACCAAGTAGAAAATGCCCTTTTAGGAGGTAAATTTACATTTATTAAGGATATCTCCATTTGTAAGGGTATGTCCCTCTCTGGACCAGGAATTGAATGATGACTAAATATCAAGAAAAGCTTGTTGGGACTTCCCTGCTGGTCCAGTGGTTAAGACTCCATGCTCCCAATGCAGGGGACCAGGGTTCAATCCCTGGTCAGGGAACTAGATCCCGCATGCTGCAACTAAAGATTCCACAGGCCTCAACTAAGACCCAGCGCAGCCAAATAAATAAATGTTTTAAAAAAAAAAGCTTGTCAATGAAATAGGCCTGGATGTAAATCTGTGTAACAACCATACCCTTGTTTACTGGGTTTTGCCTAATAACATCCCTTAAATGGCTTCCTCCATTCCCTAACATCTTTCTTTGGTTCTCAGCAGAAGATAGCATTTAAGGTAATGGCTTGGGCCATTTCAGGGAGTGACTCAGTTTTCCTGGGTATCTTTCAAGTATACAGGAGGTATGAATGGTACATATTAAACTTCCGATTGTTTTCTCCAGTTCGTCTCCTTTTCATTACAAGGGAGATCTCAATAAAGAACATAGGAGGGTAGAAGGAAAATTATTTTTCCTCTCATATACCTGCAATGCAATAGTATTCAGAGATATAAAGGAATGGACCATCAACCCGAGCAAAAAAAAAAAAAAAAAAAATAGATGCATCTAACACTTACATTGCTAAGTGAAAGAATCCAGTCTGAAGTGCTACACACTGTATGACCTCATTTATATGACATTCTAGAAAAGGTAAAACTGACATGGTAAACAGTTTATGGAATATGTGGTTGAAATAGTCCATATGATACTTTCGTGGTGAATACTTGTCACTATGCACTTGTCTACACCCACAGATTTTTACAACCCAACAAGTAAATTACAATCTATTCAAACTTAGCTACTTAGGATATGGGAGTGTCAAAGACTGGAATACAGAATGTAACAAAGATTCAGAAATGTATGAAAAAACTCACAGTTGGTGGTGGGACAAAATGGGCTGACCTAAGTTAACTTTGGAAATGTACAGAATCTGTAGGCCAAAGACAAAATGTGCCATACATACACAGTGGACTCTGTGTTCTTTCCATGAGGGGTAGTAGCTAACAGTACCGAAACTACTATATCAGTAATCGAATGGAACAAGCACTGAATTTAATAAATGACAAATGGTGGAAGCCAGGTTTCTTACCACTGGAGTGGGATGTTACAGTCAAACAAAGGGAGAAGGTTACAATATCCATGTCATAACAGATCCGGTTGGAGACATCAGTATAAACTATCTTTAGCCTAATAGAGATACACATAGTTCCACATGGAAATCTTTATAATTATGGGTATATGCATAGGCTGGGATACATGCACATATTTCCGTGCACTGTCAGCTGAGCATATTTAGCTCCCACGTGTAAGTTTTTAATACCATTCTCTAATAAAAGGAACAAGGGCTCTTTGAAGAAAGGGCTGATGCTAGGACTGAGACAGTAAATCTAGGAAGCAGGATAATCTTAAAATATCAGAAAGTAAAGAAGTACCAAAAATTTTAAAAACCCACAAAAGGAAAATTATGTAAAATGAAAACAGGAGCAAATGGAAAAAGCTCTCAACAGCCAGAGCAAGAATTAAGTAAGCAGTCTAATAATGTAGTGCTGGATTATAACCAAACGTTTACAGTAATTATTCACGTGTCCAAACTGGTAAAAATAAATTACATAGTTTTTGATGAATGGTGTTAAATAGAAATCTCCTATGCAGAAAGCTTCTAAACAATGTATATAGCCACTCAGCTGTCCATCAAGGATGTGAAGCTAACCCCTCTCTCCTCAAGTGTGGGTTCTGCATTATGACTTCCTCCTAAATAAGACACACAGGATGGACGTGGGGGAAAAATTAACCTCACTGTGGGAAAACTTGACACACACTACTTCAGCTAGGTGACCAAAGTTAAGAATATAAGTGAGAAGTTTCCTTAAGAGCCTGTCCTCTCGATATATAGTGAAGAGGAAGCACTTCACCTCTGTGGTCTGCTTTTTCAAAGCCAAGTCTAACCACGACAAAACCACCAAGCAAATCCCAGTGCCCGGCAGTCTACAAAATACCTGACCAGTCCTCCTCCACACTGTCAAGGTCATGGAAACAAGGAGAGTCTGAGCAACTGTCAAAGCCCAGAAGAGACTAAACAGACATGATGGTCCCATGTCCTTTGAGATCCTGGAACAAGGAAAGGTATAACAAAGGGCACATGAATAGGGACTTCACTTAATAATAAAGTATCAATATTTGTTCATTATTTGTCATGATTCTGTAGAAAATTAGACAGGAAAGATTAAAAGTCAAATAAGAGAAACCTACTGTAACAAACTGGAAATCTAGAGGAAAAGGGGGATTTCTTTGTAAAAACACATTACCAAAATGCACCCTAAATTAAGGAAAATACAAAAAGACCAATTAATCACTGAGGAACCTCTTCCCCATACTGGTTATCCTACCACTGTTCCAGGGTTTCCCTCTCCCGGGACAGGGAAGGAACAGGGACAGAGCTGTTTGGCAGCTCCCTTAGTATCTGACCCCACCCAGTGTCTTCATCTCCCCCAGCCATGCCTACCCAGTGAGGACACCTGAGGAAGGATCAGGGATTATTGATTCAGATGTATCAACTACGAATTTTTCTTTTCCCAACGACTGGACACACTTACTGAAGTAAAATAAGTTAGTATTTATTGTAAGGGTAGAAATAAATTAACACTTGCAAGTGGCAAGTTGAAGAACGGGTTTGGACCTGGCAGGTCCAGTGGCTCACACTGTCTCAGTGTGACCTTGCTTCTCCCCAAAACTTTGTCCTGCTCAGTGCCTTTGGGGGACCCCATTCACAGGCACAGGCTCTCTCACTGCCCTTGGGCCAACAGCAATTCTAGGCTGACAACCACTCACCATCCATTTTCCGAGAAAGAGTTTCTCCTTTTCTTGGATTCCAAGAAAGTCATGGTTTTAAATGCCTTTGATCTGGCTTGGGTTGCATTCTCATCCTCGACCCATCACCAGAAGATGGAAAGTGGGACTGGCTAGATGTGGGCTGTAAACCAATCTTCGAGCTGGGTGGAACACTGGCTCATCCTTCTGCAACTGTTTGGACTGGAAGCAGGTGAGATGTAATTCCCAAAAGAAAACCAAGGCACTTGGGCCTCAGAACAGATGCTGGCTGCGAGAAAGCAACAGATTCTAAGTCAACGACAGCTCACTGCACAGCACAGAATCTGACACAAAAGGAAGAAAGGGGTTCACTCAGGGTCAGGGGCTGCAGCTACTCATCCAGTGCTCTTACTGTCCTCCCAAGACTGCAAGAAGTTCTTTCACTTGCTGACAAGTCAGGATCGTTGGTGGTGGTCAACTCAAGTCTCTTTCCTTGGGCATCAGGTCCTCACATCTCAGAGGCGGGCCCAGAACAGCCCATGTGCCCTCAGAAGACACACAGACCTCATTCCTGCCCCTGAGAGGTGGGAGCCCTTGAGTTATGCCATCTCCCTGGCCATATTAATTGCCCATCCCTGAAAAACAATACTGCTCCTTTTCCAGTTTCTTCTCTATCCTTCACTAAGAGGAAGAAACCAAATGCTAGGGTGGTAAGGAAACTCTGGTGCAATGAAGTAATGCGAGGCTCAAGAATTACTCCAAGCCATGGAACCCATAATTGGCAGGCTTTCCAGAGGCCACATGGATGCATATGGCTCTCCAAGACAATGCAGTGTCAGTGTGAACCTTCCACTGGGAGGTCCAGTTGCCCCCATATCTTTGATTCTTAATGACTATGAATGTCAAAAGCTTCTAACGACTGAAAGGACAAAGGATTTCAGGGCCATGGTCTGCTGTATGGTTGTTGTGTCAGGGACACACTCCGATGTTTAGAGGATTATTACTTCTCTTGGCAGCCTATGAGGCTGTGGGCAGGAGGCCTTTTTCTCAACCACATGCGTGTTGGTAGTTGAAACTTCTCAAAGGAATGTCTACACTGACCAGGTAGCTCTTGAATTGCCCGGAAGCATGGTCAGCTCCGTAACTGTACATGAGGGCCTGACAATGCCCAGGCTGGACTGAGCTAGAGGACCACAGATGTCTGCCTGGATAGTCAGAGGTCAAGGGCTCTCCTGCCCGAGACCTGATCATCTATTCACGCCCACTCAGATGGGACAAAGGATGCCTCCAGTGCCAGGAGGGCCCCACCAGCCCTTAAGAAGGCAGCATCTGGGGGCTGGCAGGTCACTGCACCCAGTCCTGTATAAATCCACACATGCCCACTGAGAGCCCTGCTGTCTGGGCTGTGCTGGAACCTGGGGCTGCCCAGGCAGAGTAGGGCCAGCATCACCCTTCCCAGGTGGGAGGGCAGAAGGAAACCATGCATGACTTCTGACACCCTCCCCAATCCTTGACAGAGGTTGAGTTCGATGAGAAACAGTCCGAGACAAGAACAGACATTTCATTCTTCTCTCAGAGCCCAGGATTGGGGGAAGGGAGGCCAGAAAAACAGCTACTGACCTCAGCTCCCTGACTCCTGTTTGACCCTGGGCAAGTCCTATCCATTCTGGAGGCTTCAGAGAGAAGGAGAGGGGAAGGCAATGAGGGTCAACTGTGCTTAAACCTAACTCTAACCTTTACCCTAAGAACCCTAACCTCTAACCTTAACCCCCTAACAACCCTAGCCCCAGACCCCTAGACCCTCGCCCCTGACCCCTAAACTCTAATCCCCGACTCTGACCCTTTAACCACAACCCTCTACCATGACTCTCCAACAATGACCCATAACCCTAAACCGTGACCCCTGAACCCTCACGCTGACTCGACCCCAGGCCTAAAGCCTGGCCTAGTGGGTACCAAGCGATGACTGTATGAACTCTCAAATAAACCAAGGAATTAAATCTTCCTGACCATGAATTTAGCAACGGTTTCTTAGATTGACAGTAAAGCATAAGAAATGAAAGAAAAAAATAGACAAATTGGATTTCCTCAATATTACAAACCTTTGTGCATCAAAAGAGGTTATCCAGAAAGTAAAAAGACAGCCCACAGAATGGAAGACAATATTGGCACATTATATATCTGATAAGACTCTTTACCTAGGATATACCCAGGGCTTTTACAACTCATCAACAAAAAGACAAACAATAAAATTTTTGAAACAGACAAATGGCTTGCATGGACTGCTCTCCAGGCAAGACATACAAATGGTCAACAAGGACATGAAAAGATGTCAAACATCAGTAGTCATGATGAAAATGCAAATTAAAGCCACAGTGTGATGCCCCTTCACACACACTAGAATAAAAATGAATTTTAAAATAAATTTTAAAATATATAAATAAAAATAACAAATGTTGGCAACAATGTAGAGAAATTGGAACCCTTAAAAGTTGCTTGTGGAGATGTACAATGGTGCAGTCTATGTGTACAAAACTTTAGCGTTTACTCAAAAATATAAAATATAATTACCATGTGGTTCAACAACTCCACTCCTAGATATATACCCAAAAAATGGAAAACAGGTGTTCAAACAAAAACTTGTACACCAATTATTCATAGCAGCACTGTTCACAATAGCCCAAGGTAGAAAAGATTTAAATGTCCATCAGCAGGTAAATGGATAAGCAAAATAAGGTAGATACATAAGCTGCATTATTCTGTCATATAAAGGAATAAAGTAAAATTATACAGTCGCTGTGGAAAACTCTATGGTGGCTCCTCAAAAACATGGAAAATGTATGAGCCCTTGATTCCACTCCAGGGTGTACACCCAAAATATTAGAAAGCAGGGACTGGAACAGATATTTGTACCCCGTATTCATAGCAACATTATTCACAATAGCCAAAAGGTGGAAGCAACACAACACATCCTTCAACAGATGAATGGATAAGTACAGTGTATTATATACACAATGGGATATGATTCAACCTTTAAAACTAAGGTAATTCTCACACAGGCTACAATATGGATGAACCTTGAAGTCATTATGCTAAGTGAAACCAGCCAGACACAAAAAGGACAAACGTTCTATGATTCCACTAGTATGAGGTATCCAGAGAAGTCAAATTCAAAGACAAAGTAGAATAAGGTTGCCAAGGGTTGAGGTGAGTTAGTGTTTAATGGCTACGGTTTCACATGGGGAAAATTAAAAAGTTCTGGAGATGGAGTGAGGATATTTTTACAACAATGTGAATGTAGTTAATGCCATAGAACTGTATACTTAAGAATGGTTTAAATGGGGCTTACCTGGTGGTGCAGTGGTTAAGAATCCGCCTGCCAATGCAGGGGACACTGGTTCAAGCGCTGGTCCTGGAAGATCCCATGTGCCGTGGAGCAACTAAGCCCGTGCGCCACAACTACTGAGCCCACACGCCACAACTACTGAAGCCCGTGCGCCTAGAGCCCGTGCTCCACAACAAGAGAAGCCACCACAATGAGAAGCCCGCACACCGCAACGAAGAGTAGCCCCCGCTCACCACAACTAGAGAAAGCCTGCACGCAGCAACAAAGACCCAACGCAGCCAAAAAAATAAAATAAAATAAAATTTTTTAAAAAGCTTTAAAAAAATGGTTTAAATGTGTTTTTAATCACGATGGAAAAAATGAATGAAATAATGATCAATGTTACAATGTGGATAAACACTGAAAACATCCTAAGTGAAAGAAGCCATACAGAAAAACCACCCAGATCATGCTCATCTTGTACACTTCAAATCCAGCAAGGTTTTTAAAGTGAGGAAAAGCCCCAGTGATGGTTCTAGGAAAAGAAAACTGGATTCGAATGGAAAATACATTTCCACAAAGCTGAGGCAGCTGGTGAAAGTTGAAGCAGGTCTGTGGATAGGATTAAAATGTGGAAACCATCATTATTCCTCATTTTGGGGTTATGTGCTGGTTCCCTGGGAGAGTGGCCCTCCCACTTTCACAGGGTAAAGCAAACTGGAGTATTTTGTGAATGTGGAAAACTTGATACTGCTATTTAAAGTTTTTTATACACTTGAAATTTACTAGAAAATAAAGTACTTACCAAAACAACCATGTCGTACCACGCCAGAAATACAGACATCAAACTCTGTTATAGAGGCCAAGCCCTACCCAGATCCAGCTCACCCACAGTGGGGACGCCAATCACCCTCGTAGGAGTCCACATACTACAAGAGGCACCGTGGGAAGATTACATTGGGAGCCACTATGTCTTGGGTGCTGTGGGTGACGTGGATGTAGCTGAAACAGTGGGATTTCTGAATTCTAGTTTTCCACATTCAACCACCAAAAAGCTGTTACAACTAAAAAATGAATTCAGTAAAGCTGCAGGATACAAAAAAAGAAAAATCAATGCACAAAAATCATTTGTGATTCTATACACTGATAATGAGTCATCAGAAAGAGAATTTTTTTTTAAAAACCCCACTTACAATTGCAAAACCCCAGAACCGCTCACCTCAGGAGGGGACTGGCACGGCCACTGCCTGATCAGAGAGAGCAGAGAAGGGCTCCCCAGCTGGGACACAGACTCTGCACGAGTGGCCTCTCCCTGAGCCACTACATCACCTCGTGTGACTTGAGGGAAGGAAGGACCGAGGCACACTTGGTTCCTAAGGAGGATGGGATAGGCTCAGTCACGTCCCCCCAAATTCACATGCTGAATCCCCAACCCCCAGGACCCCAGGATGTGGTTGTATTTGGAGATGGGATTTTTAAAGAGGCGATCAAGGTAAAAATGAGGTCACTAGGGTGGATCCTAATCCAATAGGATTGATGTCCTACAAGAAGACATTAGGACACAGATAGGCAAAGGGGGAGACCACGTGAGGACCTGGGGAGAAGACGGCTCTCTAAGCACCAAGTAGAGAGGCCTCAGGAGAAGCCAGCCTGCACACACCTTGATCTCAGACAGCATCCAGGACTGGGAGATAGGTCTGTTATTCAAGCGGCCCAGTCTGTGGTATTTGTTACGGCGGTCCTGAGCCGACTCACACGCAGGGTAACTCAGGGCTCAGACTGGACAGAGCCCACTCTCCATCCCCCTGTACGGGAGTTACAGGATCCTCAGGAACTGAGGAGGGGGTCCCTGAGGAGAGGCACAAGATAGAAGGTGCTAGGCATTAACACGACTGCATTCACGTTAAACGTGCCTGAAGTCCATTCACACGAGATGGGTTTGTCCTGTATGTACATCGGCACCTTCAGTCTGAACTGAGATCTTTGGCTTCACCACCTCCACTGAGAGCATTAGCTTCACCTGCTGTGGACCGTCTCCTATAGGATTTCCAGAACCACAAAGCATCGAAGCTTCACAGGACCCAGAGTCTGTGCGCTACCGTCCAGGTGACCCTCACAGCAGAGCCCCGCAGCTGCCCACCAGATCCCATTTCCCTTTTTCCTGTTCACAGCTACCCTGCCCCTCCCAGCCTTCCCACCCCTTACAGCTGGGGCACAGTGTCTCGTGTTACCAAGGGGGAGAGGTGGAGGTGGTGAGGGCCTTGGCCAGACTGCATCCTAGGACACAGGGCATGATGCCCACCTGGTCACCCCACCCTGCTGGTTGGAGCCCTCACCTGGAAGCAGGGAGGAGAAACAAGGTGGACAGAGCCTGGGCCCTGCCACCCACCTGCCCTGGACTCTCACATGAAAGGGACAGAGACATCTTGAGCTTCAGTCCAGTTTTGGGAGACACTTTGTTCCAGCAACAAACTTCTGCCTTAAAAGCCAAGGTGCTTTACAAACCCCTCCCCAGCTGTCACAGAAAGTCAGGCTTAATCTCATCACACTTTTCTCAAACCCCAGCTCACGCTGAGACCACCTCTCAGGTGATGGTGTTTCAGAGCAGCCCCTTTACAAGATCCCTGGAGTTCAGCTCTCCCAGCCCTGCCTTCAGTTTAAGGGAGAAGTTTCCTTGACAACCTTGACAAACCTGTTCAGTTTCCTTGACAACCAAGCTTCGCCATCTCCCAAACTCTTCTCCTTCAAACGTTCCTATTCTAGGCTTGATGAGCCTGAAGTGACAGTGCTGTCATCATGTGCCAGAGAGTGACTCCTCCAAGCCCGTAGTTACTGGTTACATGATGCTACTGATGACGAAATCCCAAAAGAGCCAGCTTTGCAAGGTAACCACTTCTGGACTCGGCACTGGGTCCCTTTCCATGGACAGAGTGGAGTGGCCGTTTCCACGGACCCTGTGGTGGAAGAGCTCACCTAATGCAGCCAGGACTTCATCCTTTCCAGGTGATTCCAGGGTCCTCATTCTCCCCAGACCCCCACCCACATGGCTCCTGTCTGTGCCTGTCTATACGGGACCTTGGTAATCTCCTAAAATGAGGGTTATTTTATACACAGGTAATGGGTTGAATGCTGGCCCCAAAAGATGTGCCCCCCGAGAACACGTGAACAGGACCATATCTGGGAAAAGGGTCTCTGTATATGTAGTTAAGGATCTCGAGGTGAGGTCATCTTGGGTTAGGGTGCCCCTCAATCCAATTGAGAGAGTCCTTATGAGAGACAAAAGAGGAGAGACACAGACACAGAGGAGAAGCCACGTGAAGACAGAGGCAGAGACGGGAGGGATGCAGCCGCGAGCCTGGGGACATCTGGAGCTCCCAGAAGCTGGAAAAGGCAGGAAGAACCCTATCCTGGAGCCTTTGGAGAGACTTCCGCCCTGCAACACCTTGATCTCAGATGTCTGGTCTCCAGGACTGGGGGAGGATGAATTCCTGTTGTTTTAAACCGCCCAGCTTGTGGTCATTTGTTACAGAAGCCACAGAACGGTCACACAGACCCTGCTCTGTAGGATCCTGGAAGTGCGGGTCTCATTAAAGGCCGACAGAGGCTGGATTGCAGAGCCCTTAGAGTCAGCATTGGGCCCCAGAAATCCTAAAGCAGAGGCTGGACACCAGAACGTTGAGGGGTCAGTTGGAAGCCCATCCTTAAGGGTGCCGGCTGCACACGGCCTCCCCAGGTTTTTATGCCTGTACATGTTGGGGATAAGTATTTCCATCCTGATTCAGGACCTCTGATATCACCGTTCACATTGCTAATTAAGAACCCACTAGTTACAAAGATGAAAACCCTATCAGGGCACTTGCTCCAGTGGTAAACAATTCTGAAGTTGGTCACAGCTGGGGAATCGTCTCCCATGCAGCCAGCAGCCCCCCCGCAAGGAGCGTCCTCATTGCAAAGCTGGGGGACCGTGCCGAGGCGTCTCTGAGTAAACGTGAGCTGAGCCCCAGGCCAGCTGCTGCTGAACTTTTCCCACCCTTCCCAGGTAAAACACCTGAATGTGTGCAAGGACTTGAAAGCCTAGAGGAAGGGGCTTGGAGTCACACCAGTGACAACACGCAGGCCGACTTGGTGCCTGCAGGCCAGCCAGGATGGTCCTGGCCCCGGGCGCTCTTCTGGAAGCTTTCCATTTCCCTGCCTGAGTTACCCCTCCTGTCCCGGCCCCCACTGCTTTTTTCCTTCCTCACCTCTGCCCGGGGAGAAATTCCAGCAGCAGGTACTGGTGACACATCCTCTTCTTTAGCAGATGGCAGCCTGGCAACTCCTGCGGAAAGTCCAGCAGAGCCCCACTCACACCGGGCCACCCACAGAGCCGTGGGCCCTACTCCCTCCCACCAGCCCAGCCCCGAAACTGCTGACGGGGCAGAGCATATGGCGTCAGGCACAGATGCAGGGGCTCTTGCTGCCTGGAGGGGTGTTTATATACACCTCAACCCAGGCACACCTGGGGAGGGCTGGCCGGCCGGGTCAGGCTTCCCAGGTCAGCCAATCCTCGTCCCCTCAGGGGCTCATAGCTGCAGAAAATGGGCCTTGCTGCACCGGCCAGGCCCAAGGAACAGGTGTAGGGTCCTGAGGGTCAGGAGTGACATGGGGCTACAACTCTGGCTTGTTTTCTAATCATTTTAACTGGCTCATGAGTAGGAAACAACTTCAAGAAGACCCTCTCCACACGAGAGGAACCCAGGAGTCAGGGAGAGGAGGGGTGGTGAGTGGAGACAGAGGCCTGGTGCCCCAGCTGCAGTGGAAGCCCCCGGAAGACCAGGCGGAGGGAGGCCGCACAGAGTGAAGCCCAGGGTCACAGACCTGTCGGAGCTGCTGTTTGTTAGTTCAGGTCCTGCTCTGAGGTGCTCTGGGTCAGCTCTGACCAACAAGTGAGCTGCGGGTGCTCTGCAATGAGAGCTATGTGCACGGTTCCTGTGTACCCAGCCCTGCCGGGTGCCTGCCCACGGGAGCTCCATATCCTGGGAGGGGCCTGACCACGAGAGCCCCGTGGGCTGCTGCGTACCTGCCCAGGTGAGCTCCATATCCTGGGAGGGGCCTGACCACAAGGGCCCTGGGGGCCGCTGGGTACCTGCTCAGGTGAGCTCCATATCCAGGGAGGGGCTTGCCCACAAGAGCCCCGTGGGCTGCTGGGTACCTGCTCAGGTGAGCTCCATATCCTGGGAGGGGCCTGACCACGAGAGCCCCGGGGGCGGCTGGGTACCTGCCCAGGTGAGCTCCATACCCTGGGAGGGGTCTGCCCACGAGAGCCCCGGGGGCTGCTGGGTGCCTGCCCAGGTGAGCTCCATACCCTGGGAGGGGCCTGCCCACGAGAGCCCCGGGGGCTGCTGGGTACCTGCCCAGGTGCGCTCCATATCCTGGGAGGGGCCTGACCACGAGAGCCCCGGGGGGCTGCTGGGTACCTGCTCAGGTGAGCTCCATATCCTGGGAGGTGCCTGACCACGAGAGCCCCACGTGCTGGGAGGGGGGCGTGTGTATGAGCGTCCTCTCTGTGCAGCCGGCCCAGAGTTGCTTAGCAACTTCCCTGTGGGCAGTGCTGGGATGAGATGAGAACCAGGAGATGCTGCAGGCCCCATGAACGTCTGTCCATCCAGAGTGATGAGGTGAGTAGGCGGGTACTGGCCACTGTGCTGCGTGAGGGAGGCCCCATGGGTACCTCTTGTGTCTTCCGCCTGACACCATGGAGGCCTCCCCAGGACAGAGCAGACAGCCTGCCTGGGGCAGGTGGGAGCTCCTGGTGACCCTGCAGGGGACATGAGAGGGACGGACCAGGCAGGAGGGGGTGGGAGCCCAGGCAGAGCCATGGGGCTCGGGGCCGAGGGGGCTTTTCTGGGTCTGAGCTGGGAGCGGACGTGCAGGTGGTGAGTGTGATACAGGAAAGCTGCCCTGGTGACGTGAGGCTGAACCTGCTTCAGAGTGACGAGCCTTCCGGGTGATCCCAGAACAGGATAGTGAGATGGATCCTGTTAGAAGAAGGTAAGTGAATCCCCCCAAGAGGAGGCTCTGTGAGCTGGTCCCGGGAGGGGGGCGAAGGGAACAGGTGTGGAAGCTGCGGGGAGTGGGCAGTCCCCCTGGGCGGGCGGCGGGTGCAGACCCCACTCTGTGGTCCCACACCTGTGCTTCCGGCTGGATTACTTGTCCTCTCGGAGCCTCAGCTTCCTGGTCTGCTCGTGGAGTGATGGTAGCGTGGACTGACTAGTAATTTGCTCAGAACAGGGTAGGAAGGGGTCTAGTGGAAATTCCATGGAACACCGTCCGTATGGGAATCGCAGGTCCTGTTTCCCGCAGGTCTGTCTTCAGGATCAGGAGAGCAAATCCGAGCAGACTTGCAGCAGAGCCTGGGGATGGGCTCCGTTCGGTGGGTCCCCCGGTTTCCTGAATCTCGGAAGGAGCAGCTCCAGCGGGCAGTGGCAGGTTCATCCCACACCTGGAAGCATCCAGACCTCAAGGCCCAGCAGCCCCCGAGCCCTGTGTCTGGGCCCCCGGGAGGCAGACGGGATACGCCGGCCTCCTCCTCGGCCCTCTTCCTGCCCAGAACATTCGAGGTCCAGGCCGTCATTAGGGAGAAGCAGGGATGGGAGTGTCCCACGTGGGAAGAGAACACGGAGCAGCTCGTGTACGTGGACGTCCACACCAGGAATGTGGGTCGGTGGGACGCGGGCACCGGGAGGGGCAGACGGTGGGCTGAGGAAGCAGGGCGGGGCCGGGGGTCCCGAGGAGGGGGTGTGCGAGCTTTGCCTGTGCCGGGCCTCAGACTCCACGGGGTTTCCCTCCCCTGGTCACTGGGGAGAAGGAGCCGAGCAGCGTTGGTGGGGTGACCACTCGCGTCCCCAGGCCCTGCCGGCATCAGACCTTCAGGCTCGGGGTCGGGGAGCCTGATGAGCGCAGGTCCAGCCGTGCCCGCCAGGGAGGCCTGGAGGGGTCGGGCGGGAAGCACTGGTGTGGTCTTCCCCTGTGCGGAAGCTTCCGAGCCAGTGTCCAGTGGGAGCTCTCGCCTCGCACGTGGGTTTCACGTCCACAGCTCAGATCACCTTCTACCCGCTTGGTTTGTCTTCTACACACAAAGTCCTAATATCTCCCATGTCCCCTGCCCGTGAAAAGGCACGTCTGATCTGGCCCCAGGTGCTGCCTCTGGTCCCTCCTGACTGGAGGCCCAGCAGCCAGTGTCACCGCGTCATGACTGTCAGGGGGTGTCAGGCGTGGGGGGACGAGAGCACACGGTCCAGGCCCACGAGGGGCCGTGCCGTCCACGGAGCCGGTGCTGTGGCTCTAGGTGTCCCCTCCCCCCACCCCCGGGCAGAGACCACCGTCCCCTTACAGACTGTTACCAAGTGAAGTCACATGGACCCTGCTCGGGCCCTGGCCTGGCGAGGCGCTCTGCCTCAGTGGGGAAGGTTTGCCGGGAACCAGCTGCAAGATGACACAGTCCTTGCAGCTTAAAGCATGGCAAAGTCCTGCTTAATTCCTGACAGGACCCGAAAGAGTTATTAGAGAAGATATGAGTCTTGGCCCGTGAGGTTGCTTGCGGTTTCTCTAACTATAGTTTGTCCTTGGCATATTTTGGTAATCACAGTCTGTTCTCACGCATGTTTATATTCTGGTTCGCAGAATGTTTTGTACTATAACTTCAACATTAAGGAAATACTGTCTGATGATTCTGTCTTGTGATTTTAACAAAAACATGTACTGCCTACTGCAATCTATAAAAGGAGTTTTGATGGGAACTAAAGTGTGTGTGTGCTTGTACACCACCCTCCTGACCCCGTCTCTTCTTAATCCCCTCACCTGCTCTCAGGACTTGTTCCTCAGTCTAACAGCGACTGACAAAGGTTTCCTTTTTCCATGTGGGTTCAAGTAGGCAAATAACAAAACCAAAGCTGAGACCACCACAGACAGGCTCTATTCAGTGGCCAAAGAATGGAGAAGCGGGGAACTGAGTTCACAGATCAACTTCTCGGCCACCTGGAGAGAGTGGTTTAATTTTAAAGAGTAAAGATAAAGGGAGGAGGAGTGCGGCTAATGACGGGGATGAAGAGGCCTTCCGGGGAAGGGGCAGGGCTTTTCCCAAGTGAGTGGGGTACCACCTCCTTTCACCCGGTTTTGGTCCTTCATGTCCAGTCATGGCCACCGGTAGGTGTGTCACTTAATATGCTGATATAGTCAATTCAACCTGTGAGGAGACTCAGGGTCTGTTGGAGGTCACATTCGTTGCCATCTTGGTCCCAGCTGGTTCCATCTGTTTGTTTGTTTGTAGCTTCCTTTCTTATCTCTGGACCCCTTAACTTAAATACTTAGGTGAACTCCTGCTGAAGTTGGGGGATGGAGGACAGCCCTGTGAAAGGTGGGTCCACGGGTTTTGAGCAGGGCCTGGAGTAGCTCTGACAACAAGAGGAGGGGGCTGAGACGGGCGGTCAGTCTGACGCCCGCACTGGGGCCTGTGGTCGGCATGCGGAGGTGGTCAGCTGGGGTATGTGTCAGGGAAGGTTCTCGGTGTTTACACAGAAGATGTGAACGTGGGCCCAGATGCAGAGCTGCCTGCAGACGCTGCTACAGAACCCCCTGATTCTTTCCTGAGAAAACTGGTGGGGGGCATTCAGGCAACAGGGCAAACAGCTTGCTCTGGACGTTCTTGTGGGGAAGTGGGGACTTAGCAACAGGGGCTCAGCCTGCATAACCCCAGAAGCCCTCCCAGCACAGCCCCAGAACCGCTTCTGGAATGGCAAGGAGAAGTGGCTCTTCCACCTACTAGACGTGGAGGAAAGGGCTGGGGTCTGCAGGGCTGCCCTCACCTTCAGGGACTGGCTGGGAGGCTCACAGGACCCAGCACATGCTTGTGGCTTGTGTGCTCACAGCTGAGATGGGTCACGGCACGCAGTAGGGATGCACGGGAGGGAGGGCCCCTGCTCCGGTCACCTCATGACCCTTCATGCCCCCTCCTTCCCTCGAGGGTCTCTAGGGTGTCTCTTCCCCCAGCGACGAAGGGCGGAACCATGACGGTTACCCCCACCCCCGTCCCCCCAGGGAAGCTCATTAGAGGCTTCGCACCCGGCTGGAACACCCGCACCCCCTCGGCCCTGCCCCAGCCTTGGGATGGTGTTTCTCACCTACCGGCCTGCCCTGGGAAAGCGTTTTAACATCATGTGAGAGTCCCGTGTGGCTGTCCTGTGTGTCCCTAGAGGCTCAGGAGGCCACAGAGTTGGGGCACCTGCAGCACCGGGTGTCCCAGGTCATTTCACAGATCCAGGGACTGGGCCGAGGAGTGGAGGGAACGGGCCCCTTCCTGGTCCGCAGGGCTAGGATGCGCCGTACGCAGGAGGACCTTGGGCGCAGCTTAACTACAGCCTGGGGTCTCCTCTACTTCCCCTGGCAGAGAGCCCTGCAGACTCCAGGGCCTGGAGAACACGCCCACTTTTGACCCCAGCTGAGGGGTTGGGGGCCCCGAGACCACCCCGGGTTCTTTTTTTCTTGGAGGCTCCCAGGAGTCACTGAAACTTTATACTCAGCGTCAGCGCTGGTTATGGTGAAAGGATGCAGATACAGTCAGCGAAGGGCAGAGGTCAGGAGGAGAGTTGGGGGTCCGTGAGGCATGGCTGCCCACGGAAGTGCCCCTGGGTCCTGGGATACAGGGTTTCACTGGGGTCCATCCCGCCGAAGTGGGGAGCACGGTACGGACGACCTGTGACTCCAGCCCGCGGAGCGCGGACGCCCCCGAAAGACTCAAGGTGACCCCCGGGAGGCAAGAGCAGAGGCCCGGCCGCTCTGTGGGCAGGTGAACCCGCACCGCACGGGCCCTGGGGCAGCGCTTCTGCGCTGGACCATCTGCTGAGACCCTTGTTTATCTCTTTAGCACCTTTGCCTTTTGGGAACCCCAGCGAGGGAAACATGTTAGTCGCGGTAGGATTTATTTCAGATAAAATTCTGGAGCTGCGACCTCGCCCAATCGGCAGCCCTGTGGAAGCGTGAGGGCCTGGCTTCCCTTCCACAGGGCTCCCCCTGAGACGGGGTGTCCCCCCTGCACGGGACGACGGCGGGGGCACCCCTCCTGACCCCGCGTCGCGGTCCTGCCCTCAGCAGCCTGCCCGCGGGCCCGTCCGCGAGGGGCACAGCCCAGCCCCAGTCTCGGGCCGAGCCCCGGATGAATGGCAGGGAAGAGGAGGACGAGCTTGCCTGACCACGGGGTCCAGACACTGGGGAAGGTAGTGCGTTGGCTAATAACTTGAAATAGGCTACTTACAGCAACACTTACCAGTTAGAAAATCTTTTAAAATTCCATTTACATTAACAAATATGAAATGCCCGGAAATAAGTTTAACAATTTGGAGAATGTCGATCAAGAGCAATGGAGATTCTCAGTAAGGAATGTAGAGGAAGGTATGAATCAACCTCCTGGTTAAGGAGTTAACCTTCACGGCTCTGGTGACAAACCAGACGTCAGCAAATGAACACTCCTCGTGTGGACTCTTCCCAGCGCCCCGGAGGGTCTTCTCTAACTCCTTGAGTTAGTCCAGGAGCCTCAGAACTGCAGATGTTTATCCTCTCCCAGCCCTGGAGGCTGGAGTCTGAGATCCAGGTGTGGGCAGGGCTGGTTCCTCCCGAGGCCTCTCTCCTGGGCGTGTAGATGGCCGTCTCCTCCCTGTGTCCTCATGTGGTTGTCCCTCTGTGTGTATCTGGGTCCTGATCTCCTCTTCTTATAAGGACACCAGTCCTATGGGATCAGAACCCACCCTAGTGACCTCATTGTACCTTCATCCCCTCTTTAAAGACCTCATCTCCAAATACAGCCCCATCCTGGGGCCCTGGGGGTCAGGACATGTACATTTTGAGGAAACAGTTCAGCCTGTGACGCACGCTGTGGGTTGATCATGTCCCTAGTAGTCTCCGTTTGCTGCTGGTGCTGGTGTGTGGCCCCCCTTGGTTCCCCAGGAGCCTGAGAAGCTAAATCCCCATCCATATCTGTCGAGTTTACACCAATTTGTTTCAGACCCTTATATGTGTGGCGTTTCTCCAATTACATCCTGTAAGAACAGGAGAAAGCACCAGTCCTGTGTGGCCTGGGCTAAAACAGAGACAACGGACCTGCCGCGAGACCCGGCCACCAGGTACTCGGGGCCCTAGGGGAACGTTGGGGAGACGGTGCCCTGGGCACATGCCGGCCACTCCAACTCCCACCTGGGACGTCACAGTTCTGGGGATGAAGGAGGTCGGGAAATGTGACATTCAGTTCTAGAAGGACAGCATGATGGTCCTTTGACGTGTAAATTCATAACATACTTTCATCTTCATTGTAAATACTTACCACTAATTGAGGATCCATGTGAGCTCAGGGTGCATTTAAGAAAATGAGGGTCCATGGCCTTGTGGGAATCCAGAGGCCACAGTGCTGTTGAGATGGGGTCCCCACCACTGTTTCTTCTCACAGACACCCCCATCATCCACCCGCTTCCATCCACACTCACACACCCCCATCATCCACCCGCTTCTGTCTCACACACCCCCTCCTTCCACCCGCTTCTGTCTCACACACCCCCATCATCCACCCACTTCCGTCCACACTCACAGACACCCCAATGTGTCCCCCAGCCCCATGTCACAGGCGATGCTGTAACCCTCCGCAAGCGGCTCACGGGCGCCCCGATGATCCTTCCCTCCAGGAGGTGCCGTCGCTGCACCAGCTGCGGTTTGGGGCCAGCAGGTCGTCCTGTCCTACGAGGATGAGGCATCCGAGAGCCGGCACGCGGAGCTGTGGTCTGGGGTCTCCTACTGGTGGGGGAACCAGGTGAAGCCCCAGGACCTCGTCCACCACCTGGAGCGCATGAAGAGCTGCAGCTGCCCAGGTTTGTGGTGCCCTCTGCACGGAGACCCCACCTCCACCCAGTCTCTCGTGTGCCATCAGGCACAGGCTTTGCTTTGGGTTCAAGTGAAGAAACGCAACAGTAGCGCATGCTTGCCTGTGGCATATACATGCGCGAACACATGTGCATATATGCACGTACATATACACACATAATATAAGTGTGTATGCCTGTGTGCACATCCACACATAAAGGCATGTGTATATGCCTGTGTGTACACCTTCATGCACAAATATCTGTGTCTATGCCTCCGTGTGCCTGTATATGAATAAACATGTGTGAGGGTGTACACGCATGTGTGCATGTACACGTGTGTATGTGTACATGCACCCACGCACACAGGTAAGTGCACAGACATACACACAGGTACACACATCCCCACACAATTTATACAGGAGGTTCCATGCATGAGCGGGTGCACGTGTGCACACACACACACGGCATCAACACAGGTGTCTAAAGGGAGCCTCCCCAGGTAGGTCCACCACCGGGCTCTGCTCTGCGGGTGAGGCTGTGCCGTCCAGCAGGACTTAGCGGGTCCCCGTGCACCGTGGTTTTCCCTCAGTCACGCATGTTTCCCTGCACACGGGCCTCAGGGCGAGGAGTGGCTGGCACTTCTATTTGCCGGGCGCTGCTCAGGGTTTACACACGTGAGCCTGTCCATCCTCACAGCAGACCTTGAGTGGACCCGTGGCTCTGCCCATGGACGGGTCTGGAGGGTGGTGCCCGCCCAACCGCCCGGCAGCTCCATCTGCTCTATCTCTGTGTCTGTCTGTCCCTTTCTCCCTCTGTCTCTCTCTCCCTCTGTCTTTCTCTCTCTCACTGTCTCTCTCTCCCTCTGTCTCTCTGTCTCTCTCTCTCTCACTGTCTCTGCCTCCCTCTGTCTTTCACTGTCTCTGTTTCCCTCTGTCTCTCACTGTCTCTCGCTCCCTCTGTGTCTCTGTCTCTGTGCGTCTCACTGTCTCTGTCTCTCCTTCTGTCTGTCTCTCTGTCTCTCTCGCCCTCTCTCTCTATCAAATTTCACTTGTTCAGTTCTGGGGTGTCCTCCCAGCTGTGTGCTGGGTGCCGGTGTCCTGCCCTGGGGAGAGCAGCCGGGAGTCTCAGACTCCCCTGCCCCCCTAGGGGAATACGTTCTCAGCTGGGGGTGTTTCCAAGTGGGTGTCCCGCTTTGTCTTAGTGGTTTGCTGGTTTCTTTAAGGAAATGGGCCCTTTTCTGCCTGCTTTGAGGGTCGGTGATATTTTGCTTTGTTGTAGCTGTTGGTCTGATGAAGGGGAACTTTTACTGATGGTTGTCCCCAGTCTAGGTGTTTTACATTTGGGTCAAGGGCACATGGCTGCAGTGGACACTGGGGGCCCCAGGGCCCCCTGTTCAGTTCCCTGTCATCAGTCAGCAGCTGGCGATCATATCCATTCTGTGCTACGTTTGGTACTACGTGTACCAACTCACCCGCTGTTTTCTCTGAGTCGACGTGATGGAAAATGGTTTCCATCGGACAAAACCCGCAGTGCTCACCCAGCTGCCCCTGCAGACACCTCTGCCAGCATCCGAGGCCTGCTTCTGCCCATCCGACCCCCGTTTCCGCTAAAACGGCTGCCATTTTCACCCTCGACGCCGTGCTGACCTCTGGGCTCCCTGTGGTCTCCTGGTGTGTTTTCCCAGAAGGCACCCTTGCTTTGGTGGCGCAGTTTTGGAGCAGAGTTGTTGAGAGCAGCCGAACCCTGGGTTCTGGCGGGGGAGGTCCTGGAGCCCAACCTGGCTGGATCTGGAATCAGCCGGGTCCCAGTCCTGGTGGCGGCAGGAGGTTTGGGAAGCGTCCAGGGTGGAAACCACCCAAACGCTGATGGCCGGCTGGATGGACAGACAGACGTGGTCCACTCCCACGTGGAAAATTGTTTGTCCACGAGAAGCAACGAGGATGGACCTTGAAAACAAGGTTCAAGGAAGTCAGACACGAAGGGCCACACAGTGTGTGATTCCATTCATAGGAAACGTCCAGAACACGCAAATCCCTGGGTAGAAAAGCGGGTTAGTGGTGCTGGGGCTGAGGGAGGCGGACGGGGAGTGACGGCTCATGGGCACGGGGTCTCCTTTGCGGGTCGAGAACGCTCTGCACCAGGCAGGGGCGGCGGCTACACAGCATTGAGAATGTGCTAAATGCTGCTCAGTTGTAAAGCGGGAAGTTTACGTTAAGCGGATTTTACGTCCATTTGTAAACACTGCACCTGGGGGCCTTCACGAGGCACTGACTCCCGTGTGGCTCTGGGCTCCCACACAGCGGCCTTTCATAGCCACGAGAGCTGAGCCGCTTGTCACTGGAGAGCAGCTCAGAGGCAGCCGGGGGCAGGCTGGTGACCCCCCCCCCCCATGGGGGTCAGGACGTGGACGTCTCTGGGGTCATCGTTCAGCCCACCATCCCGAATAACAGAAGAAATTCAATGACTTGACACCCGTTTGAGCCCCTGCTGTCGGAACTCGTGTCTCTGTCCGAGATCTGAAACTCCGGAGCTGCCACGGAGGGCAGGACGCGGGCGGGTGGCCGCGTAGACGGGCACGCGAGCCCCCTGTCCTCCCTGTTCCAGGCAGGCTGTCCGCGGCCGGAAGCAACCCGACGGCGAGCCTGGAGTAGGTCCCCGCGCACCCGTCCGCGCCCCTGGAGACGATGACGCTGCCCGGGCTGCCGAACCGGGGCACCTGGGGGCGGGCGCGCCCTGCACCGACATCACGGCGGCGACTTCCTCGGGGCCGACGCCTTCGTCCGGACGGAAGGCACAGCTGCTCCGGGGCTGGCGGCGCCCTCGCGAAGCCAGCGCCGCGAAGGCGGCCGCTCCGTCCTGGTCTGCGGGGCTGGGAACCGCCGCCCCCTGAACGGGGGAGAGCAGAGCAGCGGGGCCGGGCGGCGGCTCCCGCGCCTTGCCCGTGACGCGGACGGCCCTCAGCGCTCCCGGCCCCTCGCCCCTCGGTGCCTCTCTGGGCGGATTCCGCGTGCGAGGCGGTGATTACCGGGGACTGTGCGATCCCATCCACGAAGGACGCTTACCTGGATCCTGGCGTCCGTGTGGGTACAGCCCCGGCTGCGCTGTGCCGGCTGGTGGGAGAGGCTCTGGGCGACCCCCCCCCCCCCGGGGGCTGCCAGCAGGGGACGACAAGCCCCAGCTCGAGGGGCTATAGTATCGTGTCTGCAGGAGGGGACTGAGCGTACTGGAATGCCACCGAGAAAGCCCCTTTATCAGATGACGGGGCGTAACCTGTGTCTGATTCTAAGGAAATCACAGCTGTTCCCTTTGCCCCAGGCCAACAGGCTTCCCAGGGGCCACTGGTTTCCTTCGGTTTCCCCCACTGTCGTAGGAGTGAGCGTGAGGGACCGGTTGGGGGTTTGTTACCGAGACGAACACGGGTGGTGCTTAGCACACGGCCCCTCCCATTCCCAGAGCCCTGCTGGAACGTTTTCCCCACGCAGGTGTAAGGACACGGGTCTAGGGGCCCAGGTGTGAGGGGTATGACATCAGTGTTAAGGTCACAGCTGCAAGCAGCATGAGGCAGGTGCGAGGACACAGGTGTGAGGATGCAGGTGTGAGGATGCAGGTTTGAGGACAGAGGTATAAGCAGAATGATGCAAGTATAAGGACACATGTGTGAGTGAGTGATGTGATGCAGGTGTAGCCAGTGGGACACAGGTATAAGGACACAGCTGTGAATGACACGACGCAGGTGTGAGGACACAGGTGACACGGCACAATGTCCATGCCTCTGCTGGGACGCCGCCCTCACACCCTCGTCCTCCTCTGAACTGTCCTTTGTGTCCACTCACGTCGGCTCTGTCAACTGCCGACCCCTCTCCTCCACCCAGCTCTCCAGCCCAGGTGCGGGACTGTCCTCCTCCCTCAGGTACTGAACTGAAGCCGACTGGTCCTCCTCTGCCCTTGGCCTCTTTGCCCCTGGATCTTTGCCACGCCTAGAACTCTTCTTGTTCTCCCAGGGGGTATTTATCAGTTTCCCAACTTGCCCCATTCTGTGGTCTCTTTGACTATCTGTTCATCACATTAACTGTGTTTTCTTATTTTCTGTGTTCTTGACGCTCTGGCATCCCGGGGGGCCTGCAGACCCGGGGGAGGTTCATCCCATCACATAAGGAGGTCACATCCTTATGTGAGCTGACCACCTTGCTGTCCAAGGCTCACACGCCAGGACAGTCCTCCCCGCACCCGATACCTGGGGCCAGGCCCAGGCGGGCAGAGGCCATCCCTGCAGCCCGGGCCCCCTGGAATCAATCAGATGGGCCAATGCCGACCGGTCTGCCATTCCCATAGACACTCCGTGGCCTTGTGCGCTCTGCCTCCCGACCCAAACGGCTTCCGCCATGGCTGTGCGGGGCGTCCCTTCTCCTGGGCGTTGGGACATCCTGGTCACGTCTCTCCGTGTTGGCTCAGGCGCCTCTGTAAGCTCCAACCCCACAGGTAGAAATGAGGCCCCGTGTTGCCCCCAGTCCTGAGGGAGGCTGGGCATCACCCACGAGGCCTCTGCCTCACTTTCTGATGACCAGGAGTCTCACAAACTCAGCACAGAAATAGCTCGTTTTGTACATGTCTCAGCCAAAGGATGGACCCCAACCATACTTTTAATGTCACGTCCCTCTTGAGAGGGTACCCGGGGAGTCTGTGTCTCATGTTCTGGAACAGTCTTACTGTAAAGCAAGGACTTCAGGGACTAGGTTCTCCGGATAGCCTGGAAAATGGCCATTTAATCCACGTTGGAAGGCGTTCCCTTTGGGATCAAAGTACTCATTTTCCACTGGAAAATCTGCTTCTGTTTTCGGTACCAGGATCCCTCCCTGAACAAAGGTGCCTGAAACCCAGAGGAAGAAACTCATGGGTCATCTCAGGGGCTACCTCGGCCTTGAACTTGCTCGGTGGGCCCGTGGAACTCACGCTTGGGGGATCGGGTGGAGATCAGGGCATGTGGTTAATGGTAATTACGACTCAATAATCAGTGTCTCCCGCTGGATCCAACCGCGATTACCTCGCATTTGGGTCAGGAATGGTTCGACATGGATCATTTAACTCTACAGAATGATTAAAAGACATTAAAGTCAGTTGCATTTGTGGATTTTTGTTACCAAACAACCGAGAGGCTGTTGGCGGCTTTCATGGTAACGCTCGGGGAGGATCCTTAGAAATCCAAAGTTGATGGAGCACTTTTCTCACGTCGTGGTGAGTTTTTCAGAAATCAAACCATGCCTCCTTCCTCCTGTTTATTCTGATTTATAAACTTAAGGACTGGATCAAAGGCGTGCATTTGGGAGTATCTGTAGTTCCCCGCAGGGATATTAAGTGAAACTTCTGTGTTTGTTTTCAAGATGAGTTTTGGAGACCTCCGCATTTGAGGGGTGAGTTTTGGCAGAAGGATGTCGCTGGTGGGCCAGCGTCGAGGCTGGGAGCTCAGGCTGCCGGCCACGGAGGTGAAGCCAGCCAGACGGGGTCACGTCTTCAGAGGCAGCGTGGCCACGTGGCCCTGAGCACATCCCCTTCCTGTGATGACAGGCTGCCACACACCCAGGCCTGTTCTCAGAGCCCTGGGCAACCCGAGGCACAGTGGACCCCGGTTGGGAGGGGAGACCGTCTCTGCACAAGGGTCTTAGGAGGGTCTGGGTACTGGGGGAAGGGGGTGGTCTTATACCTGTCCCCACCCTACACGAGCCTGTTCCCCCCCTCCGGGCCCCCCGAGACCCCTGCCCTCCCCCAGGCCCCGCGAGGCCCCGCCTCGTCCTCCTGCCTGGGGCGCGCTCACTCAGCTCCCGCGGGGGCGTGTCTGGCCCTGCAGCATCTCGCCCGTGTCGGGGGCAGCCGCGGGCTGAGCTCGCCTCCTGAGTCCTTGGGGAGGGGGCTTTGGGGGTGGGGGGGACCCCGGGCAGTGGGTGAGGGGCACCAGGAGAGGGAGCCAGAGGCCAGAACCGACCCCCTACAGCCCTTGCTTGTGTCTTGCCGCCGGGAGGAGTTGGGGGTGGACCAGACTCGAGCAGGGAGGCTGGACCTGGGAGGAGCTGGGCAGCCGAGCCCAGGGGTCCCCGGCAGGGAGGATGGCTGACGGGGCCCCTGGGACCACGTGGGCACCCCCAGCCTGGCAAACAAGTGGGCTGGACCCGGGGAGCCTGGGGGGCTGGAGTCCGGGGGCCGGCATGCTCCCCCCCCCAGCAGGGTCTATGCAAAGCCTCCCCTGCCTCAAGGACCCTGTAGGAATCAGACCCCCGGGGCTGAGCGGCGGGATGGGGGCGGGAAGGGGGCGGGAAGGGGGCAGGAAGGGGGCTGAGCGGCGGGACGGGGGCGGGAAGGCGGCGGGAAGGGGGCGGGAAGGGGGCAGGAAGGGGACGGGAAGGGGGCGGGAAGGGGGGGCAGGCCGGCGGAGCACCTGCTGTGAGGCCCTGGCTGGCTGGTCCCCCGGCCTGGTCCTCCCTCGGAGAGGAGGCCCTGCGCCCGGGGGCCCCCTGCAGCCCCTCCTCCTCCACCCCGTGCAGGAGGACCGGATGGGGCTGTGGGGCGCGGTCCCGCTCCGCACTCGGCCTGTGGGGTCCCTGGAGGCAGCTCCTCTCGGGAGGATCGGAGGCCGTCCTGCGCACGCGGGCTCAGGGGCTCGCATCCTGACTGTCCCGCGCCCCACGATTCCATGTGGGTGCCCCCCCCCCCGGGTCCCATGCGGGTCCTGTACACGCTGCCACAGGCGCCCAGATGGCGGCTGCAAACACACATTAATTCTCCCCGCCCCGCAGGCAGCAGTCGCACGTGTCCCCCCAGGCAGACGCCCAGGACGGGCAGGGCTCATCCTTCTGGAGGCTCCAGGGAGGGCTGTTTCGTCCCTTTCCCAGCTCTGGAGCCACCGGGTTCCTGGGGTCGGGACCCCTCTCTGCACCTCACAGCAGCATCTCCGCAGAGTCACACTTTCCTCTGAGCTCTAACTCCAGTTCTGTCCTCGCACCTGCCCCGACTCTCACTTCTGCCTCCTGTTCGCGGGGACCCACGGGGAGGGGGCTGGTGGGTTCACCTGGGTGCCTTGGGGGCAGGGGGGTGTCTCTGGGATTAGGACGTGGACTTTGTAGGGGACACGATTCCGCCTGCCACACTGCCCCAGGCGGAAACTCCACAGGATGGCAGTTACAGAAGCAGGCGTGGAAGGCCTGGGCACACCGAGGACTGAGGGGGGGCCTGCAGAGCCGCGTGTGCACAGCCGAGCCTCAGAAAACAGGGAAAGCTCACACGCACACCTTGCATCCACAGGCTTAGGAGAAGCGCAGAGACTTTCCAGCGGTGCTGAAAGCCTGGGACAACTCAGGAAACGCCCCTATAATGCTGAATACAGAGGTAAGGAAAAAAGTCCTTTCCTGGTGCCAAAAGGGCAAGGGAACGCCCTTCTCATTCACTTTCCGTTTAGAAAACCTGCAGCGTAGTGTCCCGTCTCCCTGAGATGTGTGTGAATCTCTTTAAGCAGAAGGACCCCCGGCCTGTTTGCATCCCGGGAATGTCTGCCTGGGGACCCTGGAGCCTCTCTGCAAAGTGAACATCGGGAAGGGGTCCTGCCTCACCGTGGGGGAGTTTGGCCCCAGGATGTGATTTCTTGCTTGTCGACAAGATGCCCTAAGTTATATTTTTTCTTTTGGGTAAAGACAACTAACGGGTGTGTGATGGGTGGTCCCGGCCACCTGGCCCTGTAAACGGGGGGATTCTTCCTGCTTGCTGGGCTGTCGGGAGACATTTTAATTATGCCCCTGACGCTACCGTGGGGAAGGGCGAGGAGTGGCAGCCGTGAACGCGTGGACACAGAGGGAACAGGGAGCCGGACCTGCCCCCTTCACGGCCAGCGCTCACAGGGCTTCGGCCAGGCGGCCGGCACGGAAGAACCGGAAAGGCTGGTTCACGAACACACACAAAGCTTTTACTGTCTCGCGGCTCAAGCACCCTGGACGGGACGTCAGCTCTCCAGACGCCCCTGACGGTCAACCGGAACAGCTCAGAGTCTCACCATCGACGCCAGCTCCCAGCCCCAGCGGCCCTCCCGCCAGGCTCACGGGGGCGTAGGGCCCACGCGGGGCGCCCGCTCCTCTCTGAGGCGGGAACGCTGCAGCCCCCCGGCCCCCGGGGAGTCCCCCCCTCAGTCCTCGGGGAGCATCCGCACCCTTGGGCGTCCTTTCACCCTGGAAAGAGCTTCCTGAACCTGCCGTAAGCCGGGTCGCTTATGATGACCTTGACGTCGGCCACCCCGGCCTCAGGCCTCACGTCCACCGCCTGCACCGTGGCCTCCTGATGCAGCCAGCTGGGAGGAAGACGCGTTTGGTGGGAACGGGCGGCCCCGATGGAGCCCCGAAGCCCCCAGCGGGGCGTCCCACCTCTTGGTGGGCAGCCTCGCCCATGGCCCCGGCGTGCGGCTAAGCGGCCGGCACCTGCTCCCCGCCTGAGGAGCCAGACCGGCTGCCCCGGCGTCGCACCCTGGCCCCACCTGGCGCCGCCTTCCCCGCCCAGGCCAAGGGCACCCCCGCCCCCCGCCGGGCCGGCCCGACGCACCTCAGCTGCGGCCCCGCCAGCCCCACTCGGAGCGTGCGGACCCGCCTGCCCGTGGCTCTCAGAACCGCTCCCTCCAGCCTGGCCTTCAGCTCCTCCAGCCCGAGCCCCAGGAGCGCAGACACGGCCACCGCGTTGGGTTCGGCGGGTCTGTACCTGTAGGGGCGGCCGCCCGCTCAGCGAGGGGGACCGGAGCGGGGTCCCCGCCCGCGGGCCCAGCCGTGACGGGCTCGGATTGTGCCGGGCGAGGACGCGGCCCCGCCGGAAGTTGAGAGGAGGGGGTGGGAAGAGCGAGATGTGCGTGGGGCTGGGGTGCGGTCCGGGCGCGTGGGGCGAAGGGGTCCAAACGCGCAGCCCACCCCGCGCGCTGCGGGGCGCTGCTCGAGTGGGAGACCCGCGTGCGCCCTGGTCGCCAGCACGAGGGGTCCGGCGGCCGCGGGGCGGCAGGTGCTCACCCGGGCACCAGGTCCACCTTGTTGAGCACTTCCACCATGTGGTCCAGCAGCGGGCGCGGCAGCTGCAGGGCCCGCAGGGCCGACAGGACGCTGGCCTTCTGCAGCTCTGTCTCGGGGTGGCTCACGTCTCGCACGTGGATGACCAGATCCTGAGGACCAGAGGGGCCGGGCGGTCAGAGAGCTCGGGGCCAGCGGTGTCCGGCCCCGCCCGGGAGGGCCCGCCAGGCCCACGATGGGGGCGCCGCACCGCTCTCTGTGGGGGGTGGGTGCGGCTGCCCACGGAGACTTGTGCCCCAAGGGGGAGGGTGGGACCCGAGACCACAGAGCCGCTCTGCCGTGCACGGAGCCCCCCCCAGTGCCCTCGATCCGGGCCAGGCTGCCGCTCCAGGTGCACCCAGACTGAGGGGCCGCCTCGTGTCCCCGCCCGACAGGTGCTGGCCCTACGCCTGCGTGCGGCCAGTGACCCCCGTCCCCAGCCCCCAACCCGGGGGGTGCTGTGCTCGAGGCTCCGGGCCGCTCCACTTTTCTGTGAAACCAAGCTCACGTTCTAAAAAGGCTTCCATCCCTATTCCATACGTTTTACAGGCAGGTACCTTGTGCCAAATTCAGAAAAGACAGAAAAGGAGAAATTGCAGCTGAGGGTAATTCTGCCACAGGAAGGATGGGCCCATTACGGTTTGGGGGGCTCGCTTCTGGGTTGTCTCTCTCTCTCTTTTTTTTGATGAACTTAAATTTTCTTTTAATCAGTGTTTCAGTTCAGAAGTTCTAGATTTTCAGAAACTTTTGAGGACGGTGCTGGCAGCTGCACGTGGCCCTCAGGCTCAGCTGCTGTGACCTCGAAGGTGCTGGGGCATCTGTCACACGTAGGGCCCCGCAGCCCCTGTACCCTGAGTAAATGCCAGGGTTCACTGTCTCGGGGCCCCAGTGCAGCCAAAAGGTGCAGAGAACCCCTTCTTCATTAGCATTGCCTTTACAGCACATACAATCGTACAGTCGGAGCACAGCTCACTGAGGGGCAGGGATGGGGGAATCCAGTCATCGTGAAGTTTTGTGTAATGGGACCCTGCCCTGTGATGCTGTGATGCGGGGACCCAGGCCCGTGATGCTGTGATGAGGGGACCCGGGCCCGTGATGCTGTGATGAGGGGACCCAGGCCCGTGATGCTGTGATGAGGGGACCCAGGCCCTGTGATGCTGTGATGAGGGGACCCAGGCCCGTGATGCTGTGATGAGGGGACCCAGGCCCTGTGATGCTGTGATGAGGGGACCCAGGCCCTGTGATGCTGTGATGAGGGGACCCAGGCCCGTGATGCTGTGATGAGGGGACCCAGGCCCGTGATGTAGTGATGAGGGGACCCTGCCCTGTGATGCTGTGATGAGGGGACCCAGGCCCGTGATGCTGTGATGAGGGGACCCAGGCCCGTGATGCTGTGATGAGGGGACCCAGGCCCGTGATGCTGTGATGAGGGGACCCAGGCCCGTGATGCTGTGATGAGGGGACCCTGCCCCGTGATGTAGTGATGAGGGGACCCGGGCCCTGTGGTGTTGGGATGAGGGGACCCTGCCCCGTGATGTTGGGATGAGGGGACCCTGCCCCATGATGCTGTGATGAGGGGACCCAGGCCCGTGATGCTGTGATGAGGGGACCCAGGCCCGTGATGCTGTGATGGGGGGACCCGGGCCCTGTGGTGTTGGGATGAGGGGACCCAGGCCCGTGATGCTGTGATGAGGGGACCCTGCCCCGTGATGTAGTGATGAGGGGACCCGGCCCCGTGATGCTGTGATGAGGGGACCCAGGCCCTGTGATGCTGTGATGAGGGGACCCGGGCCCGTGATGTTGGGATGAGGAGACCCTGCCCCGTGATGCTGTGATGAGGGGACCCAGGCCCTGTGATGCTGTGATGAGGGGACCCGGGCCCGTGATGCTGTGATGAGGGGACCCGGGCCCGTGATGCTGTGATGAGGGGACCCAGGCCCGTGATGTAGTGATGAGGGGACCCGGGCCCTGTGATGCTGTGATGAGGGGACCCAGGCCTTGTGATGTTGGGATGAGGGGACCCTGCCCCGTGATGCTGTGATGAGGGGACCCAGGCCCGTGGTGTAGTGATGAGGGGACCCTGGCCCTGTGATGTTGTGATGAGGGGACCCAGGCCCTGTGATGCTGGGATGAGGGGACCCAGGTCCGTGATGCTGTGATGAGAGGACCCTGCCCCGTGATGCTGTGATGAGGGGACCCTGCCCCGTGATGCTGTGATGAGAGGACCCTGCCCTGTGATGTTGTGATGAGGGGACCTGGGCCCGTGATGTAGTGATGAGGGGACCCGGGCCCGTGATGCTGTGATGAGGGGACCCGGGCCCGTGATGCTGTGATGAGGGGACCCGGGCCCGTGATGCTGTGATGAGGGGACCCAGGCCCGTGATGCTGTGATGAGGGGACCCAGGCCCGTGATGTAGTGATGAGGGGACCCAGGCCCTGTGATGCTGTGATGAGGGGACCCGGGCCTTGTGATGTTGGGATGAGGGGACCCTGCCCCGTGATGCTGTGATGAGGGGACCCGGGCCTTGTGATGTTGGGATGAGGGGACCCAGGCCCGTGATGCTGTGATGAGGGGACCCAGGCCCTGTGATGTTGGGATGAGGGGACCCTGCCCCGTGATGCTGTGATGAGGGGACCCGGGCCCGTGATGTAGTGATGAGGGGACCCGGGCCCGTGACGCTGTGATGAGGGGACCCAGGCCCGTGATGTAGTGATGAGGGGACCCAGGCCCTGTGATGCTGTGATGAGGGGACCCAGGCCCCTGATGCTGGGATGAGGGGACCTGCCTCCCATTTGTGGTATTTGAGGCGACCTGGCCCTCCGCACTCACCGAACGGCGGACGTCCTCCAGGGTGGCCGAGAAGGACTCGACCAGGCTGTGGGGCAGCTGGGAGAGGAAGCCGATGGTGTCCACGTAGATGACGGTCAGCCGGGAGGGGAGCCGCCCTGCGCGGGCTGTGACGTCCAGCGTCGCAAACAGCCGGTCCCGGGGCTGGATGGCGGCGTCCCCCGTCAGGGCCTTGATCAGTGTGGTCTTTCCTGCACATCGGGCACAAGGGGACCGTGCGTCTCAGACCCCTCCGGTCCCCCACCGACCGCTGTGCACCTCGGGGCTGCCCCACACTGACTACAGGCTGCTGGAGGGGGGGCCGGGGCAGGAGGGTCTACGCGCTCGGAGCTCTCCGCAGGACCCGCGGGACGCTGCGCGGGCCGTGCAAGGACTCAGCTGCCACGATTCAGGGTAAAATGGACCAGGGCCAGGGCAAGAGTGCTGGTGTAGACGAGAGAGACGGCGTAGACACAGACAGTGGTGACGTGCATGTGAGGCGGGCAGGCGTCCACAGACGGAGGGATGGTACCGTGGCGTAACCGAGCTGTGGTGTGGTGTCCGTGTAGACGAGGGGATGGTGGAGTAGGGGGTGCAGTGTGGGCAGACAGGTAGTGAGGGTGTAGACGGTGCTGTGTGTACCTGAGGTGGCCTAGGACACCCTCCGCCACGGCCTTTCCTGACAACGTGGACACTTGCTCCACCTGAGCCCAGGTTCAGGGGCGCCAGCAGTAACCGTCCAGCCCAGGGATACCCCCTGGTTACGCCTGTAAGCCCTGCCGATGGTCCACCAGGAGGTGGTGGCGGTTCCTGCCGTCGAGTAACTGGATGGCGGGGCTCAGCCTGGACGCCCCTGCTCCGTGCAGGACCCCGAACTCCCGGTCGGTGAGCGTCGGGATCAAGCCGCACTCACCGGATCCTCTGACGGTTAGAGGAGGACGCGCCACCCTCTGAGGATGCAGCCAGGAGGGGCAGTTGGGATTTCCTGGCACGGGCGATTTTACCCGTAGACATTTATGACTTTTCCAGCCTGGACGCCCCACGGCTTCCCGTGCACGTTTGTGGGACATTCCCGCCCTCCTCTGGACGCAGACCGTGAGGCGGTGCTTCCCGAGCACACGGCGGGGCCGGGCCTCAGGGGAGCCCAGCAAGTGCCACGGACTGAATCCCCACGGTGGAGGGAACCGGGCGCTTTCCACTTATCTCAGGGCACCTGTGACCCTAAAGGACGCCCTGCACTCTGTTCCCCACGTGGGGTCCACTTGATCTGCTCGTGCAGACGAAGCTGAGAACAGACTGTGAAGCTTTCCTCGGTAACATCTGAACCGCTCTGATCCCTGGAAGATCCTGTCCACTCTCAACGGACTTAAAACTGTCACTACTTCCTCGTTCTCAGAGTTTGGAGACATCCACTAAGAGGGGCGTCAGCCCACAGCAGTCACACGGGGGGCCGCCGTGGCCCCCGGGACGCCCAGGGATGGGGCCCCAGTCCAGTCCTTCTCACTCTGGGCTAGCCCTCCGCGAATACTCATCTCGCCGGGTGGGCAAGTGGGTTCTCCTAGCGTACACCCGCCCAGCCCCGGGGAGGGCCCACTCCTCACCGCAGTTCGTGTATCCGACCACGGAGACCACAGGGAACTCCCGCCGCCTCCGCTGCTGCCCCAGGAGAAGCCTCTTCCGGCGGAGTTTGTCCAGGGCCTTCCGAATCTTCGCTTCCTTATCTTTCAGGAGACGCTGGTGCACCTGCAGGAAAGACTCTCCTAGGAGCACCCAAGATGGCGAGTCAGTGAGCAGACACAAAAGGGGCAAGAGCCACGGGGGTGCCTGCGGGGGACGGGGACAGGCTCACTCTTGGGGCTGCAGGGACCCGCACCCCCAGCCTGCTCTCCTGTACACTTGGCCCCAACACCTTCTGTTCTGAGATGGCTCTGCCCGGCGCGAGGCGGCCTCGCACTTCTGCCCCCCGAGGTCACCTGGGCTCCCCTTTACCCAGGAGGAAGAGGCCAAGGGGAGAGCCTCAGAAGTGCCCCCATGATACCCACAGTGGGCTGAGTGGTGCCCCAAAGATGTGTCCACACCCTGACCCCCAGGACCTACAAATGGGGGCTTATTAAGAAACAAGGTCTCTGCAGATGTGATGCAGTGAAGGGTCTGAGATGAGGTCCTCCTGGAGGAGGGTGGCCCTACATCCAATGACAGGGTCCTTATAAGAGACAGAAGAGGAGAGACACAGACACAGAGGAGAAGCCCCGTGAAGACGGAGGCAGAGACGGGAGGGATGCGACCACAAGCCCAGGGACACCTGGAGCCCCCAGAAGCTGGAAGAGGCGGGAAGGACCCTCCCCTGGAGCCTCCAGAAGGAACCAGCCCTTATAACTCCTTGATCTGGTCTGCAGGATTCAGGGAGGATGAATGTCTGTGGTTTTAAGGCACCGGTTTGTGGTCCTTCGTTACGGCCGCACCAGGGAAACACCTTGATACCCTCCTTTGACTGTGACCATGGATGAGGCCCCATCAGGACCTCTGAGGGATGTCGTCCCCTTTGTAGGGGTGGTGGCCAAGACACCCCCCCCCCCTTCTGAGCGCCCGGTGACAAGACGTCAGACACGGTACCTGACCCCATGATGTGGCGAGAGCCCCCTCGTCGTCCGCCCAGGTGGGCAACGTCATTTTTCAGGTGGGACCTGGCGTGGAAACGGGTCGGCTCAGGAGATGGGAGCACGTGCCCGTGGGGGGCTGGGACAGAGCCCTGGGTTGGGGGTGGGCATCTGGACAGAAAGAAGAGGCTCGCGGGGGGCCTCCCCGCTGCGTGGGCCTTCACGGGCGGGGACGGAGGGCCCCTTGCTGGGTGGCGCTCCTCGTGGGCCCCGTGCCCTGGTAGCCGTGCTGCTTGGACACGTCCCCACTGGCCACATTCCACCCTCACCACCCCGGCAACAGTCCAGGTACGGGAAAGCAAGAGGGGGTCCCAGGAGGGCTCTGCCTGCCCCGAGCCCGGGCTCTGCAGGTACCTGAGCAGGGGCAGCTCGGCCAGGGCCACCTGCAGCCGGGCCTCCTTGGTGCGGGCGTTGCAGCGGAAAATGTGAAGAACCACTGTGAATCGGTCAAACACCCGCACACCCCAGGCGGCTTCCAGTTCTTTCTAGAAGACGGAGCGCGAGGGAGGGGACCTGTGGTGACCCCAGGCCCGTCGAGACCTGTGTCCTCACGGGGACACTGACCCACTCCCTGAGCCGCCGTGGGCGGGAAACAGCGAGCTTCTGAGGTACCTTGGTGGGTGCAGCCATCCTCTCCACATTCAGGAAGACGGCAGTGATTTCCGGGGACCCTCTGATTTTCTCTAGGAAAAGAGGATGGCCTCTCAGAGATCTGCACGCCCATGATGTCTGTCTGCGGACCCTGCACTCTGGCCGTGTTCCCCGGACACCCTGAGCCTCTGAGCACAGTATTTGTCAAGTGTGGGTCGGGGGTCGGGGAGGACCGGGCCGGGTCCATCTTCAGGGGAGTACATCTCACACACGTGGGGGTCCCGTGACCCCGTGGGGACTGAGTGCCTGTCAGACACAGATGGGCGGCGAGCTCCCCCCTTGGCATGTCTCCTGCTCTGAGCTGTGAGCTAGACATGGGTTTGGGGCGGAGACGTCGGTGTCCATGGAGGGCAGGGGTCACACGCAGGACCCCCTCCGCAGGGCACTGGGAGCGGGTGGGCCGGGGCGCAGGGCTGGCGTGCGCCCGACTCTCAAAGGCCCCGCCTGTGTCCTGGGGCCTCGTTTGAATTCTGACGCGGGCGTGGTGGCTTTTGCCGTCTGATCCAAGTTCCTGTGAGGCACAGAGGGATGGCCACGCTTGCTCTGTCTCCGGGAGGGTGACGGGGACACGTGCGCCTGACTCACCTGTCAGGTGCTCCAAGGTCCCTCTGCCGAAGATGAGCTTCCTGCCTGGCGTCTTGGTGGGCACCACCATCGTGTCCACCACCGACCAGCCACCCAGCGTGTGCACCAGCGCCTGTGCTTCCACCACCTGCCACTCAGCTTTGGGGAGAGACAGGCCAGTGTGAGGGTCATTTCCGGCTGGGTCAGCCCCGGGCCCTGTCCAGCCCTGCCCAGGGCCCTGGGCCACGTGCCCCAGGCTGGGACGGCTTCCTGCTTCCCACCTACACAACGGTCCCGGGAAAGCGCCCCAGTCAGCATTTGCTCGAAATGCAGCTAGCTCTGTTCTTCTGGGCAGATGGTCAGGAGGGGTGGACACAGGACCGGGGAGGGGAGGAGGGCCCTGAACCGAGCAGGGACGCGGGGATGGCCGCCCCCCGCGTTGCAATCTGGGACGTCTGCCCCGTGGGGGCCCATGGTCCCTTGTGACCCACGGGAGAGCATCCCCTGTGAGGCTCCCAAGGGCCCATAGAACCTGCCACCCTGCCTGCGGGGTGGGCTGAGTCCCCGTGGGGGCCCTATCCTGGGCGAGCCCAGCCTGGTCTTAGCCTGGCCCCAGTGGCTGCCCTTGCCGAGCCTGGCCCGAGAAAGGCAGCGCCCACCCGGGGCCCCTGGCCGTGAACGGTCAGGATGGGGTGTGTGTGTGCGCGCGTGCGCACGTGCGCTGGGGGTGGGTGGCGGGAGAGGCAGGGCCCACCCGGGGCAGGAGCCCAGGACACTGAGGGCGCAGGCCGTGGATGCAGGGCTGTCGGGAGCCGCCCCGCCCTAGGCTCTCCTCCTGACGGTCCTTCCCGAGCAGGAAGGGGGCACAGGGCAGCCGAGGCTCTCCCCTGAGGGACAGCAGGCAGGTGGGCAGTGACGCCAGCGTGTCCCGGGGCTGGGCCCTGACGGGGTGGACGGGGCTGACTCAGGTCTGGAGAACAGCTTTGCGGGGCCCGGGCTTGTTCTCTGTGAGATGTGGAGCGCGTGCCCCAAGCCCCACGGGAGGCCGGCCCCCCATCCCGCGCCCGTGCCCCCGCCCCCTGGGAGGCCACCCTTGCACAGAATCTCAGAGCCGCGGCCCCTCTGTGGCGCCCCTGCTTCGCTGTCCCCACTCCCCGGACACCTGGGTGCTGCTGTCTCTGGGGCCACCTGACCCTCCTCAGGGCACAGCCAGGACACAGGCCAGAGGCTGGGGAGTAGGAGCCAGGCTGGGTCTGAGGCCACAGAGCAGGGTCCCCCCCATTCTCTGGGCTGTGCGGGGGTCCCCATCTTCTGGGACATGGGGGGCCCCCCCCATCCTCTAGGCCAAGGGAAGGCAGAGTCTTCTTGGGTGTGACTCCCCATGGGCCCGCCAGCTTGTCCCACCTCCTCCACCTGCTGGTCGCTCAGGTCAGGTGTTTGGTCACGCCTGACCTCCGCCCTTCAACCCCAGGTCTGACCCAGCAGTAATCCCTGCAGGTGCTGTCTCTCCTGATCCCAGGGGCCACGTCCCCAGCTCCGTGGTGAGTGCCTGCGCGGGTGCCAACAGCCTCCCTCCTGCTGCACTGCTCCTCTGGCCACGCCCACAGCTGCCTGCCTGGGGGTCTGGCACCCCACAACCCCACCCCGAAGGCCAGGGTTAGGATTCGGTGGGGATGGAAACGGAGAAGCACTTGTGCAGGTCACAGCCCAGGGGCACAGGCACCATAAGAGACCGAACCCTGATCCCAGGACCACAGAAGGCTTCCCCTCCCCCACACGTCAGCCCTCACCACTAAGGTCTATTTACAGCAGCAGTTCCTTTCACCTCGTGCATCACGTCCAGCTATCAAGAAAAAATTACCAGGCGCACCAAAAGGCAATCTGAAGAGACAGAGCAAGCATCAGAACCAGACATGGCAGGGATGTTGAAATTACTGGACCAGGAATTTAAAACAACTATGATTAACATGCCAAGGGCTCTAATGGATTTAGTAGACAGCATGCAAGAACGGACGGGAAAGGCAAGCAGACAAACGGAAATCCCAAGAAAGAACCAAAAAGAACTGCTAGAGATCACAAGCGCTCTAGCAGAAATGAGGAGTGCCTCTCACGGGCCTGCTGGTAGGCTGGACTTGGCAGAGAAAGGATCCCGGAGTTTGAGCATACGACAGCACGGAAAATTAAAAACGTCTGCTCTGCAAAAGATGTCATCAGCAGACTGAGAAGTTAAGCCACAGACCTGGGAGAAAATATGTGCAAAAGACACATCCGTAAGCACTGGTATCCAAAACATAAAAACAATTCTTGAAGTTCAGCAATAAGAAAACAACTTACTAAAAGATGGGCCAGAGACCTTAACAGACACCTCACCAAAAAGATATACAGATGGCAAACAAACATATGACAAGATGCTCCCCATCCTCTGTCATCAGGGAAATGCAAACTAAAACAGCAATGAGACACCACTCCACACCTATTAGAAGAGCCCAAATCCACAATCCTGACAACACGAAATGCTGGCAAGGATGTGGACCATCCCTCCCACTCACCGCTGCGAGGGATGCAAAACGGTACGGCCACTGTGGAAGATGGTTTGGCAGTTTCTTATAAAGCTAAACATACTCTTACCATACAATCCGGCAATCATACTCCTTGGTATTTACCCAAAGGAGTTGAAAACTTACATCCACACAAAAACCTGCACACGGATGTTTATAGCAGCTGTATTCATAATTGTCAAAACGGAAGCAACAAAGATGCCCTTTAGTACATGACTAGATAAATAAACTGTGGTCCATCCAGACAATAGAATATTATTCAGCGCTAAAATGAAATGAGCTGTCAGGCCATGAAAAGACATGGAGGAACCTTAAATGCATGTGACTGAGTGAAAGAAGCCAGTGAGAAAAGGCTACAGACTGTGTGATTACAACTCTATGACACTCTGGAAAAGGCCCAACAATGGAGACAGTATAAGGCCCAGTGGTTGTCAGGGGTTTGGGGGGGGGCGGGTGAATGGGTGGGGCGCAGAGGATTTTTAGGGCGGTGAAACTACTCTGTGTGATGCTATAATGTTGGATACATGTCATCATACATTTGCCCAAACCCGTAGAATGTACAAGACCAGCAGTGAACCCTAATTAACGTAAACCGTGGACTTGGGGTGACGATGTTATGTCAACACAGGCTCGTCAGTTATAACAAACTCACCATCTGGTGGGGATGCTGAAGGCGGCAGAGGCCATCCATTGGTGAGGGCAGCGAGTATATATGAAAAATATCTATACGTTCCTCTCAATTTTGCTGTGAATCTAAAAGCACTCTAAAAAAAAAGTTTTTAAGAAAAAAAACCAATGAAGCACTGACACAGGCTACAACATATACGTGCCTCAGAAACATGGCGCTCAGTGAGAGAAGCCAGACACAAAAGACCACGTATCACTCACGTGAAACGTCCAGGACAGGCAAATCCACGGGGACAGAAGGCCGATTCCTGGTCGCCAGGGGTTGGGTGGGGGAGAAGCAAGGGGGAGGCCTACTGCTGGGGGTACAGGGTCTCCTTCCGGGGAGACGACAATGCTGTGGAACCGGACAGAGGCCGTGGCTGCACACGACTGTGAACGTACTAGTTGCCTCTGAGTGGCACCCTTCAAAGTGGTTACTCTTATGCCCTGCGAACTGTATCTCAATAAAGGTCTAAGAGGAGGAAAGGAATTAGGAGAATGCCACCCCCCCCCCCCGATTGGGTCACTGCTCTGCTCAAACCCAGAGTACCTGTGACGACCTGAGTCCTCGCATGGCTGCACCACTACAGTGACTTGGCTCTGAGAGCCCCCAAACAGCGAAGGGGCAGCGGTCCCAGGAGGGCCCAGGACGTGCTCCCTCAGGAGCCCTAACCCTGGACACTGTCCCTATTCATCTGTGGGGTCCGTCTCCCCAGGCCACCCAGGACCACCCTGGTGAGACGGCCCCGTCCCCGCCCCCGTCCGTCCGCCTTCCTGCTGGGTTCTGAACACAGCACTCAGGTCAGGCGGCGGGCTCCTGCCCGGCGTGTCTGCTGTCCCCCCAGCCCGACCGGGGCGGGTACAGTGGGGCTGCTGATGGCCGAGGGCCATGGATGCAGGTCCCAGGCGGCTCAGGGACTCAGCCGGGTTCACGATTTCTGCTACAAAGGGCGTGTGAACACGCTTGTGCACAACCTTTGGGCGTAGTACTCAGCGATACACAGTGAAAGCGGGTCAATAAAGGCTTAAAGCTGAGGGACACACCCCGTGCAAACTGGCGTTAGTTGTTGGATTCTCTTCCTTTACAGATGGGGAGACTGCTCGGGGCAGCAGGGCCGAGCGACAACCTGGGGCGCGGCCGAAAGGGGAAGGGGCCCCGGACCCGCTATGTGCACGGGGGAAGGCGCCCCAGCCCAGAATTAGGATTTCCAGGCCCGCTGCAGGGGTGCCGCTGCCGGGAGTGGATCCGGTGGGGGCGGTCCAGCCTCCGAGTCCCCGCCCCCATAAGCCCGGCTCTAGGGGTCCCAGCCCTCGGAGTCACGCCGCCATAAGCGCCGCCCCTTCAGCCCGGCCATTCAGGAGCCCCGCCCCCGACGTCCCCGCCCTACGAGCTCCAGCTCTCGGAGTCCCGCTCCCCGAAGCCCCGCCCTATGGGCTCCAGCCCTCAGAGTCACGCCCCCAAAACCACGCCCCTTCAGCCCGGCCATTCAGAAGCCCCGCCCTTCGGCGTCTTTGCCCAGAGCGCCAGACCTCGAAACCCACCCCCAGAAGCCCCGCCCCTTAAGTTCCGGGCCTTGGCGCTTTTCACGACTCCCAAACCCCCCCCCCACCCCCCGAGTCGGTGGCCACAGTCCCGGTCACCTCGGGTCCCCTGCGGCTTCCCGGGTCCCCACTTGACGTCAGGGTGAACCAAGCACACGCGCTGGGTCCCCGCTGGCAGCAAAGGGTCCCTCCTCAGCAGCTCCTCCTCCTCCTCGTCCTCCTCCTCCGCATCTTCTGGTTCCTCCTCATCCTCCTTTCCACCAGTCCGACTTCCCCGGCCATCTGCACGTGGGCCCCGCCCCTCCGGGCCCCCCAGGCCCCCGCGGAAGGTGGCGAGCGCGCGCACAGGGCAAGGCGGCAGCGGCGGCGCGGCCCTCGGAGCCCGGCAGCCGCGAACCACGCGAGAGAAGCAGGACCCCGAGCGGACGGCGGCTCGCAGGGCCCACATACCGCAAGCGCTCCTACGCAACGGGGCGGGGCCTCGGAGGCATGCTCCCGTGCAGGCTGCCCATTGGCCGTCCGGGTCACGTGCTCTCCGCCGCCTGATTGGTGCGCGCGGTCTGGGCCGGGGGGGCCGGTCTGGGCCGGGGGGCGGGTCTGGGCCGCCGCAGTGTGGGGGTACGCTTCTCTCTGCCGCGGATGCTCGAGGCGACCTCCCAAGGCACGTAGTGCCGGAGCAGGGCCAGGCCGGGCACCCAACCCGGTGGGCGCTCCCCCACGCTCGCCACCTCCCCGCGCCTCGGTCAGGCCTCCGCGCACGTTCGGGGTCCGGTCCTGGGGATCATTTCCGTTCTCCGGAACCCCGAACTCTGCATTGGTGGATCCGAGTGTGGCTCCAGGGGTCCTAGACCCTGCCTTGGTGGGGGTCCGAGGGTGGCCCCGAGAGTCCCAAACGCTGCCTTAATGGTCCGAGTGCAGCCCTGGGGTCCCAGGTCCTGCCTTAGGGCTCTGAGTGTGTCACAGGAGTCCCAGATCCTGCCTTGGGGGTTCAAGTGCATTTCTGAGGGTCCTAGACCCTACCCTAGGCGTACGAGTGCGGACCCGGGTCCTAGACCCTGCCTCAGGGGGAGTCTGAGTGCAGCCCTGAGGGCCCGGAACTCTGCCTTAGGGGTCCCGGTGCAGCCTGGGTTTCAGACCATGCCTTGGGGGGGGGGGGGGGGGGTCCCGGATCCTACCTTAGGGGTCCGAGTGCGGCCCCGGGGGTCCTAGACCCTGCCTTGGGGATCCAGTCCCATCCCTGGAGGTCCCGGACTTTACCTTGGGGTCTGGAGTCTGGACTGGGCGGGTATTGCAAACACTGCTTGGGGGTTTCAAATCCAGTCCGGGGATCTGAAGTTTATGGTGCTAGCTTGACTGGCCCTGGGGGTCCAGGCGAGTCGCCGTGGATCCTAAACTCTGCCTTGGGCCTGTGTGTCTGGCCCAGAGGTCACAAACTTGGCCTTGGAGTCTCCTGTCTGGCCCTGCGGGGATGAAGTTAGCGTTGGTAGCTCGAGTGTGGGAATGCAGCCCTGGGGCCCAAGACCCTGCCTTGCGGGGGAGGGGGGAGCGGGTCCTAGTGGGACTCCAGTGGTCACGAACCCTGCTTTGGGGGTCCCATCCTATCCCTGGAGGTCTCGAACCCTGTCTTGGGGGTTCCACTCCATCCTTGGGGATCCCAGACCCTGCCTTACGGGATCTGAGTGCAACTCCGGGAGTCCCCAGCCTTGCCTTGCAGGCCCAAGTCTGTGACAGTGCATTCCCAGGCTCTGCTTTGGGGGGTTGGAGTGCCGCCCTTTGGGTCCCAGACCCTGCCATGGGAGTCCAAGCCCATCCCCAGGGGCCCCTGACTTTGCCATGAGTGTCCAATGCTGTCCTCCTTCAGGGGTCCCAAATGCTGGTCGGGGCTTCCCAGTAGGACAAGGTGGTGTTCCAAAGTCTGCGATGGTAGCCTGAGTGCAGCATTGAGGGTGTGAGTCATGCTAGGTTCTCAGGCCCTGCCCTGAGGGTCCGAATCCGGCTGGCAGATGGAGCTTGGTTCATGATAGCAGAGTCCACGGCATCACAGAAAGTGGGAGGCGGGCTGATTCCAAAGGAGCACCCTTCCCATTCAGACTGTAATCAGTCATATCCTCTTGGCAAAACTTTAAAATGGCATGGTGTTGAGAGCGTCACAAGGAATCCCAGCCGTCTCTAGGGGGTTCTTGTTTTTACAGGAGAACGGTTTCAATTGGAATGTTCCTTCGTAAGTATCTGCAGAAAGCCATGGCCTGCCTGATGTTTCAGGAGACGATGTTCAGCCGCATCATGTAACAAAGAGAAGGCGGGAGACCCCAGAGGAACGTGGAGACGTGTGGCCTGAAACGGGGTTGCAGACACAATTTCCATTTAGGAATGGGTGTAGAGGGTGAAAAGGGACCTTTGAGGCCAGGACCTGTCATGTACACAGCCTGGCAAGTGTGATCAGACTGTGCAGAATTACAAGTTTAAATTGAGATGGAGATTATCAGCCGTAAAGAAAACGGGTGAAGTCTTAGAATCTCGACCCAGGGTTGCCAGTGGAGCCCCGGACAGGTGGTCATTCCTGGGGGCCATTTCCCTGTGGATAGAACGAGAGGCGGAATTAAAACTCCCAACAGGGAAATCACGAATGTGTAAGTTCTGGTGGCTGGTCCTTTTGTGGCTAGTCTCCCTGCCCTCCTCCATCACACGGCGGGAGACAGCCAGGAGGCCCAAGGAATGTCGTAGACCGGGTCCTGTTAAAACCTCGAGCTCCTTTGTCCCAGCACGGGTGCGTCCGTCCGGAGGGCTGGCTCTGGTGCTGGGGTGGTTCAGGGCTGCATGGGGAGGGCGGCTGGCTGCTCCGGTCCTGCCACGCTGCCTGGCGGGAGATGCGGAGAGGTCACCTCGTTCCAAGCCCTCCTGCACGGCCTTACCTGGGGGGTGGAAGGCCCGGAGCTCCTGTTTGCTGAGCACTCGGTCGGAGGGAAGCGCTGGTCCCCTCCTGCACACAGACCTCTCCGGCTCTTCTCTGCTTTGTGACTTGTCTCTGTGCTGCCCTGGCGTCGTCACCAGGCTGTCCCCCAGAGCCTGCCTTCTCCGGGGTTTCCAGGGGTGTGTGGGGGGAGAGTTAACACACTCGATCATGAGGTAACGCAGTTGTTTACTGCTTTACTATTGATCGCATGTCATATGGCTGCTGCCAGAGGGTAGATGGTTTCCCCCTGAGTACACTGGGAACCCTAAAACCTTACCGAGATGAAAATCCAGGCCTCTGCGGAGACGACTCGGCAGACAGTCGTAGAACATCTACCGTTCATGGTACACGGCGTAGATGTTGGTGTGACGGTGATGATGAGGCTGTGGGAGGAGCTGGGAAACCAGGTGGAAAGAAGTGACCGTTGCCTGGTGTCGTCGTGTGATGGCGGGTTCCCAAAGGTGCACCGAGAGCCAGAGGGCTGGAGACGCGGTGTAGACTGCAGCTTGGCGTGGAACGTATTCCATTGCCTTGATTCTCTCCTACCAGTGATTTGGAGATGCATCGTTGATTTAATAACTTTTTACCACCCTTCCGCCCCACCCCCCCCAAAAAAAACAGACAAGCCCCAGCCATCACAGATTTGCTTGCGGGGTGAGAAGTCTCTGATTCACGGACGATCGTGCACTTAGAATCAGGAGAGCTGGTGGGTCACCTCTCCCCCTTCACAGCCGTGGGAAACGATGACTTTGATGTGGTGCCTCTGTCCCCATGGTTGTTGCCAGTTTCTTTTCAGTGGCTCCCTTTTTGTAACTTGCTTCCCTCTACTGGCAAGAGGTGTTAAGAAGTCTAATGGTAGGCTGTGCACTTAACATCCCCAGGGTTTGGGGGTGTCCGCACCTTTGGGAGAGATGTTGTGAGTGAGTCGGGGTGGCAGTGTCATTACATGGCTTACAGCTTCAAGGGCTGCATTTAGCAACTTGACTTTTCTTGTACCTTAGATGAAGGTCTGGCCAAATTGTCATGAAATCAGAGTCCGTCTCAAAAGGCGGTGGCCCTGAGAATGTGTGTAAACGCTCCTTATTAGGGATTTTGTCAGGATAACGATCTGCTCAATTTATATACATTCGTTCCTTGGGCTTGAAAATGCATTTTCCCTCCATGGAAAGAAAGTGACATATTTGTGTAGATAATTAGAAGGTGCAGAAAAGAACCCAGAAGGAAATAAAGATCACCTACAATATGACCATACAGAGATAACTATTGTTAAGATTTTGGTATGTATTCTTCCAGTTTTTTTAATGTACATCTACACACAGGTTTGTGGATTCCTATAGTATATATTGTTTTATAAAATTTTTAACTTAAAATGTATCCTGCATATACTTTCAGTACATAGAGTAGCCCTGTGTGTTGACTGCGTAGAATGTGGTTCAGTGGATATTTCATCGTTTACTTCATCCCTCGTGTTAGCTGGGCTTAACGTGGTGCCTGGGGGTGTGGCCGCCGTGTGCTGGGATTGCCCTTCTCTCCTCGCCCCTCATGCATGGCGCGTGAAAATAAGCGGCAGCCCGACTCTAATCTGGATGGTTGTACTGGGCAAATCACTGAAATGTAGAGGAGTTTCTCATTTGGGCATTAAGCATGAGTGAGTGAGAACGTTTTTAATTGAAGTATAATTGATTTACAATGTTTCAGATATACAGCAAAGTGATTCATTTATATATATATATATATATATATATATATTCTTTTTCAGATTCTTTTCCATTATAGGTTATTACAAGATATTGAATATAGTTCCCTGTGCTCTACAGTAGGTCCTTGTTGGTTGTCTATTTTATATATAGTAGTGTGTATATGTTAATCCCAAACTCCTAATTTATCGCTCCCCCATCCCCTTTCCCCTTTGGTAACCACAGGTTTGTTTTCTATGTCTGGAGTCTATTTCTGTTTCTTAAATAAGTTCATTTGTATCTTTTTTTTTTTAGATTCCATATGTAAGTGACATCATATGGTATTTGTCTTTTTCTGTCTGTCTTCACTTAGTATGATAATTTTTAGGTCCACCCATGTTGCTGCAAATGGCATGATTTCATTCTTTTTTACGGCTGAGTACTATTCCATTGTATATATGTACCACGTCTTCTTTATCCACTCCTCTGTCAATGGATATTTAGGTTGTTTCCATGTCTTGGCTATTGTAAATAGAGCTGCTATGAACATTGGGGTGCATGTATCTTTTATTTTTTATTTATTTTTTAATTTTTTATTTCTTAAAATGTCCAGATTTTTTAGTATTGAAATAATGTGACAATTTTTGAAATTAATGGATTTAAGGAGAAAATTCATATACTAATTGCTATTCATGTTTACGATGTTGGTAAGCCATTTAATAGAACTCAACATTATTATTGACTTAAGCATTTATAAAATATGAAGAGTTGCATTTTCTGTAATATGATAGAACATCTGTCTCACTCTAAAAGTCTTTATTGTGTTTACTGGGGAAACACTAGGGCCACCTCATTAAAGCCAAAATCAAGATAAAAATGTAGACTAGCACATATTACTATTTTTAGTATATTATCTAAAATAATTACATAAGAAAAATATTTAAAGCAAATGGTTAAAATTACTGTTGTTTAAATATATTGTACTGCAGACATTCAAGAATATCAACTAAAAACTGCTTTAACCTCTAGGAAAATTCAGTAGGGCACATGGAAACAATAATGTTGAGAAATTTTATATATGCATATTATAAAAGTGTGTGTGTTTGTGTGTTTGAAGATAAGATTTAATAAGAGAACTTCATTTACCATGCAAGAGATATGTAAAGTTTCTGAGAGAAAAAACTTAACAAGGAATGTGAAATATGTACAGATATGAATAAAACTTTACAGTGTTTCAAAAGTACACAAAAGAGAACTTGAACAAATAGACTAATGTGGGGATAATTCTACAGAATTCTAATAAAGGACATATAACTGTACTGTAGACTACGGGGCCAAACATAAAACAAGTATGTGATTGGTTCCTGGTATTACTTCTTGTACTGTCGAAGGACAAAAAGAGGTGCTTCACAGGTGAGGTTTGGAAATAGGCTGAAAGAATCATGGAAGGTAGTAGCAAAAAATATTCCACTAATTATTAAATATTCCACATGTGTCTTTTAAAATTAGACTTTTTATATTTTCCAGATATATGTCCAGGAGAGGGATTGCTGGGTCATATAATAATTCTATTTTTAGTTTTCTGAGGAACCTCCATCCTGTTCTCCGTAGTGGCTGCATCAATTTACATTCCCACCCACACTGTAGGAGGGTTCCCTTTTCTCCACACCCTCTCCAGCATTTGTTATTTGTAGACTTTTTGATGATGCCCATTCTGACCGGTGTGAGGTGGTACCTCATTGTGGGTTTTATTTGCATTTCTCTGATAATTAGCGATGTTGAGCATGGTTTCATGTGCCTGTCGGCCATCTGTGTGTGCTCTTCGGAGACATGTGTTTGTGTGGAAATATGCCTGCCTTTCTCTTGGGTAAATACCGGGAGTGGAGTGGCTGAGGTATATGGCAGGTACGCGTCTGACGCTTTACAAACCCACCAAACTGTTTTCCCAGCTGGTCCCTGTTTCACACTCGCATCAGTGGTGTCTGCGTCCCGGTGGCCCTGCGTCCTCTCCAGCCACTGTGGGCCTTTGGGGTGGTTGTGAGGCGGCATTTCCCTGTGGCCTCAGTCTCCGTTCCCTCATGTCTATTGATGTGCAGCGTCCTGCCATGGCTGATTTTCCCATCTGTATGTGTTCGCTGAGGAATCTGTTGAGATCATCTCTGGGCCTTTTTTTGTTGAATTGTTTGTTTTCTTCTGGTTGAGTTTTGAGACATCTTTATAAAGACCTCTACCAGGATTGTGCTTTGCAGGTATTTTCTACCAGATCCTGGCTTGTCTGTTCACTCTCCTAAGTGTCCTCCACAGAACAGAGGTTTGAATTGTGATCAGTTGTTTCTTTTGTGGATTACATTTTTTGGTGATGGATCTAGATCGCAAAATTCTTTCCTCCAGAAGTTTTATGGTTTTACATCTCAGCGTTGGGGCCATGACCCATTTTGTGTTAATTTTTGCCTAAGGTGAAAGATGTAGGTCAGATTATTCTTTCTGCGTTGAGTTGCCCGTGCAGTTTTGAGAGAAGCAGTTGACTGCGTTTCTGTCCATCAGTTTCTGGACTCCATTCTTTTCCATCCGTGGGACCCTCCTTCACAAACACCACGCTGTCTTTGTTACTGTCACTTTATGAGTGAGTCCTCCAGCTTTGTCTTTTTTTTTTTTCAAAATTGTTTTGCCTGTTCTGGTTCCTTTCTCTTTCCATATAAATTTTAGAATTAGGTTGTTAATATACACAGAAAATTGTGGTGAGATTTTGATTGGGATTGCATGGGATTTACAGATCACTTTGGGAAGAATGAACATCTCAACAATATTCTTTCTTCCAGTCCATGAACACGGTATATCTCACCGTTTCCTTTTTTCCCCAGTGTTTTTAATCGTGGTATAATATACATAACATAAAATTTACCGTCATAACTATCCTTAACTGTACGCTTCAGTGGTATTAAATACATTTATAATGTGTAACCATCATCATTAACCATCTCCATAACTCTTTTCATCTTGTAAAACTGAAACTCCACATCCATTAAATAATAACTCACCATTGCCCCCCCACCAGCCCCTGGTAACCAGCATTCTACTTTCTATCTCTATGATTATTCTGAGGACCTGGAATCATATATTATTTGTCTTTTTGTGACTGGCTTATGTCCCTTAGTATAATGTCCTCAAGGTTCACTCATGTCATAGCATATTGCAGGATTTTCTTCCTTTTTAAGGCAGAATAATATTCTGTGGTATGAATAACCTACACTTTGCTTATCCATTCATCTGTCAATGGACACTGTGTTGCTTTCAGGTTAGCTATTGTGAATAAGGTTGCGATGAGCATGGGTGTACAAATATCCCTTCCAGACCTTGCTTTCAACTCTTCTGGGTATATACGTAGAGGAAGAATTGCTGGATCATATGTTTGTCTTAATGCCAATGCCACGCTGTTTTGATTACTGTAGCTTTGTGGTAAGTTTCAAAATCAGGAAGTGTGAGTCCTTCAGCTTTGTTTTTCTTTTTCAAGATAGTTTTAGCTATTTGGGGTCCCTTGAAATTCCATGTGAAGTTTAGGATGAGTTTTTTTATCTGTGCAGAAAACATCATTGGGATTTTGATAGGGATTTTGTTGAATCTGTAGGTCACTTTGGGCAATATTGACATTTTAACAATATTAAGTCTTTCAGTCCATGAACATAGATTGTGTTTCATTTATTTGTCTTCTTTAATTTCTTTCAGCAATGTTTTGTCATTTTCTTTGTAAAAGTCTTTCTCCTCCTTGATTAATTCCCAAGGATTTTATTCTTTTTTGATGTTATTGTAAATAGAATTATTTTTGTAATTTCCTTATCAGATTGCTATTGTTTGTGTATAGAAATGTAACTGATTTTTGTATTGACTTTGTATCCTTCTACTTTGCTGAATTTGTTAGTTCCAACAGTTTTTTTTGTGGAATCTTTAGGGTTTTCTACATGTAAAATCCTATCATCTACAAACAGATAATTTTACTTCTTTCTTTCCAATTTGGATGCCTTTTTCTTGCCTCCTTGCTCTGGCTAGGACTTGCAGTACTCTGTTTAGGTTTCCTTTTTTTTTTTTTTTTTTTAATTAATTTATTTTTGGCTGCGTTGGGTCTTCATTGCTGTGCGTGGACTTTTCTCTAGTTGCGGCAAGTGGGGGCTACTCTTCATGGCGGCGTGCGGGCATCTCATTGTGGTGGCTTCTCCTGTTGTGGAGCACAGGCTCTAGGCACGTGGGCTTCAGTAGTTGTGGCAGACGGGCTCAGTAGTTGTGGCTCGCGGTCTCTACAGCGCAGGCTCAGTACTTGTGGCTCATGGGCATAGTTGCTCTGTGGCATGTGGGATCTTCCCGGACCAGGGCTCGAACCCATGTCCCCTGCATTGGCAGGGGAATTCTTAACCGCTGCGCAACCAGGGAAGTCCAGTACTCTGTTGAATAGAGGTGGCAAAAGTGGACATCCTTGTCTTATTCCTGATCTTAGAGGAGAGGTTTTCAGTCTTTCACTGCTGAGTTTAATCTACTGTGGTTTTTCATATTTGGCTTTTATTGTGTTGAGGTAGTTTCCTTCTATTCCTAGTTTTTTTTTTTTCTAACCATGAAAAGGTGTTGAATTTTGTTGAGTGCTTTTTCTGCATCGATTGAGATGATCATGTGGTTTTGTCCCTTAATTCTGTTGTTGTGGTATCTTATTTTGATTTTGCATGTTGTACCATCTTTGTAATCCAGGAATAAATCTCACTTGGTCATGGTGTATAATTCTTTTAATATGTTGCTGAATTTGATGTACTAGTATTTTTGCATCAGTGTTCATAAGAGATATTCATCTGTAGTTTCCTTTTCTTGTAGTGTCTTTGAGTTTGGAATCATGGTAATGCTGGCTTCATAGAATGAGTTAGGAAGTGTTGCTTCTTCTTATACGTTTGGAGAAGTTTGAGAAGGATTGGTATTAGTTCTTTAAGTATTTGGTAGAATTCACTAGTCAAGCCACCAGATCCAGTGCTTTTCTTTGGGGAGATTTTTGATTACTGATTGCATCTCCTATTAGTTATAGTGCTATTCAGATTTTCTACTTCTTTGTGACTTACTCTTGGTAGGTTTTGTGTTTCTAGGATTTTTCCATTTCATCTAGTTATTCCATTTGTTGGTGTACAATTATCCTTAGTACTGTCTTAGAATCCTTTTTTTTTTTTTCTGTAGAATTGGTAGTAATGTTCCCACTTTCATAATTCTGATTTTAGTAATTTGAGTCTTCATGCTGTTTTCCTTAGTCCACCTACCTTTAGGTTTGTCAACTCTGTTGATCTATTTGAAGAACCAACTTTTAGTTTCATTGATTTTTCTTCTATTGTTTTTCTCTTGTCTATTTTATTAATCTCTGCTCTAATCTTTATTATTTCCTTCTTTTTGCTAGCTCTGGATTTCATTTTTTCTTGGTAATTCCTTAACTTATAAAGTGATGTTGCTGACTTGAGATCTTTCTGGTTTTTTAGTGAAAGCATTTACAGCTATAAATTTCTCCTTAGCACTACTTTCCCTGCATCTCATAAGTGTCGGTATCTTATGTGTTCATTTTAATTCATCTCTAAATATTTTCTAATTTCCCTTGTGATTTCTTCTTTGATCCATTGATTATTTAAATGTGTGTTGTTTAATTTCCACAGTTTTGTGAATTTTCTGGTTTTCCTTCTGTTACTGATTTCTCACTTTATCCCTCATTGTCAGAGAAGATAACTTTGTATGATAGCTATCTTTTTCAATCTATGGAGACTTAATTTGTGGCCTAACATATGGTATATCCTGGAAAATGTCCCTTGTGCACATAAGTGGAAGGTGTGTGCTGTTGTTTTGGGCTAGTGAGTTCAGTATTTGCCTGTTAACCTAGTTGGTTTGTTGTGTTCATTTCCCTTTTCATCACTTATATTCTGTCTGGTCGTCCCATTCCCGAGAAGAGGGTATTGAAGCCACAAACTATTTCTGTAGAACACTGTCTGTTTCCCCTTTCAATTCCATTAACATGGTATATCTCATTGTTTCTTAAGATGTTACTTGATTTTTTCATCAAAGTCTTGTAGTTTTCAGCCCACAGATCCTATACCTATTTTGTTAGAATGATACCTAAGAATTTACTTTTTAGGGTGCTCTTCTAAATGGTGCTGTTTTTTAAGTTTCAGTTTCCAGTTTTTCATTGCTTGTTTATAGAAATATGCCTGATTTCTTTATACTGACTGACCTTGTATCCTGCAGCCTTGCTAAATTCAGTTTTGAGTGTGAGGAGGCTTTTTGGTTACATTCTTTGGGATGTTCTGCATAGCCCATCATGTCATCAGCAAATAGAGGTGACTTTATTTGTTCTTTCCCAGTCTTATTGGGCCTTTCATTTCCTTCTCTCCCTTGCACTGACTAGGACTCTGGGACACAGTGGAGTAGGAGCAGACATCCCTGCCCTGTTCTTGGCCCAGTGCACGTGCGGTGTGGACCTACATCCCCTCCTGGGTAAGAAGGAGACTGGTGCCTGCAGTGCTCGCTGGTGCTCAAGGGCGGCCCTGCCAGCCACATGGAGCAACTTTTACCTTTGGCCTCAACTTGTCCTGTTAGCATCTCAGGAGTGGGTTAAAACTGAGAGCTACAAAAGGCATTTTCTGCAGTATTATGTATAACAGCAGTAAATGTCCCAAGGGGGAGTGGTGGTTACCTGAGTTACGTTACATCCAGGGCTGGGGAGGCAGGTAGCAGCAGACAAGTTGTTGAAGAACTTCAAGATGTTTTATTTGAAATCATTTCAGACTCACAGAAAAGTTGCGAAATTAGTAGAAAGAGTGAGCTTATACCCTTCCCCCCGATTCCTCACGTTAGTTATCATACACACGTGCATCATTTTAACTGTGTGTGTGTGTGTGTGTGTGTGTGTGTGTGTGTGTGTGTACACTTGTCGTTTTATTTTCCTGAAGACACTTGGGAGCATGCAGCTGAGGTGAGGTCCCTTCCGAGTACTTGAGTCAGCGGCGCTTCCTTCAGGCAAGATCAGGGGCCTGTCGCAATGAGGTTGTTGGCGGCAGGGAGCCACCTGGGCTCAGCGCTGTAGCCCGTGGACATTGACCACAGTCTGCGGGGCAGGCCACAGTCCTGTCGGGCAGCTGTGTCCACATGTGACCCCTGGTTTCTGCTGTCGCGACCATACCCCCAGGTTGCACCATCTCCAGGCATGACCCCTGGGTTCCACCATGACCCCGGGTTCCGCCATGATTCCAGGGTCTGTGGCCCCGCGAGGCTGCGGTGGTCTCAACCCCTCCTGCCAACCCCCTAGGCTGTGCCCTCCCCGGAAGCGCAGGGAGAGCGGTTCCCTGCCTATGTTTTGTGGTCTCACTCATCCCACAGGACTTCTGTCCCTGGTCGCTGGCCTGAGTTCCCTGTCTCCATCCTGGGTCCTGACGGGTGGGGTGATGGGTGCCCTGTAACCCTGCAGACAGGGTTGGGGGACAGGTCTCCACCCCTCCAGGCACGCACGCGGGCCTCCCTGGACGCTGGTGGTTCATGGCCATGGTGGCAGGTCAAGGACCCCGGCTGTCAGGCTGTGGCAGGGACACGGGTGGGGAAGCCCCCATGGAGGCTGGAGGCTGTGATCTCCCCTCAGGGCCCAGGGAGGATCGGAAATCCTGGCTGAGGCCCCGCCTGCAGACCGTGTCCCCTCCCCCGACCCCAGGTGGGGTGTTCGGTCCCCTGTCCCCAGAGCCAGTGTCTCGTCACGTGTACCTAATCGTTCACATTCACAGGTGTGCTCACCGCTGCCTGTCGCCCCCAGGCCACGTGGGTCGAGTCCTATGAGGAGGTCGGAGTCGCCCTGCTGGACCTCATCAGCCGGTCCAGGGCTGCCGCTGCGAAGGGGAGCCTCGCACGGGGGCTTCCTGACGTCCTTCACACTCGGGTCCTGAGCCGCGCTCTCCTGCCCAGTCGGGCTCCAAGAGACCAGGCGGGCTCGGACCTCTTCGAGGGGCTGGCTTAGGTAAGGGGCTGGCTTGTTTTCTGGGCAACGTTATCTGGTATCTCAGAGGGAAGGGGGACTGTGTCCACCCAGGGAAAGAGACGTCCACGCCCTGACCCCAGGGCCTCAGGACGTGACCTCATTTGGAAGTAGGGCCTGGTCGTGTAAGTAGGTGAGACGGGGGCCTTAGGGTGGCCCCAGTCCTGTGTGACTGCGTCCTTACAAGATGAGCAGAGACACAGACACGGAGGGGAAGCCACATGAAGATGAAGGCAGAGACGGGAGGGATGCGGCCACGAGCCCAGGGACGCCTGGAGCGCCCAGAAGCTGGAAGAGGCGGGAAGGACCCTCCCCTGGAGCCTCCGCACTTTCCAGCGAGACAGCTACCATGAGTGGGCCTGAACTGAAGGCAGCACCGTGGCCCTGACCAGTCTGTCTTGCCCGCGTGGCGCCCTGGGGAGCGGCTCTCACAGGACGCGGAGACGTCCTGGACGTTGCTTCACAATGTCACAGGACGTTGGCTTCACATGAGACCGTAGGATGCTGTCCTGTGAACAGGCCCATCTCACCCTTCCTCCTGGGCTCTGGTCTCACGGGGGACTGGACACCGTGTGGGGCTGGGCTTTCAGCCTCTGCACAGGACCCCTGGGTGTTGCTTAAAAGTGCAGGTTACACCCCAAGAATGACGGAAGGTGAAATTCTCACCTGTCTCTGTGGATCTGACTGCTCCAGGGGCCTCGTGTGAGTGGGGTCACACAGGCTTTGTCCTTCTGTGTCTGGCTTACGTCACTGAGCACAGTGCCCTCAGGGTCAGCCACGCTGAAGCCTGTGTGAGAAGTCCCTTCCTTTTTAGGCTGAATAACATTCCTTTGTGTGGATGGACCATGTTTTGGTTTTCTGTTCACCCATCAATGGACACAGGTAGTATGTACATTAATTCCTCATGTCTCATAATATTCAGGGACTAACTCGCTCAGTGCAGCCCCAACTCGGATGGGCCACCTCCTTTTTCCTCACGGGGTCCCGACGCCCGGTCAAGTGGGTTCATTCTAGCCAGACTCGGCATCAGGAGGGGTTTTGGCACCCCGCATTGGGTCTTGTGCTTTTTTTTTTTTAAAACATCTTTATTGGTGTATAATTGCTTTACAATGGTGTGTCAGTTTCTGCTGTACAACAAAGTGAATCAGGTATACATATACATATATCCCCGTATCTCCTCCCTCTTGCGTCTCCCTCCCACCCTCCCTATCCCACCCCTCTAGGTGGTCACAGAGCACCGAGCTCATCTCCCTGTGCTATGCGGCTGCTTCCCACTAGCTATCTGTTTTACATTTGGTGGAGTATATATGTCCATGCCACTCTCTCACTTCGTCCCAGCTTACCCTTCCCCCTCCCCGTGTCCTCAAGTCCATTTTCTATGTTAGTGTCTTTATTCCTGTCCTGCCCTTAGGTTCTTCAGAACCATTTTCTTTTTTTCAGATTCCATATATATGTGTTACCATATGGTGTTTGTTTTTCTCTTTCTAACTTCATTCTGTGTGACAGACTCTAGGTCCATCCAGCTCACTACAAATAACTCAATTTCGTTCCTTTTTATGGCTGAGTAATATTCCATTGTGTATCTGTGCCACATCTTCTTTATCCATTCATCTGTCGATGGACACTTAGGTTGCTTCCATGTCCTGGCTATTGTAAATAGAGCTGCTAATGGACACTGCAATGGTACATGACTCTTTTGGAATTATGGTTTTCTCAGGGTATGCGCCCAGGAGTGGGATGTCTGGGTCATATGGTAGTTCTATTTTTAGTTTTTTAAGGAACCTCCATCCTGCTCTCCATAGTGGCTGTATCAATTTACATTCCCACCAACAGTGCAAGAGGGTTCCCTTTTCTCCACACCCTCTCCAGCATTTGTTGTTTGTAGATTTTCTGATGATGCCCTTTCTAACTGGTGTGAGGTGATACCTCATTGTAGTTTTGATTTGCATTTCTCTAATAATTAGTGATGCTGAGCAGCTTTTCATGTGCTTCTTGCCCATCTGTATGTCTTCTTTGGAGAAATGTGTATTTAGATCTTCTGCCCATTTTTGGATGGGGTTGTTTGTTTTTTTAATATTGAGCTGCACGAGCTGTTTATATATTTTGGAGATTAATCCTTTGTCCGTTGATTCGTTTGCAAATATTTTCTCCCCTTCTGAGGGTTGTCTTTTCATCTTGTTTGTAGTTTCCTTTGCTTTGCACTTTTAAGTTTCATTAGGTCCCATTTGTTTGTTTTTATTTCCATTACTCTAGGAGGTGGACCAAAAAAGATCTTGCTGTGATTTATGTCAAAGAGTGTTCTTCCCATGTTTTCTTCTAGGAGTGTTATACTGTCTGGTCTTACATTTAGGTCTCCAATCCATTTTGAGTTTATTTTTGTGTATGAGTGTTCTAATTTCATTCTTTTACATGTAGCTGTCCAGTTTTCCCAGCACCACTTATTGAAGAGACTGTCTTTTCTCCATTGTATATCCTTGCCTCCTTTGTCATGGATTAGTTGACCATAGGTGCGTGGGTTTATCTCTGGGCTTTCTACCCTGTTCCATTGATCTCTATTTCTGGTTTTGTGCCAGTACCATATTGTCTTGATTACTGTAGCTTTGTAGTATAGTCTGAAGTCAGGGAGTCTGATTCCTCCAGCTCCGTTTTTTTCCCTCAAGACTCAGCTTTGGCTGTTCAGGGTGTCTTGTGCCTCCATACAAATTTTAAGATTTTTTTGTTCCAGTTCTGTAAAAAATGCCATTGATAATTTGATAGGGATTGCATTGAATCTGTAGATTGCTTTGGGTAGTATAATCATTTTCACAATATTGATTCTTCCAATCCAAGGACATGGTATATCTCTCCATCTGTTGGTAACGTCTTTAATTTCTTTCATCACTGTCTTATAGCTTTTTGCATACAGGTCTTTTGTCTCCCTAGGTAGGTTTATTCCTAGGTATTTTATTCTTTTTGTTGCAGTGGTAAATGGAAGTGTTTCCTTAAATTCTCTTTCAGATTTTTCATCATTAGTGTATAGGAATGCAAGAGATTTCTGTGCATTAATTTTGTATCCTGCCACTTTATCAAATTCATTGATTAGCTCTTGTAGTTTTCTAGTGGCATCTTTAGGATTCTCTGTGTGTACTATCATGTCATCCGCAAACAGTGACAGTTATACTTCTTCTTTTCCAATTTGTATTCCTTTTATTTCTTTTTCTTCTCTGACTGCCGTGGCTAGGACTTCCAAAACTATGTTGAATAATAGTGGTGAGAGTGGACATCCTTGTCTTGTTCCTGATCTTAGAGGAAATGCTGTCAGTTTTTCACCATTGAGAATGATGTTTGCTGTGGGTTTGTCGTATATGGCCTTTATTATGTTGAGGTAGGTTCCTCTCTGCCCACATTCTGGAGAGTTTTATCAAAAATGGGTGTCGAATTTTGTCAAAAGCATTTTCTGCATCTGTTGAGATGATCATATGGTTTTTATTCTTCAATTTGTTAATATGGTGTATCACATTGATTGATTTGTGTATATTGAAGAATCCTTGCATCCCTGGGATGAATCCCACTTGATCGTAGTGTATGATCCTATTAATGTGTTGTTGGATTCTGTTTGCTAGTATTTTGTTGAGGATTTTTGCATCTATATTTATCAGTGATATTGGTCTGTAATTTTCTTTTTTTGTAGCATCTTTGTCTGGTTTTGGTATCAGGGTGATGGTGGCCTCATAGAATGAGTTTGGGAGTGTTCCTTCCTCTGCAATTTTTTGGAAGAGTTTGAGAAGGATGGGTGTTAGCTCTTCTCTAAATGTTTGATAGAATTCACCTGTGAAGCCATCTGGTCCTGGGCTTTTGTTTGTTGGAAGATTTTTAATCACAGTTTCAATTTCATTACTTTTGATTGGTCTGTTCACATTTTCTGTTTCTTCCTGGTTCAGTCTTGGAAGGTTATACCTTTCTAAGAATTTGTCCATTTCTTCCAGGTTGTCCATTTTATTGGCATAGAGTTGCTTGTAGTAGTCCCTTAGGATGCTTTGTATTTCTGCCGTGTCTGTTGTAACTTCTCCTTTTTCATTTCTAATTTTATTGATTTGAGTCCTCTCCTTCTTTTTCTTGATGAGTCTGGCTAACGGTTTATCAATTTTGTTTATCTTCTCAAAGAACCAGCTTTTAGTTTTATTGATCTTTGCTGTTGTTCTCTTTGTTTCTCTTTCATTTATTTCTGCTCTGATATTTCTGATTTCTTTCCTTCTGCTAACTTTCGGTTTTCTTTGTTCTTCTTTCTCTAGTTCCTTTAGGTGTAAGGTTAGATTGTTTACTTGAGATTTTTCTTGTTTCTTGAGGTAGGATCGTATTGCTATAAACTTCCCCCTTAGAACTGCTTTTGCTGCATCCCATAGGTTTTGGATCATCGTGTTTTCATTGTCATTTGTCTTTAGGTATTTTTTGATTTCCTCTTTGATTTCTTCAGTGATCTCTTGGTTATTTAGTAACGTATTGTTTAACCTCCATGTGCTTGTGTTTTTTACGTTTTTTTCCCCTGTAATTGATTTCTAATCTCATAGCGTTGTGGTCGGAAAAGATGCGTGATATGATTTCAATTTTCTTAAATTTAGTGAGGCTTGATTTGTGACCCAAGATGTGATCTGTCCTGGAGAATGTTCCGTGCACCCTTGAGAAGAAAGTGTAATCTGCTGTTTTTGGATGGAATGTCCTATAAATATCAATTAAATCTATTTGGTCTATTGTGTCATTTAAAGCTTGTGTTTCCTTATTAATTTTCTGTTTGGATGATCTGTCCATTGGTGTAAGTGAGGTGTTAAAGTCCCCACTATTATTGTGTTACTGTCGATTTCCTCTTTTATAGCTGTTAGCAGTTGCCTTATGTATTGAGGTGCTCCCATGTTGGGTGCGTATATATTTATAATTGTTATACCTTCTTCTTGGGTTGATCCCTTGATCATTATGTAGTGTCCTTCCTTGTCTCTTGTAACATGCTTTATTTTAAAGCCTATATTATCTGATATGAGTATTGCTACTCCAGCTCTCTTTTGATTTCAATTCGCATGGAATATCTTTTTCCATCCCCTCACTTTCAGTCTGTATGTGTCCTTAGGTCTGAAGTGAGTCTCTTGTAGACAGCATATATATGGGTCTTGTTTTTGTATCCATTCAGCGAGCCTGTGTCTTTTGGTTGGAGCATTTAATCCGTTCATGTTTAAGGTAATTATCAATATGTATATTCCTATTACCATTTTCTTAATTGTTTTGGGTTTGTTTTTGTAGGTCCTTTTCTTCTCTTGTGTTTCTCATTTGTTGTAGAGCTGGTTTGGTGGTGCTGAATTCTCTTAGCTTTTGCTTGTCTGTAAAGCTTTTGATTTCTCCATCGAATCTGAATGAGATCCTTGCCGGGTAGAGTAATCTTGGTTGTAGATTTTTCTCTTTCATCACTTTAAATGTGTCATGCCACTCCCTTCTGGCTTGCAGAGTTTCTGCTGAGAAATCAGCTGTTAACCTTATGGGAGTTCCCTTGTATGTTATTTGTCGTTTTTCCCTTGCTGCTTTCAATAATTTTTCTTTGTCTTTAATTTTTGCCAATTTGATTACTATGTGTCTCGGCGTGTTTCTCCTTGGGTTTATCCTGTATGGGACTCACTGCACTTCCTGGACTTGGGTGGCTATTTCCTTTCCCATGTTAGGGACGTTTTCAACTATAATCTCTTCAAATATTTTCTCGGGTCCTTTCTCTCTCTCTTCTCCTTCTGGGACCCCTTTAATGCGAATGTTGTTGCGTTTAATGTTGTCCCAGAGGTCTCTTAGGCTGTCTTCATTTCTTTTCATTCTTTTTTCTCTATTCTGTTCTGCAGCAGTGAATTCCACCATTCTGTTTTCCAGGTCACTTATCCATTCTTCTGCCTCAGTTATTCTGCTATTGATTCCTTCTAGTGTAGTTTTCATTTCAGTTATTGTATTGTTCATCTCTGTTTGTTTGTTCTTTAATTCTTCTGGGTCTTTGTTAAACATTTCTTGCATCTTCTCGATCTTTGCCTCCATTCTTTTTCCGAGGTCCTGGATCACCTTCACTATCATTATTCTGAAATCTTTCTCTGGAAGGTCGCCTATCTCCACTTCATTTAGTTGTTTTTCTGGGGTTTTATCTTGTTCCTTCATCTGGTACATAGCCCTCTGTCTTTTCATCTTGTACACAGCCCTCTGCCTTTTCATCTTGTCTGTCTTTCTGTGAATGTGGTTTTCGTTCCACAGGCTGCAGGATTGTAGTTCTTCTTGCTTCTGCTGTCTGCCCTCTGGTGGATGAGGCTCTCTAAGAGGCTTGTGCAAGTTTCCTGATGGGAGGGACTGGTGGTGGGTAGAGCTGGGTGTTGCTCTGGTGGACAGTGCTCAGCAAAACTTTAATCCACTTGTCTGCTGGTGGGTGGGGCTAGGTTCCCTCCCTGTTGGTTGTTTGGCCTGAGGTGACCCAGCACTCGAGCCTACCTGGGTCTTTGGTGGGGCTAATGGTGGACTCTGGGAGGGCTCACGCCAAGGAGTACCTCCCAGAACTTCTGTTCCCAGTGTCCTTGTCCTCATGGTGAGCCACAGCCAACCCCATGCCTCTGCATGAGACCCTCCAACACTAGCAGTTGTGTCTGGTTCAGTCTGCTATGGGGTCACTGCTCCTTCCCCTGGGTCCTGATGTGCACACTACTTTGTGTGTGCCCTCCAAGAGTGGAGTCTCTGTTTCCCCTAGTTCTGTCAAAGTCCTGCAATCAAGTCCCAGTAGACTTCAAAGTCTGATTCTCTAGGAATTCCTCCTCCCGTTGCTGGACCCCCAGGTTGGGAAGCCTGACGTGGGGCTCAGAACCTTCACTCCAGTGGGTGGACTTCTGTGGTATAAGTGTTCTCCAGTTTGTGAGTCACCCACCCAGCAGGTATGGGATTTGATTTGATTTGATTGTGATTGCGCCCCTCCTACCATCTCACTGCGGCCTCTCCTTTGTCTTTGGATGTGGGGTATCTTTTTTGGTGAGTTCCAGTGTCTTCCTGTCAATGATTGTTCAGCAGTTAGTTGTGATTCTGGTGCTCTCGCAAGAGGGGTTGAGTGCACATCCTTCTACTCCGCCATCTTGAACCAATCTCCTGGATTGCCTTTTATTTTGAGTTTTACTTTCGGGATGGGTTCTTCTCTGTTTTCAACCTCTGACCCCCCCGGGGGGTTTTCTACAAGAGGTGAGGACACAGTCTCACCGGTTTTTTCTCCACCTTCCTTTGCTGGGTTTTCCATGCCCCCCGGAGGCCGCCTGCATGTGGCTCAGTTCAGCTCTGGTCCGAGTGGCCGTGTAGCCTCACCGTGGCCCCCTTGCTGCCCGGGGGGCCCCACCCTCCCCACGGAAGGCGCGTCCCCGGTTGAGGGCCTGGCACGGTGGCCATGGCTTGGACCCTCTGCTGAGGGTGCATCTCGCCCCGAGGACGAGGCTCGGGGTCCAGCCTCCCCGGTGGGTGTTGGACGCGCCTCCGCGCTGGGCCAAGGCCAGGCCCGAGGGGCGGGGGGTGCTGAGGGCACCACAGGCACAGTTAGTCTGGGGTCCAGGCAGTGCGGCTGGGCCACGGGTGGCTGTCCCCACTCTGTGACTTTCAGTTTTGGAACACAGTGGCCACCAGTGTGTGCTTAAAGTGTTGCCGTGGTAACCATCCCTTTCTGCAACTCCCAGCATTGCCACCACTTTGGTGACACCTTCGAGGAGACGGTGACCAGGACGAACATAACCGCGGGCTCTGAAACGCCCCATCCCTGCTCTTCTGCCGCAGCAGGAAGCCTGGAAGGTCTGACGGTGCCCCGCGGCCACCCAGCCGGGGCGTGAAGTCACGGTGAGTCGCCGGGGCCTGAGGACGGCGGGGACACGCTGGGGTCACCTGCTGCCTCCTTAGAAATCACCGCCCTGGTCTGCAGTGTGTCCTCGGCTGCGCATGGGCACGGGGAATCCTGGTGTCCTGTCCTGTCGGGCAGTGGTTACAGCAGACGGGCCGGCTGTAACATCAGACGTTTGTCTCTTGTCTTGGAGGCTGGACTCTGAGACCAGGGTGCCAGCGGGTCAGGTTCTGGAGAGGCCTCTTCTGGGCCGGGTCATAGGCGGCCCCTTCTGTGTCCTCACAGAGCAGAGGGGAAGCTCTGTCCTGAGTCTTACGAGGACTCTGACCCCATCATGGGACCGCAAGCGTGTGACGTCATTAACCCTGATCACCTCCCAAGGCCTCACCTCCTAATCCTGTCCCACCGGGGGGTTAGGGCCTCCACACGTGGATTTGGGGGGACATGCACACTGAGTCCATCCCATGTGGCTTATGAAGTCAGCCCCACCTTAGGGACGTTGGCCTTTGTGTCCTGTCCCTGAGGACAGGAGGGGGGGATGGGAGGAAACGGCCCCGGTGTGTCATTGGGATATGTGACAGGTCGGGGGTGGCACATGGAGGGGGGGTCTCGCCCTGTTGCCCAGGCTGGGGAGTAACCTGTGGTTCTGTGTTGGGCTGGACTGTCCCCGGGGTGGGGGGCGGCTTTCCCAGCTGAGCCCGGGACCTTCCTGCCGTCTGCAGGAACCCCAGGGCGTCTCAGGGGCCGGGTGAGGGCAGCACTTACCTACAGGTGCTTCTGCATCTGCCGGGGACAGGCGTCCCTCACCCCGGGGCGTCTGGGCAGTTCCTGCAGCTGCCTGCTCTCTGGTCAGGCGGCAGACTGTCCCCTCCGTAGACCCGCCCACTTGGGCATCCCCGCACACCCGACCTTGGCCCATCCTTACACAGGGTACGAGGGAGGGCCCCGTGCGTGAGCTTCGTGTTGAGTGTGGGGACTTGTGCTGCCGACGGTGACGCGGGGAGGGGTCTCCCCGTCCCTCGGGGTGGGCATCTATCTGTCCTCTGTCTCATCTGAGCTGTCACGTTGTCATGACGGCATGCGAGCGAGGTTGGTTTTCTGATTCTTCGTCTTCGTGGAAGAGTTGACCCCAGAATCGTGGCGTCCGGGGTGTGGCGAGCGGCTGTCTCACCCTGGGTTGTGTTTCCTCGTGTGTTTCCCTCGCCAACACCCCTGCCTTCACATCGGGGGTTACTCACAAGTGTCGGCATATTCTCTGATGAGCCCGCCTTGAATCGGGGCCAACCTGGTCTCGGTCCCGAAAGCGTGTCGGGGGAGGCGGTGCTGCTCTTCTCGCCTCGTCCACTCGTCTGGGCTCGGTGCTGTGTCCGAGCCCTGGAAGGGACGGCCTGCAGCCCCCGGGCCTCAGGCTTTCCGCTGCTGCCGCGGATTCTCCCCCCCTTGGGGGTTGACCCCCTGCCCCTCGCGCGCTGCGGCAGTTTCTCAGGAAGGGCCGGGACGGAGCCCCTCTCGGAGCGTGAGCGCTGGGCGGGCGTTCCCGGCCGGCACGGGTCCTTCCGGACCCAGGGCTGCGCACAGGCCAGGTGCCCAGCTTCCCCTGGACAGCCGTCGGACGCCCTTTACCCTCCCCGTCCTGCAGGGACGTGGCGACCAGCCTCCCCTTTTCTGCAGTTTCTGAGATCGTCACACGCAGGTTTCACGTTAGGTTTCCTGCAGTTTGCTCCTGGGCGGGAACGGCCTCGTTTCTTCCTCGTTGTGGAGCAGCCCGAGACGTCCAGACGATCCCCAAATTCCAGGAACCGAGTGTCCAACGTTGGCGGCCACGTCGGGCTCCACACGTGCCCCACACGTGCCCTTCTCTCTTGGTAATGAATCGTGAGCGTCTCCCCTGGTCAGCGGGTTTCCATCCGGTCGTCGTGCTGAAAGGCTGTGAGGGTGTCCGTGGACCGGAGGTGACGTGGCCGGTGCGAGTGTAGCTGGATGTAGGCAGACCCTGCCCCCAGCATCTCGGCCGTGGATCAGTGGCCTCCATGCGTGTGTGTTGCTGTGGTTCTGTGCCCCCCCCCCCCCAGCCCCGTGAGTGTCCCCAGGCTCAAGGGTCCCCGTTCACCTGCACTGCATCAGCCTGTGGGTCACCCTTCCCTCGACCACACGCCTGTTTCCCGGGACCCTGTCATTATTTTGCCTCTGGGGGAGGCGAAGGTGGGGAGGCTCTTCCGGATTCTTCTCTGGATTGTCTTGAACCTGGGTCACCTGGGGAGGGGGCTCTGCCCTGCTGTCTTGGTTGACAACCTGATCCAGACACCGGCCCACTCCCCTGAAGTATGGGGGCCGGGGGAGGCCCCAGGCAGGTCTGGGGTCCGAACCCCTGCGGCTCGGCTCAGACCTGGGTCACAGGCCTGTGGGTGTGGCCACGGTGCACAGAAGTTTTCCAGCCTCTGTTGGGGGTGAGGAGCCCCACACCCTTCCCCTGGAAGGAAAGGGGGTGTCAAGGCCACGATGGCTTCTCTTGGTAAAACATGCAGATACGGATCCTCAGAGCCGGGACACCACCTCCTCCCACCCCTGCAGGTTCACCCGGACCCTGGCATATTGGGTGCCCCCAGACCGCCCACCCCTGCACATGGGAGGGCCCCCTGACCCTGCACTGGGAAGGTCTCTCAGACCCCTGCACATGGGAGGTGCCCCCTGACACCCCCACGCGTCCTTGGACACATACGGCCTGGGCAGCGACCCCACGGAGTGCATTTGCGTCCCCTGCTACTCCACGGGCTGCTGGCTCACAGCCTGGTGCTTACGCCACCCACCGGGTGCACAGGTACGCTTAGGTCCCGCCCCTCTGCCTGAGCCCCGCCCACTTCTCTGAGCTCCGGTTCCCCCATCAGAGCTCTTCCAAGTCCTGAGCCCCGCCCACCTCTGGCCCCGCCCTAGCAGTCCCGCCCCCTCCTCTGGACCCACCCCGTCTCTAAGCCTCACCCCTCCACCCGAGCCCCGCCCACTTCTCTGAGCTCTAAGTCCTGAGCCCCGCCCACACTGGCCCCGCCCTCTAGGCCCATCCCTGCATACGCCCCGCCCTCTCCCTGAGCCCCGCCTCCAGGGATGGGCAGGCCTTCGCCTTCCCGGAGGCCCGAGGCCCCGGAGCCCCAGGTGAAGGACGGAAGGACAGAGGAGGACCATAGCCGCCAGCCAGCGCGTCCCCAGCCTCGGCGTCCTGCCCCTGCTCGCCCAGTTCCGCCGGATCCTGGCAGAGCGTGAGTGCCCGGCCCGCGCTGTGGTGAGGAGGGCCGGGGGGATTCCCGCGGGGCAGGGCGCTCCCCCGCCCCCGAGCCTCCGTGTCCCCGCACGGCGTGCTCGCCGCTGTGAGCGTGGGGTGGGGGCACAGGTGAGCTCCTGGGGGGTCCCCTCCCCCGTCCCCGTCCCCATCCAGGCACCCTGTTGCTGCAGGCTCGCCCACTTGTGGGACTTCATCCCCGAGGGCGTGCAGGCCTTGGGGGAGGGGGGCGCGGAGCCTGTCGACAACCCGTTGCCGCCCCCAAGGGGTCTGTGGGGAGGTGGGGGGGGGCGGGGGGTGAGAGGCGGGCGTCCTCGGAACAGGGAGTGGCCTGGGGGGGGGGGGGGGAAGCAGCAGCCCTGCTGTGCCACCGCGGCTGACCGCTCCTGCCACTGCAGAGCTGCCCGCGGGGACGAGCTCCACCTGGACGCCCTGGCCGGCACCTCCGTGGTCGGCGGGGAACCCAGAACCGTCTGCAAATCCCCAGTCCAGCAGGTGAGGCGTCCCCTGTGCTGTGGGTAATGGGGGGCAGCGAGGGAGCAGGGGGGACTCTGCAGCCGCTGGGGTCTCCCAGGTGAGACCTGAGCCCAGCGTGGGGATGGGAGGGGCCCCTGTGCAGTCAGCACCGGGGATCCAGGCCCTGGTCCCAGTGACCCGGGGCCACCGTGTGCACCATCACCCGCGGCTGGCTGGTTGTCAGGTGGCCCAGGCCCCACTGAGCCACCCCAGGTGCTCTGATACCCCAGGTGTAGACTGGGGCTCGCTCGGGCGCCTCAGGCGTGCGCCCAGGCCCGCATGGCTCAGGCCACTGGGTCAGGGGCGCCCTGGGGTCCTGGCGTCCCTCCTGACTCCGGGCTGGGGCAGTGCTGCCGGAGCCCCGGTGAGTGTGGGCCTGGGACGGCCCTTTAGGAGCAGAGGTGCCCCCCCTCCGAGGCACCTTGCGCAGACCCCGCATGGTCAGTGCACCAGTCCGGGGGGGCTCTGCCCTGTGTGGTCCCACGTGGTCTGGCTCTGCGGGGGGCCGGCTCCTCCTCTCGCTGCCGGCCCTGCCGTGGGCGCGTCTTCTGTCCACTGCCGCGGGCCCAGCTGCAGGGTGGACGGACTCATTCCCTGAGGTCTGCTCAGTGCCCAGACCTTAGACGACCTGTCCCTGGCCTGGGCAGGGGGACGCTCGTCGGCCACCTCCCCCTGGACACGCGGGGCCGCGCCCTCCCCTCAAGTCTCAGGTTGGTGCCGACTCAGCCGTGCCGGACCCGGGGGTGGCCCGAGCGGCATGGAGGGTGGGCGTCGGGGCCTCCCTGTGGTGTCTGCGGGGAAGGCTCGCGCCCCGTCACGCACAGATCAGAAGTGACCGCGGGCGACAGCGGCCACCCGGGCCCACCGTGGCCAGAGGGTCAGGCTGCAAGTGCCCCGGGGCCCAGGGCCTGGGACCTGCGCCCCCGGCTCCTTGCCCTGAGGGCCTCCACACCCTGCGGTCTCCCCGCACTGACACCACCGTCTGCCCCACGTCCCTCTGTGACCTGCCTTCGGAATCCCCGGCCGCTGTGTCCGTTTTTGTCCCAAGGTGAGCCTGGGGCTGAAAATCCTTAATTTCTTTATTTGAAAATACAAACGTGATCTCATAAAACGTTTTTAAACTGCTCTGCACAGCAAATAAAGCTCCACTTTACATATTCTGTACATTTACACAAAAACAGTAAAAGATGATATGCTGACGTGGGCGCTCCCTCTGGGGGAGAAGCTGCGGCCAGGACAGTGGCCCCTGCGGGGGCGCCCGCGGGACGGAGGCGCCGGGGCTCCTGGAATGTTCCTGACGACCACACCCCGCCCCGAAGTCAGCGCACCTCCACGACCGCAGGCAGATCTCCTGGGTGGCGCCTGGGAGCCGCTCAGCCAGACGAGGTGAACCGCTGGCCAGGCAACGCGAGTCTGCAAACACCTACACTTGGAAGCTGGACAGCGCGTCCTCGCCGCCAGGCCGGGCTGGGGCTCTCGCACGCGCGGCAGCTCCTCCGGGGCGGGTGGGGCCCCCCTCAGTGACCGTCTCTGGCCAGCTTCTGTGCTGAATAAATAAGAACGTCTCTCCATACAAACGCACTTCACTTTCTGTAAAAGAGCTCCACGAGCACACCGTTCTGTTCCCGAGGCAGAGGCCGCGTTCACGCCCCGCGGAGGCCACAGGTCACGAGGGCGGCAGGTCGTCATCCCCGCACTCGTACTCATACAGCTCGACGGCGCCCAGGCCGGTTGGCACCTCGAAGAAGGGCCTCTGGGCCCGTGGAGACCGCAGCGCGCCCAGCTTCTGGTCCACGGGGCTGAGCTCCGCCTCGTACCTGCAGGGAGGGGCTTGGTGAGGACACGGGCGGGCGCGCCCCCCACCTGTGCTCCCCCACGGCCGGAGGCGCTGCTGGCAGACCCCCGATGCGTGAGCGCAGGACCGCCACGCCGACGGCCTCCTTGCTGAGTCCTGCCCGCGGGGAAAACAGGCACGTCCCCCACCCAAACTCCTCCCGAGGGCGGGAGGAGGCACCCTCTCTGTTGCAGGAGGCCGTGACCCCGACTCCAGGATGGTTGCCAGGAGGCCCGCGTGACCCCGGTGCCACAGCAGGGCACAGTGTCACAAGAAACTGCAAGCGATCGCTGCAGCAGAATCCGAGAACAAACGAGAAGGCCCGTGTACCGTGACCAGGTTTGTCACGGGAAGGCAAAGCCGGTTCAACCACGAGAACCACACTGTGTCTGTGTCGGCAGACGACCGGCGAGGGGCCACCTGGCCAAGGCAGCTGACAAAGCGCAGGATTCAGAGTCTCCGCGAACGGCAGTGAAGCGGAGTGTCCGCAGGCTGGGGAAGCACGTGGGCGGAAGCATCCCGCAGCAGCGCCACGCTTCCCGGGCAGCGGGGGACTCCACCCCTGACGTGGGATCAAGGCCAGGCCGTCTCCCGTCACCACTCTGATTCAGCACCGTGCTGGGTGCTGGAGGAACCACCACAAGATGAATAAACCGTATTTCTCTACGTCACCAGTGAACTGCTGGGACGGAGAGCTCAGCAGGACCGCTTCAATACCAAACACGACGACGTACTCAAGTACAAACTTCACAAAATACGTGTAAGATCCATACACTGAAAACTACACAACACTGGCAGGAGAGGTCAGAGGCCTAAATAAACGGAAAGAGTGCTTTGCGGGTCAGGAAGCCCGATGTCACTAAGGCGTCACTGTCCCCAGAGCGCTCGTTCCTTCCTCAGAGTCTCAGCTTAATACTGTGTAGAGACAAGCTTGTTCGGAAACGTCCACGTCAAAACAAAGGAACCAGCACAGCCGACACCTCGCTGAAGCACGCGGGGTCTCACCTCGCACAGGCCGGGTTACCTCGCAGCTGCAGGAAGCACAGCCGGGTGGGCGGCCCGAGGCCAGCCACACCGGTCACGGGCCAGACAGTCCCGAGACCAACTCACAGGGGGTCGCCCGGTCACGGTGCCAAGTCTCACCACGTAGAGACCCGGCTCAGCCCAGTAAACGTCTCCCAGGCGCTTCCTGGACAGTCAGGCCGACTCTACGATTCACACAGAAGCCAAAGCAACCGGAGTGACCCAGACGGTTCTGAGCACGACCAGAGTCGGAGGCCTCGCTACGCGATCACTGCCGCACCCCGAGGCCACGGCGAGCGAGACGGCGTCGCACCGGGGGCCGGACAGAGACGAGCGTCAACAGAACCGAAGGAGCTCACAGACAGGCCCACAGACACGGTCAAGTGATTCTCAGCGGAGATGCCGACCTGGTGGCCTTGCGTTACACTGGACATCCACGTGCATAAAAAATAACCGGGACCAGCCCCATGCCCCGCAGGGGAGGTCCCTCAGAGCAGATCACAGACCCAGCGTAAAGTGGAAAACGCTGCAACTTCCAGGAGAGTCTCTGTGGCTTTGGATTAGGCAATCATTTCTCACACGTGACGCCAAAGCCCAGCCCGTAAAGACAAAGTGACAAATGGCAGTTCATCAAAGTTCAGAGCGTCTCCTCCGTGATACACAAGGTTAGGAGAAGGAAAAGATACACCACAAACGGCGAGGAAATACAAGTCCCCTCTCTCCTGAAGGGCTTGTATCCAGAAGACGTAAAGAACCCGAGACTCGATCAAAAGGAAACAACCCACGATGGGGAACAGACAGAAGACACGGCCCTTCACCAGAAAAGGGCGACAAGGACAGCTAAAGCCGGGACGCAATCCTGCTGCACACGTCCGAGTGGCTACAATTAAAAAAACAAACCAACCGTAACCACGGCAGAGCCGGCGAGGATGTGGAGCTGCGGGAACGCACGCCCGACACCGGTGGGGACGCAAAGTGGCGCAGCCACGTGGGAAGATGGGTGGGCGGCTCGTGGAGGTGACCCGGAACCTCCCGCCCAGGCTCTGAGCCGGAAGACGAGCGCTTACAGCCCCACGAAACCAGCTCGCACGTCTCAACCGCGCAGCCGTCCACGCGTGCCCAGGCCCGAAGCAAGAGACACCAGCAAGCAAGCGTCCATCGCCGGTGAGGAGCGGCCAGGTGTGAAGGGGCCCAACCTCCTGACGCGCCCAGGGACGCGCGGGGCTCTGAGAGGCCGCGTGCTGAGAGCAAAGGCGGGCGTGAAGGGGCTGGGGGATTCCACCTCTGTGACCTTCTGGAAAAGGCCAAACACCTGGACCAAAGACAGGCCCTGAGGGTGGGCGGGGTCCGGGGTGACAGGCGTGCTCACCGTCCCGCCCGCTCTGAACCCCCTCGGACCCCTGGGCAGGCAGCGCCGCGGTCGGCAAGCTGAAGCCCCCTCCTCAGAGGCGGAGGGTGACCCTCAAGCCCCGGGCTCCACTGCCACCCGTGCGCCACACACACGAGGAGCCGTGCCAGCCCCGGCCCTGGGGCCGAGCAGCCGCGTCAGGGGAAGAGGCAGGCGGGGAGGCTCTGGGCGGGACCGGGTGAGGGTCCGAGCCCGTCAGGGACCCAGGCATGAACGCCGGACCCCAACCCTCCTCTACCGCAAGGCTACTTTCAAGCCTGAGGACCGAGGCCCTGGGGGAGACGCGCAGTCCCCGGCTCCCCTCACCCGTCCACACCCGCCAGCCACGGGGGAGGAGGGGCGTCGTCGGCAGGCGCGCCCACTGAGCTACAACCACGCTCCCCGACGGGAAGCCCCCCGAGGGGCTGCCCTGCCGGCTCCCCCGGCCACCCTTCCGCAGGGCTGGGCTCTGCGCCCCTCAAGCCGCCTGCCGGTCCCACCCCCGAGGGCGAGAGAGCTCGGGAGATGGCACACGGGACCCCGGAGGACCGTGTGTGGAGCCGCGGAAGGGCCTGACTCAGCAGGAAGCCCTCCCGGGGCCAGGGCTGCGTGAGGCCGGGCGGTCGGGAGCGGGGTGAGCGCCCGGGGACAGGGCGGGGAGCTGCTGCGGGCCCAGCCTCCACAGGTCCCTGCCCTCGGGGTGGGGCGGCGGCAGGTGGAGCACAGCAAGCGTCTCTTGCCTGCGGGCTCCTCGGGCTGTGACACAGGGGGAGTGTCCCCGTCCCCCCAGCTGGCCATCCCCGCGTCCCGGGCCCCCGTCCCCCCACCTGCATCCCCGCATCCCGGGCCCCCGTCCCCCCCAGCTGGCCGTCCCCGCGTCCCGGGTCCCCGTGTCCCCGCCGCGCCCTTACTCGTCGTCCCAGGGCTCCCCCACAGCCTCCTCAGCCACCAGGATGTCGTACTCCTCGGCGGCGTACCTCTCCCAGTCGGACATCTCGGGGCCCTCGCTCTCGCTCTCCTGCGGGAAGCATGCGCGTCGTGTCACACGGGTGGGGGGGAGGGGGAGGGAACCCGGAGGTGCCCCCGCGCCCCGCCCCCCGCTCACCCTGAACAGGGAGACCTGCTCTCCTGCGGGAAGCATGCGCGTCATGTCACCCAGGGGGGAGGGGGAGGGGACCCGGAGGTGCCCCCGCGCCCCGCGCCCCACTCCCCCCCGCTCACCCTGAACAGGGAGACCTGCTCTCTCTGCTCGTGGTCCAGGTACTTCTCGATGTTGAAGAAGGTGTCGAAGAAGACGCTGGCCAGCTTGCACTTCTTCAGGTCGTGAAGCGTGATCCTCCCTGCGGGCAGAGGCGGCACGTGAGCTCCCACGGCTCCCACGTGCGCCCAGGAGCCGCGTCCCCTCCGTGCGTGCGTAACGACGCGCCTCAGGACCCAGCGCCCCCCGCCGCGAGCCAGGCCACGGGTGTGGGCAGAAGCCCGGGGGAGGGGACGGGCGGGAGACAGGGCCCGACGCAGTGAGGGCCGCGCGCGCGTCACCTGAGGGCGGGGCCCGAGCTGCCCTGGACCCGCGGACACGGGGCAGGAGGCCCTAAGCCAGGGCAGGAAGGCCCAGGACACCGTGGCCCCCGGTGCCGACACCTGAGACCAGGGTGCAGGACACGGACGCACGACACCGACTGAGGCGGGTGGGTCCGCGCAGAGCCAGCCTCTGACCCTGGAAGGTGTCCTGGGCGCCCCTGGACGGACGCACCTGGTGGGCTCCCGGCTCCCACACCCACCAAACACACCCCGGGGACCCCAGCACAGGGCTGGACGAGGGGGAGCCGAGGGCGGGGGGCCCTCTGAAGTGCCCACACCGGGCGTCCCGGGCTTGGGCTCCCCACGTGGGCCGTGAAGGAGCACAGGCACCGGGCCATGGGGTCGGGGGACCCCCTCCCCCGGGGGTGTCCCTGTCTCACTGGGGCACCCCGCCCTCCGGCATCACCTTCGCTCTGGGGCTTCACCAGGTCCAGCATCTGGCACAGGCAGTCCTCAAAGGGCAGGGCCTCGATGGCCATGCTGTCCAGCCGGCGGCACTGCTCCTCGTAGAAGTACTCCAGCTCGTACATGGACAGCACCCCGTCCCCATCCAGGTCCATGCAGCGGAACCAGTACTCGATGCTGTGACGCCGGGCCACGGTCAGCGTGGCCGCCCAGCACGGACCCCAGCACCCGGGGACGCCTCCCCCAGCGCGAGCCCCGCCTGGGACAGACGCCACCAGCCGGGGACCCCTCCCCCAGCGCGAGCCCCGCCTGGGACAGACGCCACCAGCCGGGGACCCCTCCCCCAGCGCGAGCCCCGCCTGTGTCTGACCTTGCCCAGGTGGATCACGGAGGGGGGGCGCCCTCGCTCGGGGGTGACCACCAGCCCCTGCTTCTAAGTGTTCCAGCAAGTGGGGCAGAGGGCAGCTGCCAGATACTCACCTGGTTGGGGTTTTCTTGTCTTCCTCGGAGATCAAGAACCAGACAAAGTCAGCGTAGCTTATTTTTCCTTCTTTCTGCACTTTTTTCCCTCTGCATTCAGGGCCGGAACCGAGAGACAAAGACTGCGTCAGGCAGCAGTGGCCTGAGGCGGGGTCCCCGCCCACCTCCCCCGGGGCGTGGGGAACCCTGCACCCAGCCCAGTCCTGCACCCTTGGTTCCTCCTCGGGACAAGGCCTGAGAGACCACGTGACCCGGAGGAGGGTCCCTGGGGCCCAGCTGGGGCAGGAGCAGCCGCCGTGGTCACAGCCGCCTCACAGCCTCAGGGGCAGGGGCCTGTGTCCCCCAACTCACGACCTCGTGGCAAAGGTGTGTACGCGAGTCCCTAACTCACGACCTCATGCGACAATGGCGTGTCCCTTACATGTGACCTCATGTGAGTGGCATGTGTCCCCGACTCATGACCTCGTGAAACAAAGGTGTGTCCCTGACTTGTGACCTCGTGTGACAAAGGTGTGTATGCGTGTCCCTAACTCACGACCTCATGCGACAATGGTGTGTCCCTTACACGTGACCTCATGTGAGTGGCACGTGTCCCCAACTCATGACCTCGTGTAACAAAGGTGTGTCCCCTACTTGTGACCTCGTGTGACAAAGGTGTGTACGCGTGTCCCTAGCTCACGACCTCATGCGACAATGGCATGTCCCTTACATGTGACCTCATGTGAGTGGCATGTGTCCCAGACTCGTGACCTCGTGTAACAAAGGTGTGTCCCCAACTCGTGACCTCGTGTGACAAAGATGTGTACGTGTCCATAACTCACGACCTGTGACAATGGCGTGTCCCTTACATGTGACCTCGTGAGTGGCATGTGTCGACTCGTGACCTCGTGTAACAAAGGTGTGTCCCCGACTCGTGACCTCGTGTGACAAAGGTGTGTACGTGTATCCCTAACTCACGACCTCATGTGACAATGGCGTGTCCCTTACATGTGACCTCATGTGAGTGGCATGTGTTGACTCGTGACCCTCGTGTAACAAAGGTGTGTCCCCGACTCGTGACCTCGTGTGACAAAGGTGTGTACGCCTGTCCCTAACTCACGACCTCATGTGACGATGGCGTGTCCCTTACATGTGACCTGTGAGTGGCATGTGTCCCCGACTCGTGACCTCGTGTGACAAAGGTGTGTACACACGTGTCCCTAACTCACGACCTCATGTGACGATGGCACATGCTCCCAGAGCACGGCCACCTCACATCAAGGGCGAATGAGTCAGACCCGGATGCGCGTGCGGAACGTCAGCCCAAACCCCGATGAGAGCGGCTGGGACGCACCGCGTCACGGCTCCGGAGAAGATCCTCTCGATCATCTTGGTGGATATGGCTGCAAAAGAGGAAGCCAGCCGTGAGCCCTGCACGCTGCTCCTGGCCCAGCGTCGCAGCCGTGCAGGTGGCCGGGCGGGCTCAGGTCTGAAGGCCGAGACCCGAGCCCGGTCAGGCGGAACCCTCGGGACTGAACCTCCTGCTCCCGGCCTCCCTCAGCGCTGCCCGGCGCGTTCCAGTCCCGGACCTGAGCCCAGAGCAAAGCAGAGTGAAGAGCTGGCCCAGGGGCCCCAAGACAGAGTGGGCGGTAAAGGCAGGACGCACACGTCCACCCTCTCGGAGGCTCTGCCTCCAAACACTCAGTTGTTGTGATCAGCACACAAATGCATCCAACCCGCTGGCAACTAAGAGGATGGAAGAGTGAAAGACACCAAATCAGTCGGCTGGGGCTCCCATGATGAAGCACCGCAGACGGGGTGGCTTAAACGGCACACGTTATTTCTCCCCCAGTCCCGGAGGCTGCAGTCTGAGATCCAGGTGTGGGCAGGGCTGGTCCCTCCTGAGGCCTCTCTCCTGGGCGTGTAGACGGCCCTCTCCTCCCTGTGTCCTCACAGGGCTGTCCCTCTGTGTGTGTCTGGGCCCTGATCTCTTCTTATAAGGACACCTGTCCTGTGGGATCAGGACCCACCCTAGTGACCTCATTTTACCTTCATCCCCTCTTTGAAGGCCTCATCTCCAAATACTGTCACATCCTGAGGTCCCGGAGGTCAGGGCTTCATCGTGTAAATTTTGGGGACACTTTTCAGCCCATACCCAAGATCTATAGCCACAAAAATGGGGAAATAAAGACCAAGTGTCTTTTCCCCCAAGTCATCCGGCCTCACTGAAAGTCACCTCTAACGGGAAATGACCGGATGGTGTCAGAGGCTGAACGGTGTTTCTCAGAAAGACACGTCCACGTCCTGACTCCTGGGCTGCGAACGGGACCTTATGTGGAAACAGTGTCTCTGCAGATGTGATGCAGTGAAGGGTCTGAGATGAGGTGGCCTCCTGGATGAGGGTGGCCCTACATCCAATGACAGGGTCCTTCTAAGAGACAGAAGAGGAGAGACCCAGACACAGAGGAGAAGCCCCGGGAAGACAGAGGCAGAGACGGGAGGGAGGCGGCCACAAGCCCAGGGACGCCTGGAGCCCCCAGGAGCTGGAAGAGACGGGAAGGACCCTCCCCTGGAGCCTCTGGAGGGAGCGCGGCCCTGGGGCACCTTGACCTCAGACGGCTGGTCCCCAGGGTGGGGGAGGGTGGATTTTAAGCCCCCGATTTGTGGTCATCCGATACAGCCGCCTCAGGAAGCCCCTCCTGGATGACAGTCCTTCATAAATGCGTTGATTTTGGACCTCTGGCCTCAGAACTGGGAGGATAATTTCCTGTTCTTTGAGGGTCCCCCCACCACCCCGCCATGACGACAGCCCCAGGGAACTGGACAGCTGACTCAGACTCACTGCCACGACCGGCAATCTGAGACCAGAACCCACTCGTCCGTGGGACACGGGACAGGTCAGCTCTGCCCCTCTGCCCGTTCCTTCCCACGACGTAAGGAGGAGCCCTGCCGCCTCTCGTGCAGGACCTGGTAGGTTAGGAAGCGGCAGATGGAAGGGGAGGGACGCATCACGGCACTCACGTCCACAGCTGGGGGACTGTGCACGAAGCCACCCAGTGTCCTGTGCTGGCCGCAAGACCACGGTCCCCACAGTCAGTCGTGTCTCCAGGACAGACAGACGAGGCCACAACGCCACCAGCCCAGCCTGGTGACAAAGCCCCAACACCAGCCCCACGAGACGCCCTGACGTGAGACCTCGACGGGGTGGACACAGGGACACAGGGATGTGGGCACCAGGAGAGGGTCGTGGGGACAGGCGGGGACAGGTGACCCCCGATCTGGGGAACCACGTGCCGGCCACCACGGGTCTGCGCCTGGAGCTATTCCCGAGATCACACAGGGAGTTGGAGTTGAGACCAGGCGTCGAATTTAGGGACGGAGTTGAGAGAGACCCACGTCCGCTCAGGCGTCCACACGCCAGCGTCCACGGCATCCTCGCAAGGCCAGTCCAAGAGATATAGCAAGCAGACAGTGCCCCGGGGAGCTCACGTCCGGGCCCCGTCACCACAGACAAGACACACGCCCCGAGGATGCAGAAATTCGGTTGTGCGCGTGGGTACGTGAAATATCCGTTACACGAAAACGTGCAGTCTTAAGAAAATGGTTTCTAAGACTAAGAACCCATGGCGCACTTAAATTCTGGCCCACTCTGTGTACCCTGAAAATGTGATTTCTTGTCACGGGAGGTAGGAGGTGATAATTTTCTCTGATCAAAGAAGCATTGACACTGGATTCCCCCCTGCTGCTCCTGAACTGTGAGAAGCCAGAGTGCAACTTCTCAGGCCTTTCTGTGGTGAGAAGGCACGGAAGCTCACAGTCAAACCCAGAAGCCAGAAGTACAACCTCTCAGAGAACTGCGTCTCCGCTCCGCCGTTCCCTCCCCTCAGGACGGCTCCCGGGGGCCCGCCGCCGCCGTCCCACCCGCCCCGGCCCCAGTGGCCCCGAGCTGGAATCTGGCCTCAGGACGGTGCCCAGAGCCGCCCACGCAGACAGGGCACCGTCCACTCCGCAGACGGGCCGCTCGAGGCCCCGACACAGAGCAGGAAGCCGCGGGAGGAGGGAGGGAGGGAGGGAGGGAGGGGAACGCTGCCGAGAGATACAGCATACGGGGACAGTTTGCTCAGCTATGGGAACTGGTGCTGGAGGCTCAGGGCAGCACCCAGACTGGCCCACGCCGGGGCTCATCAGGGGACCTGGCGTGAAATGACGGGTGGGGTGGGCCCGAAACACTTGAGCACAAATGGAGGGGAGGTGGGCGGGGAGAGTGGGGGGACGGACAGAGCCTGTGTGGGGCAGCCGCTGCCTCTGCTCAGGACGGGGGCTCCACGCCCCCCAGAGAGCGCCTCCACCAACGGCAGGACCTGTGCGTCCCGGTCCCCGCGGGTCCCGTGCTGTCCCGTGTCCGCCCCGACCCCCATCCGTCCTGTGCTGTGTCCCGTGTCCGCCCCATTCCCATGTGTCCCGTGTCTGTCCCGGTCCCCACAGGTCCCGTGCCGTGTCCCGTGCCTGCCCCGGTCCCCCTGCGTCCCGTGCCGTGTCCTGTGTCCGCCCCGACCCCCATCCGTCCTGTGCTGTGTCCCGTGTCTGCCCCATTCCCACGTGTCCTGTGTCCGCCCCAGTCCCCACAGGTCCCGTGCCGTGTCCCGTGTCCGCCCCGGTCCCCGTGCGTCCCGTGCCGTGTCCCGTGTCCGCCCCGGTCCCCGTGCGTCCCGTGCCGTGTCCCGTGTCCGTCCCGGTCCCCGTGCGTCCTGTGCTGCGTCCCCGCCGCCCGCCGGCCGCGCCCTCACCGTGGTCGCTGTGCCGGGCCAGGTCCTGCGCGTCAATGAGCAGGTCGTGGTCCGTGTCCAGCTCCCAGAACTTGCAGTAGATGACGTAGAAGTGCTCGTAGGAGAAGAACTCGGTCAGCTGGTTGATGTCCGCCTCGTCTTCCAGGAGCGCCACGTTCTGCCAGGACAGACCCAGAAGACTGCTGCCAGGCACCTCCAGCTGCAGCGTGGAGACGGGCCTCCCGCAGGTGGGACCCCCCCCCCCCCCGCCCCGCCCCGCCCCGCCCAGGAGTCTCACGTCCTGAGGGTGGAGGGTCAGCGCTGGTGGAGACCTGCTTGAGGGCTGGGAGCCCAGCACCCAGGTCGGGGCGCACCGGTCAGGGCCCCGACACCGCAGCACGGAGCAGCCCAAGCACGTACGCTCTCGTGGCCGGGGGCTCCTGACGCGAGCGGGTCAGCCCCGCCCTTGTCGACACGCACAGGTCCACAGAACCCGGGTGCACCCGCTCCCCAGAGGGCGGGGCCGTGCCTCCCGGATGGACAAGGGGAAAGGAAGGGTACACGACGAATGGAAGAAGGAAAAGGGTGGGCGGGTGGATAAAGGAAAGGAAGGAAAATGAACGGATGACGGACGAGTCGGGGGACGAGGGACGGATGACGGCGGAGGGATGCAAGGTGGGTGGGGTAGTGATGACAGGTGGGCAGATGAGTGGGGTGACCGCGGATAAGCTGGGTGCTGGGTGGAGGGATGGAAGGTGGGTGGGGTAACGATGACAGGTGGGCAGATGAATGGGGTGACCGCGGATAAGCTGGGTGCCGGATGGGTGACCGCGGACCAGATGGGTGCTGGGTGGAGGGATGGAAGGTGGGTGGGGTAACGACAGGTGGGCAGATGAATGGGGTGACCGCGGATAAGCTGGGTGCTGGGTGGAGGGATGCAAGGTGGGTGGGGTAATGATGACAGGCGGGCAGATGAATGGGGTGACCGCGGATAAGCTGGGTGCTGGGTGGAGGGGTGGAGGGATGGAGAATGGGAGGGAGGAGGGAGGCGGATGGAGAGTGGGTGGGTGGAGGGAGGGGGATGGAGGATGGGAGGGTGGACAGAGGGATGATCTAGGGGTTGGTGTAGCGATGGGTTACTGGTGGGGGGGTGGAGGGATGAACGAGCGCGTGGGTAGATGAAGAAGGGGATGGTGGGTGGGGGATCGAGGCAGGAACAGGTGATAGCGTGCTGGAGGGATGGGTAACGGCTGGGTGGATGGACAAGGAGGTGGACGACGGGTGGGTGGACCGGGTGGGGGAAACAGGTGATGCGTTAGCCGACGGAGGGACGTGTGACAGGCTGGTAGGTGCAGGGAGAGACGACGGGTGGGCAGAGGGGTGAGTGGACCGACGGACGATGTGTATGTGGATAAAGAATGGACTATTGGCGTGTGGGCGGAGAAACGGATGACGTTGGGGAAGGGAAGGGAGGGAGGGAGGCTGGGTGGGGTAATGACGACGGGTGGGCAGACGGGTGGGGTGACCGCTGACAGGTTGGTGGAGGGATGGGGGATCGCTGGGGGGCGGGCGGAGGGATGGGTGGATGGGTCGCGGTGGATGCCGGGAGGCTGGATGAGTGGGCGGGGGCATGCAGGAGGCCCCGTGTCCCCTCGGGCAGCCGCCACCCACCTGCAGGAACGTGCTCCTCCGGAGCTCCGCGCACGTGATCCTCCCGGACCAAGACCTGTTGACCGCGTAGAAGATCCTCTGTACGACCTGTAGGAGGAGGCCCGTCGGCTGAGCACCGGGACGCGGGGGGCCGGGGGCCCCGCACGTGACTGTGCGGCAACCCCACGTGTGGTCCTGCAGGTACCCGGCCCGGGGCCTCGCCTACGAGCTCCTGCCTGGCCCCACCAGGAGCTCCGCACCCCGGGCCGCAGGGCCCCGTGTCGCCAGCAGAGGGCGACCGCCCGCACGTCATCAGACGGTGGGGGGGGAGCAGTCCTGCCTCCAGCTGCAGGGAGGACACAGGTGGCAGGAAAGGCGGACCCGCTGCCACATGCAGGGGGATGTCCGGGTGAGATGGCCACACCTGAGCTGGGACGGCGTGGGCAGGCAGTTCCTGTGGGGCTGGGAGTCTTTCTTACACTGCGGGTGGTTTGAGAAACTGCTCCCAAGGCTTCCACGGACGCTCAACTGACCGCTGAATGGAAAACGTTAAGGCCAGAGAGTGACCCCTGCGCCCTGCACAGTGAGGCCCACCTTGGCCACGGGGCTTAGCTCTGCTCCCAGGTGGGGACGCCCCTCGCCTGTCCCAGGGCATCTGCTCACCTGTCCTCATCTGAGACGTCCCCTCGCCTGTCCCTGTCACGGGCTGTCCCCTCACCTGTCCTCCTCCCGGGGCATCCCCTCCCCCGTCCCTGCTGTAGCCCGTCCCCTCCGCCCGGACGTGTCCTGCCTTGTCCTGTCTGCGCACAGAGGCCGGGGCACGGGAACGGAGCTCCTGGCACCCAGCCCCGTTCACACGCAGCGCTCCCTGCCGCCGCTGGAATAAGGCACGGCTCTGGGCACCGCTCCTCGGCGACGACCCCTCAGGGCGACGTGGAGCGGTGAGGGGGCGGAGGGAGGCCTGTGGAACCGCGGGCACGCAGGCTTCCACGAGCGACGGCTCCGTGCCATGCAACAAGCGTGCCATGGGGCCGCGGCGCTGCCCACCTCCACCCAGAGCCGGAGGGCCGTCCTCCCCAGGCGACCTCTGACCCGAGCGGGGGCTGGGCTGTGGAGTCCTCGTGTCCCCGGGCCAGGCCGGCACCCGGCCCGCCGCGCTCCAACTCGCTGGGCGTGCTGGCCTGGAGCCGAGGAGGCCAGGCCCTCAGGCTGAGGGGCCCAGGCTGCCCAGAGAGGGAGACCGCTGGGTCTGCGGACGTCCCCTCGCCTGCCCCGACCTGTCCGAGCCCGGGGCACGCGGCCAGGACCACCCAGGCTCTCGCTGAGCGCGCCCAGCTGGGGCCCAGCTGGGACCCAGGTGGGACACACAGCCCACGCGCGCCCGAGCCCCACACCCGCTTCCTGGTGGGAAAGCGGGGCTGTGAGGGGCCACGGGTGCAGGGGCTGGGCGTCCGTTCCCTCACGGCAGGCCTGGAGCCCGGGCCTCAGGCGCCCACGGAAGCCACAGGGGCAGCGGACGTGCTCGTACTCACCGTGGTGATGTAGCGGGAGTGGAACTCCGACGCTTCCTTCAGGAATGCCAAGCCCGGGTGGGTGTTCACCACGTCCTGCACACGGGGGACGGGACACGGCCCTGGGATGTGCCGCCAGGCCCAGGGATAAGCGCGCACGTGTCCACCACCAACACCCAGGTTCACACATCCAGCCACAGAGCCGCTCACGCAGCGTCACCCCAGACACGCGGTTACGTGAAATCACATCAAATTAAAGGATCACACAGAATCATCTGGGCCACGAGCTAAGGAAGCACGCCACCCGTCGCGGCCGAAGGTAACAATCTGACACGTATAAATGTATCAAAGACCACCGTGGAACTCCACCCCAGATTCTGAGAAAGAAAATTGGTGATATCCTCACTTAACAAAGCACCGCAGTCCCAGGAGCCCTTTAAGTCGCTTCCATTCAAATGGTTTGGTAACTTCGGTTACTCCGTGTTCACGTGGAACACGCGGGTAACCGGGGACCGCCTTCGATTCCCCTCTACAGGACGTAACAGAAAGCGCTAAACAAAACCGTGTTTACAGGAACCAGAACGGCGTCTGGAAGTGCGCGTTCTGCAAGCCGCGAGCGGCCTCTCGTGGGCGGCCCGGCGCCCGAAGGCGCGACTCCACGCTCCGCGGGCTCAGGTGTGCAGCTGTCTGCACCGTCCTGCCTCTCACGCAGGCCTGGAGGGGCTGCACGAGCCAGCTTCGGAGGAGCCCGCCCTGCCCCGCCCGCCCGCCAGCCCGCCCCCGGGGTGTAGACGCCGGGGCGCGCCTGCGAGGAGGGGGCGGGGGCGAGGGCGCGTGCGGCGGGGAGGCGGGACGGGAGGCGGGGACGGGAGGCGCGTGCGGCGGGGAGGCGGGACGCACCTGCAAGAAGGGGATGAAGTCCTCCTGCGCCAGGGAGTTGCCGCCGGGGCTCACGAGCAGGTGGACGAACTTGGCCGCGTCATCGTGACAGCTCTGGAGCATCCTGGGCGACAGAGGGCACCCCAGCTGCACCCCGCGCGCGTCCACAGGCCCCTCCCCAGACTCCGGAGGACGGGCACAGACGGACGGGGCCCCGCAAGGGACACGGCGGCCGTGCCGGGCACCCCCGGACATCCGTCTCCGTCCCTTACTGTCCCGGCCGCAGGAGCACCGGCCAGTGGAGGCAGAGGCACGGCCGGGCCACCACTCCCGCCCCGGCACTCACTTTCTCCACATGGCGACGAACTTGTGCACGGAGACGGAGCCCGTGCGCTCCCCGCCGGCGCCGCAGAAGAGCGGCCCCTTCCAGTAGAGCGGGCAGCCGCAGGCCTGCGCGGGGAGGGGAGGGGAGGGGAGGGGACACAGGGTTAGCGCGCCCCGGGCCCCGCAGCGGCCGGGAGCGCACCGCGTGCAGACAGCCCGGCCGCGCAGCCCAGCGCCTGCGCCAGCGCCAGCGCCACGGGCCTCCGCGGGGAGGGGCAGCCTCTCCCAGCCGTCACTCCGGAGACGCCGACGGCAACGGCGCTCCCGGGCACGCGGCACAGACCGCCTGCCGCAACTGGAGGCGGCACGTCGGCAGCTGTAGGGAGGCGACGAGCACGTGCCCAGCCCTGGACGTGCAGCACCTCCGATGACGCGTCGGGGCGGCGTAAGTGACGGAGGAGGTCAGGGGACACTCGGGGTGCGACAAGCACGAGGCTGTGACCCGGGCACATCTCAGTGGCCGAGGCGACCGCAGGGCTGGCGGCCACAGCTGTCAACGCAGGTGCTGACCGGGAAACAGGCGGAAAACCCACGCTCTAAGCTTCCCTCCCGAAAACGCAGAAGCAGCAGGGCGGAAACAACAAAGGCTGAGAGAAGAGAAAAAGAGAGCAGATACGCAACAGAGAGAGGCAACAAGGCCGAGTCAGCTCTTCGGAAAGCTTTTAAGCAAGCAATTACCCCTCAACAACACTCCTGGAGAAGCAGAAAAAGGAAACGCGCGCTCCCCACGTCAGCGGTCACTGCAGAGCCCGCCAGCGCTGGACAGACAGGCAGCTGACACTCCCAAAAACTGGAGGCCAGGAAACGCGACAACTGCAGGCAAACGGGCGGACCCCTTGACTAAAAGACGTGTCCAACCACAACTGACAACGGACATCCAGACGGTTCTACATTTCAAGAGACCGAACCCGTGGCTTAAAGCCTTCCTGCTAAGAAAATCCCGGGCCCTGCTTTAGGGAAGAAATCACGTGGATGGTACCCACACTCTTCCAGAGAATGGAAACAAGGGACGTCTCCCAACTCCTGTTACGAGGCTGCACGTCCTGGACCCTGACACCTGTGAGGGGAGATCAGGCCCCCTCAGCTCCCAGGAACAGAGATGCCAACACCCCACACAAATCCAGGCCGGCAAATCGAATCCAGCAGTTAAAAAAAAAAAAATCACAGTGAAACAAACAACAGGCCAGGAAACTTAAGAACAGAAAGGAACACAGCACTGTAATCAGGGGCGTTACACAGGAGCCCACGGCTCACATCTGCACGTGGGGACACGTGTCGGCCGGCTCTGCCCTGAGCTGGAACAGGACAGGCTCCACCAGCAGAGATGGAGGAGGGGACGCTCGGGGCAGAGACAAAGAGAAAACTCTGGTAATTCACAAATACGCGGCGGTAGGGAGAATTCCGAAAGGTTTACGAAATACCAGAATTACACTAAGTCCCCTACACACGAACGAGTTCCATTCCGAGAGCACGTTCCAAAGTCCAGTTTGTCTGTAAGTCCAACAAAGTCAGCCTAGCTACCCAACTAACACAGTCGGCTGCACAGTACTGTACTGTAACAGATTTCTAATACTTTCCATGCAAATGATACATAAAAGACAAACACAAAAGATGAAGAAAACATTTTTACATTTTTACAGTACCTTGAAAAGTACAGTAGTCCAGTACAACAGCTGGCACACAGGGGCTGGCATCGAGTGAACAGGCAAGAAGAGTTACTGCCTGGAGGAGGGAGAGGAGGTGGGAGATGGTAGAACTGAAGGATCTCCGGCAGTAGGAGACGGAGGGCAAGCTGCAACGTCACTCGTGCCTGACGCTTACGGTAAGCACGTTCGCATCTCTAAAAGTTCGCAACTTGAAGGTGTGTACGTAGGGGACTTACTTGTAACAGAAAACCAGCAAAGCCGCGGGATCCCAGGACAATGTACAAAAATCAATTATATTTCCACACACTGGCGACAAGCAATTAGAAAACAGAAAATGTAACAGTGCCATCTATGAAAAGCATAAAAGACGTCAACCTACAGGTAAACCGTAACTGAAAGTGTGAGATCTCTACAAAGGGAACGAGAAAGCGTGGCTGGGAGAAGTGGAAGACCCCCCAAATGGAGGGACAGACCATACAGATTCCTGGCCTGGACACTTAATGCTGTTGACACATTTCTGACCGGAGACGTTATTACAGCCACAGGCGTTAGTTTCTGCAAAAATCCCCCGGTCAATAATGTGTTAAAATGTCAACTGTTCCCCAGACGACCCACAGATTCAACGCAAAGCCAGTGCACACCCAGCAAGGTGTGCTTTGCAGGAATCCACGAGCTCATTCACGGCCCACGTGCAAACGCACACGACCGCCAGCCTCCCGAGCACTCACAGCACGGAGGCTGCGCATCAGGGCAAAGAGGAAGGGACCGGTGTAGGGACAGACCCCTGAGCTGGTGCCACCCACCAACTCGGCACACAGACAAAGCTGGCGGCAGCTCAGAGGGAACGATCGTCTCCAGTGAGAGCCCAGCTGGTCGGCGGGGCAACTCTACAAAACCATGACGGAGGGATCCCAGCCCCAAGCGTGGACGGTGAAACTCCAGAAGGAAATGTAGGAGGTCATCCTGATGCTGGAGAAGCAAAAGGTTCCCTAAACGTGACTCAAACACCAAAACTCTGAAAGAGAAGGTGGGTGGACTGAACCGCTTCCCCACCAGAACTCCGGGGCAGACGTCGCCGAGGGCATAAAAACAAGCCGCAGACCAGGAAAACGTTCACAGGGCATTATCCTGACAACGGGGTCACGCCCAGACTTCAAACTAAGGCAAAGGTACAGGAAAAAAGGCCAAGGGCCCAAGAGAGCGACCGGCCCTGCAGGGAGAAGGGTGTGAACACGGCCGGACTCCGGAGGGAGAGGCAGAGGAAAGGCGCAAACCGGGTCCCCACAGAAGCCCACACGGTGACGGCGCTCACAGGACCCGCGTCACGGGCATCGCCCGCGGGTCGGGGAGGTGGCGGCGGAGCTGCCGGCAGATGGTCTGGCAGGACCCGAGCACCGGCCACGCACGCCCGCGGCCAGGGGCCGCCCCGGGGGAGACCGCCGGAGCCCGCTCCTGCCCACGACGCCAGGCCCAGAGCGCGCCGGCGCCTCACCCTCGGCGCCCCGGGAGGGAGCAGCCCAGCTGCGCGGGAGCCGTGCGTCTGGACGCTCTGTGGCTTCGCGCACACGCTGGGGCGGGGACCACGGGGCGAGGCTCGGGCACAGTGCGGGCTGAAAGGCCTCTGCTCCGCGCAGGTGGGCGCGCGGCCTGGCGCGACGGGCAGCGGAGGCCTCCTGCCAGGGATGCTGGCGCCAGGGCCCCGAAGGGGCTGTGTGAGCCGGGGCGCGGAGGGCACTGGCCGCTTCCCGGGGCGGGAGGGCGCAGGCGGCCGGGACCGGGGAGCCAGGGGCCTCGGGCATCCCGCCTGGAGCGCTCGCGCGGGCACGTGAGAGCTCGCTGGATGGACTCGGGCGACGGCACCGTCCCGTCCCACGGCCGTGCGTCCGTCCACCGCACGGCAGGAGCTGTGCCCTTGCCCGTGGGGTGACGCCTGCATTCACGTCCCAGGACGAGCGGTGCCTGCACTTCCCAGCCCACCCACCCCACAGGCAGCGGGAGAGTCCATCCTAACGCTTTCACCGTGACCTCCGTCCACTACCTCTCAGGACCGTCTGCAAACATTCTAAGGGAACAGGAAACACCAACTCTGAAATCCAGAGGTACGAAGAAACGCGTTTAAAAATATGGTAAAACGCCACCCTGAAGGGAAGAACACAGGACGTGGTAAGGTTTTACAGGTCTGTAACTTTCATCTAGCGTACGTGACGGGAGACCCGGGCACACGCCGAGGCCCGCGTCACCCCGTCAGGAGCAGCCCCGCGGTGACCCCGATCCCCTCCCTCACGCCCCTCACGGCACCCCCCGACGCCCGCGCACACACAGAGCTCCCCGTCCGTCCACACAGCCTGTCCCGAACACGGCAGCATCTGGCTGGGGCCTGGGGTCTGGCTCGGCTCCCGTGGCACAGGGCATCTGACACCCACCCGAGCAGGACTCTGCGTGTGGACCATCAGCAGGCGCACGCTGGCCTTTGCCCGGCTCCCCCCACGGGGCTCCTGACCACGTGGGGTCCCCTAAGGGAGGGATTCCCAGAGCATCTGCGCTCCCACCACGAACCAGTGCCAGGAGCGGCTTCTGTGCTGATATTTGGCCTCTGCCCCCAGGTCCGGACACAGAGCCCCGGAGTCCCTCGGAATCTCCTGGGGGGACAGGAGCCTGTTTCGTCGTGGATGGGGCTGTCCTTTAAAGAGCCCACGCCACGGTTACTGAGCTGGAACTTTCAGCACCCCGGCATTCTCTGCAGAGGGCGAAGGCAGAGGTGGAGAGAAACCTCGATCGTGCCCACGGGATGCCTCCGAAACAGCCCCTAAAGGAGCAGGTTCAGGGGCCTTCCAAGCTAGGGAACAAATCCGCCGTACCAGGACGGAGATGCACCCCAACTCCACGGGGACAGACTGCTGCACTGGGGAGCCCCCGACGCCGCACCCCGATGCCTCTTCTCCAGGCTGCTCGCCGGTACCCCTCAGCATACCCTTCATAAGGAACCCTTTATAACGAACTGGTGTTTCCCTGAGTCCTGTGGGCTGCCGAGCAAACTGCGGAATAGACGTGATCGCCTATTAGAAACCCCTAAGGAACCTGAAAAGTGATCTGATGGGCATGTGTCGTCCACAGCCAACACACAAAAACCAACAGCAGGGGGTCGTGGGAAGCCCCGGGATCCAGAGCCGCTCAGGCGGACACACAGGTGACAGCCTGGGACGCGGGCCTGGCGTGTGACTGGGGGCCCAGGGGCTCAGCACCCGCCGTGCTAACTCCAGGCAGCAGGGCTCAGAACGGGAAGACCTGCAGGACGCCCAGCTCAGAGCCCACACGTGTGCCGACAGGGGCCCCCGTGCGCAGGGAAGGGAAGCAGAGACTGCCCTTTTCACGGACCAGCCGTTTGCCCCTTTCTGTGTTCAGAGGAGCAGGTCCACTGACCTCGGGCACGCAGCCTCCCGAGAAGCACGTCTCCGGCAAGAACAAGGGCCGCGTGGCGATGACGAGGGAGAAGGAGGGGTGTGGGGACGGAGCTGATCTGGGGACAGGAGGTCCTCACACGACACAGCCGCCCACAGAGGCACAAAGGCCGCGGCCCCCGGCCCACAGCTCCCCGAGGAAAGCCCGCAGTCACTCACCGTCGGGAGCCGCACCCTCTCCCGCAACTGACGGAACAGGCAGAAGCTGCCGAAACGCCGGGACCCGGACACGCTCGGAACCCAGGGAGCAAACCGACACTCAGGGCTGGACGACCTTCACGTGCGCGTTTACCAAGGCGACCACCCTCAGCCCAGAAAACAAGTCTCAGTACATCTGGAAGCACTGAGACCAGACAGAGCACCCCTGCCCACGACAGAACTAAACTGGAAATCAGTAACCAAAACATGTCGAAACAAGCTGCAGGAGTTGAAAATCAAAACAACGAAATTCTAAATAATGCATCAGCCAAAGGAGAAGTTTACAAGACAAACACAAATGTAGTTTGCACTGAATGAGAAGGGGAAAAAAAACACACAAAAAAACCCAAAAACCAACACATCAACAACGTCTGGGATGCCGGTCCAGCAGCGCTCGGAAGGAAGTTCACAGCATTAAGTGCTTCCGTGAGCAAAGCAGAAAGGCTGAGTGGACAGAGCTGCCTCGTTAAGAAACTGCAAGGAGAACAGTTAGCCCTAATGTGAGCAGCAGAGAGGAAACAATAAAGACGGGAAATCAATGCGATAGGAAATCACTACAAAAAAGTTAGCAAAACTAAAAGCTAGTTCTCAGAAAAGATCAGGAAAATAAAAAACTTCTGGCCAAACCGACTGAGGATAAGGACAGAAGACACAAATGCCAACATCAGAAGTGGCAGAGGGACGTCAGTCAGTACAGACCCTAAACGTGTGGAATCTTATCAACAACGTGTGTCAATAAATTCACCAAGTCACGGGAGCTGGGCACACACTTGAAAGACGGGAACTACCCCATCAAACTCAATGTCCACAACCTTCCCAGGGAGAGAATGTCCAACCCCAAATGCTTCACTGTGAATTCTGCCAAACGTTTATCGTGAAACACCATCCCAGTTCTAAACACGCGGCTCAATAACCCAACCAATTCTGTGAGGCCAGGCCACCCTGCGACCGAGCCAGAGAACTCACTAGACAACGCATCTCCAGATGGGTGTCCTTCCGGAGCCTGGATTTAAACCCTAACAAGACACAAGCAATCAGAACCCAAAAGCACGCAAGGAGGAAGAGACAGGATTTATGATGAAATGGGATTCATCCAAAGACGCAAGACGGCTTGAGGGAAGAAGAAAAACCACAGGAGCACTCAATACGTGCAGAAAAGCAAATTTCAACACGCGTTCAAGATTTTACACAGTAAAAGGGCTCTCAGCAAACTAGGTTCCTCAACCTGATAAAGGACACAGGAGCAGCTGCAGCTCCCACGCTGCGTCTGCGGGGAGTGACGCGCCCCAAGGCTGGGGGGGCGAGGGCTATGGTGCTCCCACACCCCGAGTCAACGTCCTCACGGAGGCCCAGCCAGCACAGCGAACAGGGCAGGAAAGAGGATACAAGACCCGCAGATTACAGAGCAAACGGGGACACTCTCTTCATGCGCAGAGGACGTGATCGTCTACTGGAAACTCCTAAGGAACCTGAAAAAGTGATCTTACGTGTCGTCCAAAGCCAACACACAAACACCAACAGCAGTTCTGTGCACTTCAAGGAACAGCCATGAACTGAAGCAAAATAACGCTACTGACAGTATCGTCAAAGACATGAAACACTGGGTTATGCCCAAGTATTCATACGTTTGAGGAAAGACCAACATGACAAAACGGTACTGAGAGAAATTAATGATGACTTAGAGTCTGAGAAATGCCGGGCTCATAAGCCGGCAGACTCGATGTTGGAAAGGCGTGGACTGTCCCCAAATTCACCTACACACTCCAACGATCACAACCCGAATCCCAGCAGGCTCCTTCCCCAGCAGGCGTGGGGACGGTGATTCTGCAGTTCACGTGGGAATGCAGAGACACCAGAACAGTCGCAGCACTTGAGAACCAGAGAGAAGCAGGAAAATCAGCACTGCCGGACGTGAGCACAGCAGTGAAGCTACAGCAGCGGGGCCAGCGCTGTCCTGCTGTGACAGACGGCCCGTCACCGACACCCAAGAGCCTCCAGGGACAGACTCACGTACGGCAATTCCCGTCGGAAGAAGGTGCCAAGGCAAGTCAGCGGGCGGACGGGGTGCCCAGCGAACAGGTCTGGGGCCACTGGACACCGTGTGCAGAGACGCACCTTCCCTCCTACCCCACACGCGCCAACACCCAGCTCAGAGTGGAGCACAGACCTGAAGGGAAGAGTTACCCGAATCAGCCTTTAGAAGAAAACACATGAGAAAAATCCTACTGGCCTCGGATTTGCCAACACTTCCCATCAAGGATACAAATGCATAAACCAAGTAGGGAAAAAATCTGAAAACTGGACACAATCAAAATGAAAAACGTTTGCAATTCCAAAGACTGTTACAAGAGCAGAAAGACAAGCGAACATTGGGAGAAAACGTCTGCTACACAGTACCTCTGACAAAGGACTTGCATCTAGAATGTATGCAAAGCACATATAACTCAACAGTAAGAAAACACCAGATTTTTAAACGGGCAAATGATCTATCTGAACAGGCATGTCATGAAAGAAGACATACAATGATAAATGGGCACATTTAAAAGATGCTCACTCAGTACTGACAGTCATTAGAAATGTGCAAATTAAAACAAGCTATCTCCATATACCCAGTAGGATAGAGCTATGGTCTGAATGTTCGTGTCCCCACCCCACCCGGCAAAGGTCTTATGTTGAAACTTAATCCCCGAGGTGATGGTGTTAGGAGGTGGAGCCTTTGGGAGGTGATGAGGTCATGAACGGGATCAGTGTCCTTATAAAAGGGACTCCAGAGAGCTCCCTCACCCCTTCTTCCGCGTGAGGGCACAGCAAGAAACTTCTGTGCCCCAGAGGACAGCCCTCACCAGAACCAGCCCTGCTGACACCCTGATCTCGGACGTCCAGCCTCCAGAACTATGAGAAGTAAACTTCTGTTTTATACGCCACCCAGTCTGCAGGATTGGTACATCAGCCTGAAGCAAGACAAACGGCTACAATTAAAGGGAGAGAAAAGCAAGTGTGCTGAGGATGTGGAGCGATGGGAACCACACATGCTGGTGGGGACGCAAGATGGTGCAGCTGCCGTGGAAATCAGCGGGGTGGTCCCTCAGTACGTCAAACACAGAATCACCATATGACCCAGCAATTCCACTCCTAGGTATGTGTACACACACCCACACCACCACCCACCCTGCCCCCAGCCAAAAGAACTGAAAACGGGGCCTCACACAAACACCCGTACTCAAGTGTTCACAGGAGCACTGCTCACGACAGCCAAAAGGTGGAAACCACCCAAACGCCCAGCTATGGATGACTGAATAAGCAGAATGGGGTGCAAGCACCTAATGGAACATGACCCAGCCATGGAAAGGAGTGAAGCTTTGACACAGGCTACCATGTGCATGGACCTCGAGGACGTGATGCCAAGTAAAGGAAAGAAGTCAGACACAGGACAATTAGTCCTGGTTCCATTCACATGAAACATTCAGAGCAGGCAAATCCACAGAGACAAGAAGCAGATGAGCGGTGTCAGGGGCTGGGGGAGGGGGAGTGCAGCGACTGCCAAGGGGCCCAGAGCTTCTTTTGGGGTTAGGAGAATGTTCCGGAACTAGACAGTGGTTAGGGTCGTGCAACACTGTGTGTGTAGTAAGGCCTCTAAATTTTAGATTTTAGAATGGCTAACGTGCTGATAGATTTTTATGTGAATTTTACCACAATTTAAAAAATAAGTACCTACTGTGTGATTCTATTTGCATGAAGTTCTAGGAAACTCTAACTGATCCACAGTGACAGAAAGTAGACCAGTGGGGGCCTGGGGCTGGGCCAGGATGGACTGGAAAGGAGCCAAGTTTGGGGGGATGCTGGAAATGCTTCTCATCTCGACTGCATAGTCTCACGGGGATTCACACACATCAAAGCTCACAAAATGGTACACCGTAAACATCTACTGTTTACCTCACATCAGTTATACCTCAAGAGAGCTGCCAAAAAAAGAAAAAGATGTTGATGAGAAACAAACACATAACCAGGGACTGAACATAATCATTAGGGAAATGAGACACGAAGCCACAGTAAGTGACCTCTGCAGGGGCACCAGCTCGGCTAAAGTGAAAAAGCGTCAACACCAAGTGCTGACAGCTTACAGAGCAACTGGCGTCTCACACACCGCTGGCTGGACACACATAACGGACAGCCACACTGGAAGACGGTTTCGCAGTTTCTTATAAAATTAAACATAGAGTCACCAGATGACCAAGCAATTCAACTCTGCAGCATTTCTCACCTCAGAGAACTTGCAAAGGCGTTGCACAAATCCTGTGTACAGACGTACACAACAGCTTTATTCACGAGACAAAACTGGGAACACCCTTTCACCCACCAGTAAACAGATACACCCGGGGACGTGCGAGCACGGAACGCTGCTCAGCAGCAAATGCTCAGGACGGACACTGACGACTAGGCTGCGCGGAAGAGGCCAGGAAGTCCCAGACAGCCCACCGCATGGTCCCATTCACGTGAAATTCCAGAAAGGGCAGAACAAGAGCACCATAGGGCCAGGGAGTGAGGGCGAGGTAGGCCGGGACCTGGGACCCTTTGCTGCAGGGCTTGCACATGGACAAACGTCTCCTCCAGCAACAGATACAAAGAAACTATAAGGGACTAAAATAACTGCACACACGTGCAGCTGGGGCAAGTTATGAATAAGACACAAAGAAGTCAGAACCTAACTGTCACTTCTGCGGTGCCAGGAGCAAAAGCAGGGTCCTGCACCCATGATCCCTGTACATGGCACCACCAAGGGGGTGGGCAGATGCCCAAGCCACTCCCTCTGGCCCAACCCACTGATCAAGGAGTCCAAGGGACGTTCCTGGGGGATTAGTGTTCCCTACCTTGCCGGTGATGTGGATCCACAGGGGTGAACATTTATCAAATTCTGTCAAACTGTATACTTAGAATTGGGGAGTCTTACTCTGTGTCAATTTTATCTCAATAAAGCTGACTGAAAAATAATTATTGTTCAATTCAAGAAGCTGGAAAAAAGTGACAATAGAAAAAATGTAAGAAAGTAACAAAAATGGAAGCAGAGGTTCATGAAGGAGATGAACAAAAAATTAAAGTACTCAATGAAGCTGATAGATTCTTATCTGAAAAAATATAAGTTAACCTCTAGCATGACTAGTCAAAAGGAGAGATAAATAACCCTATGAAGACAAAGGGTCAAATGTGCAGATTTGAGTTCTTGGATTGAAAGAATTGCTACTGCCAAAATGAATATACTACCCAAGGCAATCTACAGATTCAGTGCAAACCCTATCAATTTACCAATGGCATTTTTCATAGAACTAGAAGAAAAAAATTTTTAATTTATATGGAAACACAAAGACCCCCAAATAACCAAAGCAATCTTGAGAAAGAAAAACAGAACTGGAGGAATCAGGCTCCCTGGCTTTGGACTACACTACAAAGCTACAGTAATCAAAACAGTATGGTCCTGGCATAAAAACGGACACACGATTCAATGGAACAGGATAGAAAGCCCAGAGCTAAACCCATGCACCTATGGTCAATTAATCTATGACAAAGGAGGCAAGAATATACAATGGAGAAAAGACAGTCTCTTCAATAAGTGGTGCTGGGAAAGTTGGACAGCTACATGTAAAAGAAAGAAATTAGAACACTGTGTAATACCATACACAAAAAAACCCTCAAAATGGATTAAAGACCTAAATGTAAGGTCTTTACACCGGGCGGGACGTGGAGGGGAAGGAGGAGGGAAGGAAACGTGGAGGTGGGATGGGACCAGCACCCTCGGGGCGGTGAGGGGAGGGGTTCCTACAGCGGAGGAGGGTCAGCGGGGACGGGGAGAGGCGATCAGGGGATCAGAGGGGAATGTGGCCAGCGTCTCCCCCGACCACTCGGGCCCTGGCGAGCCTGCTGGGGTCCTGGGCCTAACCCTCAGCCCTCCAGGGCCCCTCCCTCTGTGCTAGGCCTAAGCCCCACCCCTCAGGCCTCTTCCAGCCCCCTTTTTCCTTCTTTTTTGCTGTTGTGGTTCTGTTTTGCCTTGTTGTTGTTGTTTTATTTTTAATTTTACAATATTTTTATTTTTCTAATTTTGTTTTTGTTTTTATTCTTTGTTATTGCCCTGCTTTGCTTTTTTTTTTTTTTTTTTTTTTTGCTGTGCCGTGTGGCTTGTGGGATCTCGATTCCGAGGCTGGGGGTCGGGCCTCAGCTCCTGTGGTAGGAGCACCAAGTCCAAACCTCTGGACTAACAGAGAACCTCAGGCCCCAGGGAATATTAGGCAGTGTGAGGTCTCCCAGATGTCCTCATCTTCCACCAAGACCCGGCTCTACACAACTGCCTGGAAACTGCAGTACTAGACGCCTGAGGCCAAACAACCAGCAAGAAAACAGGAACACAGCCCTACCCATCAAAAAAATGAGATGACAAAAAAAATATGTTACAGATGAGAGAGCAAGATAAAAACCTACAAGACCAAATAAATGAAGAGGAAATAGACAACTTGGCTGAAAAAGAATTTAGAGAAATGACAGTAATGATGACCCAAAATCTTGGAAACAGAATGGAGGCACGGATCGCAAAAATACAAGAAGTGTTTAACAAGGACCTAGAAGAACTAAAGAACAAACAGAGATGAACAACACAATAACTGAAATGAAAAATACACCAGAAGGAATCCACAGCAGAATAACTGAAGCAGAAGAACGAATAAGTGAGCTGGAGGATAGAATGGTGGAAACAACTGCCGAGGAACAGCATAAAGGGAAAAAAATGAAAAGAGATGAGGACAGTCTCAGAGACCTCTGGGACAGCATTACACACACCAATGTACAAATTATAGGGGTCCCAGAAGAAGAAGAGGAAGAGGAAGGGTCTGAGAAAATATGTGAAGAGATTACAATTTAAAACTTCCCTCACGTGAGAAAGGAAATAGCCAACCAAGTCCAGGAAGTGCACAGAGTCCCATACAAGGTAAACCCAACAAGAAACACACCAAGACCCTTATTAATCAAACTAATAAAAATTAAATTCAAACAAAAAATATTAAAAGCAACAACAGAAAAGCAACAGATAACATACAAGGGAATCCCCATAAGGTTATCAGCTGATTTTTCAGCACAAACTCTGCAGGTCAGAAAGGAGTGGCAGGATATATTTAAAACGATGAAAGGGAGAAAGCTACAACTAAGATTACCCAGCAAGGATCTCATTCAGATTCGACAGAGAAATCAGAAGTTTTACAAACAAGCAAAAGCAAAGAGAATTCAGCACCACCAAACCAGCTTTACAGCAAATGCTAAAGGAAATTCTCTAGCAGGGAAACACAAGAGAAGAAAAAGACCCACAAAAACAAACCCAAAACAACTGAGAAAATGGTAATAGGAACATACATATCAATAATCATCTTGAATGCAAACGGATTAAATGCTCCAACCAAAAGACACAGACTGGCTGAATGGATACAAAAACAACACCTGTATATACGCTGTCTACAGGAGACTCACTTCAGACCTAGGGCTACATACAGACTGGAAGTGCGGGTGAGGGGTGGATGGAAAAAAATATTCCATGCAAATGGAAATCAAAAGAAAGCTGGAGGAGCAATACTCATATCAGGTAAAATAGACTTTAAAATAAAGACTATTATAAGAGGTAAGGAAGGACACTACATAATGATCAAGGGATCAATCCAAGAAGATATAACAATTATAAATATATATGCACCCAACATAGAAGCACCTCAATACATAAGGCAAATTGCTAAGAGGCATAAAAGCGGAAATTGACAGTAACACAATAATAGTGGGGGACTTTAACACCCCACTTATACCAATGGACAGATCATCCAGACAGAAAATAAACAGGAAAACACAAGCTTTAAATGACACGATAGACCAGACAGATTTAATTGATATTTATAGGACATTCCACCCGAAAGCAGCAGAACACACGTTCTTCTCAAGTGCACACGGAACATTCTCCAGCATAGATCACATCTTGGGTCACAAATCAAGCGTTGGAAAATTTAAGAAAATTGAAAATCGTGGCAAGCATCTTTTCCGACCACAACGCTGTGAGATTAGAAATCAATTACAGGAAAAAAACTGTAAAAAAATACAAACACATGGAGGCTAAACAATATGCTACCAAATAACCAAGAGATCACTGAGGAAATTTAAAAAATACATAGAAACAAATGACAATGAAAACACAGCAACCCAAAACCTATGGGATGCAGCAAAAGCAGTTCAAAGAGGGAAGTTCACAGCAATTCAATCACACCTCAGGAAACAAGAAAAATCTCACATAAACAATCTAACCTTACACCTAGCAACTAGAGAAACAAGAACAAAAGAAAACTAAAGTTAGCAGAAGGAAAGAAATCATAAATATCAGAGCAGAAATGAAGAAAACAAAAAGGAAGAAAACAATGGCAAAGATCAATAAAACTAAAAGTTGGTTCCTTGAGAAGATAAACAAAATTGACAAACCTTTAGCCAGACTCATCAAGAAAAAAAGAGAGAGGATTCAAATCAATAAAATTAGAAATGCAAAAGGAGGAACTACAGCTGACGCCACAGAAATACAAAGGATCATAAAAGACTACTACAAGCAACTCTATGCCAATAAAATGCACAACCTGGAAGAAATGAACAAATTCTTGGAAAGGTACAACTTTCCACAACTGAACCAGGAAGAATTAGAAAATATAAACAGATGAATCACAAGTAATGAAATTGAAACTGTAATTAAAAATCTTCCAGCAAATAAGAGTCCAGGACCAGAGAGAGCTTAACAGGCAAATTCTATCAAACATTTAGAGAAGATCTAACACCTATCCTTCTCAAACTCTTCCAAAAAAACTGCAGAGGGAGGAACACTCCCAAACTCGTTCTACAAGGCCAAAAGCAGACAAGGATATCACAAAAGAACAAAATTACAGGGCTTCCCTGATGGCGCAGTGGTTAAGAATCTGCCTGCCAATGCAAGGGACAAAGGTTCGAGCCCTGGCCCAGGAAGATCCCACATGCCGTGGAGCAACTAAGCCCGTGCGCCACCACTACTGAGCCTGCACTCAAAAGCCCGCAAGCCACAACTACTGAGCCCATGTGCCACAACTACTGAAGCCTGTGTGCCTAGAGCCCATGCTCCACAACAAGAGAAGCCACAACAATGAGAAGCCCGCTCACCGCAACTAGAGAAAGCCCGCGCACAGCAACGAAGACCCAACACAGCCAAAAAACAAACAAATTAATTAATTAATTAAAAAACAAAAAGAAAATTACAGACCAATGTCACTGATGAACATAGATGCAAAAATCCTCAACAGAATTCTAGCAAACAGAATCCAACAAAACACTAAAAGGATCATACATCATGATCAAGTGGGATTTATCCCAGGGATGAAAGGATTCTTCAATATACACAAATCAATCAATCTGATACAACATATTAACAAATTGAAGAATAAAAACCATATGATCATCTCAATAGATGCAGAAAAAGCTTCTGACAAAACTCAACACCCACTTATGATTAAAAACTCTCCAAAAAGTGGGCATAGAGGGAAACTACCTCAGCATAATAAAGGCCATATAATGACAAACCCACAGCAAACATCATTCTCAATGGAGAAAAACTGAAAGTATTTCCTCTAAGATCAGGAATGAGACAAGGATGTCCACTCTCGCCACTATTATTCAACATAGTTTTGGAAGTCCTAGCCACGGCAATCAGAGAAGAAAAAGAAATAAAAGGAATACAAATTGGAAAAGAGGAAGTAAAACTATCACTGTTTGCAGGTGACATGATACTATACATAGAAAATCCTAAAGATGCCACCAGAAAATTACTAGAGCTAATCAATGAATTCGGTAAAGTTGCAGGATACAAAATTAAACCACAGAAATCGCTTGCATTCATATACACTCATAATGAAAGATCAGAAAGAGAAATTAAGGACCCGATCCCATTTACCATTACAACAAAAAGAATAAAATACCTAGGAATAAAGCCGCCTAAGGAGGCAAAAGACCTGTACTCAGAAAACTATAAAACACTGATGAAAGAAATCAAAGATGATACAAACAGACGGAGAGATATTCCATATTCTTGGATTGGAAGAATCAATATTGTGAAAATGACTATACTACCCAAAGCAATCTACAGATCCAATGCAATCTCTATCAAATTACCAATGCCATTTTTCACAGAACTAGAACAAAAAATTAAGGGGCATCATCAGAAAATCTACAAACAATAAATGTGGGAGAGGGTGTGGAGACAAGGGAACCCTCTTGCACTGTTGGTGGGAATGTAAATTGATACAGCCACTATGGAGAACAGTATGGACATTCATTAAAAAACTAAAAATAGAACTACCATATCACCCAGCAATCCCACTACTGGGCATATACCCTGAGAAAACCGTAATTCAAAGAGACACATGTACCCCAACGTTCACTGCAGCACTATTTACAGCCAAGACTTGGGAACAACCTAAATGTCCGTCAACAGATGAATGGATAAAGAAGATGTGGTACATATATACAACAAAACATTACTCAGCCATAAAAAGAAATGAAACTGGGTCATTTGTGGAGACGTGGATGGACCTAGAGCCTGTCATACAGAATGAAGTCAGTCAGAAAGAGAAAAACGAATATCGTATATTAACGTATGTAGGTGGAATCTAGGAAAGTGGTATGGATGAACCTCTTTGCAAGGCAGGAATAGAAAGACAGACGTAGGGAACGGACTTCCCAAACCTAAAGAAGGAAACAGATATCCAGATACAGGAAGCACAGAGGGTCGCAAACAAGAAGAACCCAAATAGACCTACACCAGGACACGCTATAACAAAAATCACAAAAGTTAAAGAGAGGATTCTAAAGGCAGCAAGAGGAAAACAAAGAGTTAATTACAAGGGAACCCCTATAAGGCTATCAGCTGATTTCTCTACAGAAATGCTGCAGGCCAGAAGGGAGTAGCAAAACATATTCCAAGTCTTGAAAGGGAAAAATCTGCAACCCAGAATACTCTACCCAGCAAGATTATCATTTAGAATAGAAGGAGAGACAAAGAATTTCTCTGAAAAGCAAAAACTAAAAGGATACAGCAATGCTAAACCTATCCTAAAAAAAATATTGAGTATGGCTGAGTCACTTTGCTGTGCACCTGAAACTATCACAACACTGTTAATCAGCTGTACTCCACTATAAAATAAGAAAGTTAAAAATAAAAAGAAAGAAATATTGAAAGGTCTTCTCTAACTAGAAACGAAGCGAGAAGATATAGGAAAGAGGAAATCACAATTGGGAAATAAATCACTTAAATAAGCCAGTATACAAATCAAAAAGAAAAAAAACCTATTTGTGAAAGCAATGATAAACACAAGGAACAGCAAAAGGATAAACATGAAGATGTAAAAGAGGACATCAAAATCACAAAATGTGGAGGAGGAGAGTAAGAATACATAGATTCTCATTTTTAGAACGTGTCTGAGCCTATATGACTATCAGTCTAACGTAAGCAGATGTAGGAAGGGGTTAACATACTTGAAAAAACAGGATAACCACAAATCAAAAACATACAGTAGATTCACAAAAACCAAAGAGAAGAGAACACAAGCATAAAATAAAAGGAAATGATCAAGCCACAAAAAGAAAAACAAAAAAGAAACATATAATCAACTGGAAAGCAAGGTTTAAAATGGCAATGAATACATTACTTATCAATAATTACCTTAAATGTCAACAGACTAAATGCTCCAATCAAAAGACACAGAGGGGCTTCCCTGGTGGCGCAGTGGTTGAGAATCTGCCTGCCAATGCAGGGGACACGGGTTCGAGGCCTGGTCTGGGAGGATCCCACATGCCGCACAGCGACTGGGCCCGTGAGCCACAATTGCTGAGCCTGCGCGTCTGGAGCCTGTGCTCCGCAACAAGAGAGGCCGCGATAGGGCTTCCCTGGTGGCGCAGTGGTTGAGAATCTGCCTGCTAATGCAGGGGACACGGGTTCGCGCCCTGGTCTGGGAAGATCCCACATGCCGTGGAGCAACTGGGCCCGTGAGCCACAACTACTGAGCCTGCGCATCTGGAGCCTGTGCTCCGCAACAAGAGAGGCCACGATAGTGAGAGGCCCGCGCACCGCAATGAAGAGCGGTCCCCGCACCGCAATGAAGAGTGGCCCCCGCTTGCCGCAACTAGAGAAAGCCCTAGCACAGAAACGAAGACCCAACATAGCAATCAATCAATCAATAAATAAATCTTTAAAAAAAAAAAAAAAAAGAGAGGCCGCGATAGTGAGAGGCCCGCGCACCACGATGAAGAGTGGCCCCCACTTGCCTCAACTGGAGAAAAGCCCTCGCACAGAAACGAAGACCCAACACAGCCAAAAATAAATAAAATAAATTTAAAAAAAAAAAAAAAAAAAAAAAAGACACAGAGGAGTTCCCCGGCGGTCCAGTTGTTAGGGCTCAGCACTTTCACTTCCATGGCCCAGATTCAAACCTTGCTCGGGAAACTAAGATCCCATAAGCCGCTCGGCGCAAACAGAAAAAAAAAAAAAAGACATAGAATGGCAGATTGTATTAAAAAACAAGAGTTTACAATATCCTGCCCACAAGAGACCTACCTTAGGGCAAAGGACATGCACAGATTGAAAGTAAAGGGAGGGGAAAAAGGTATTTCACGCAAACAGAAATGACAAAAAAGCAGGGGTCACAATACTTATATCAGACAAAATAGACTTTAAAAAAAAGGCCATATAGAAAGATAAAGAAGGACACCATATAATGACAAAAAGATCACCACAAGAAGAGGATATTACACTCATCAACATATATGCACCCAAATACATAAAACAAATGCTAGCGGACATAAAAGGGAGAAATTGATAGGAATACAATAATTATAGGAGACTTTAACACCCCACCCACATCAATGGACAGATCTCCAGACAGAAAATCAATAAGACAATAGAGCTCCTAAATGATACAACAGAACAGTTACACTTAATTGATATTTTCAGGACATTACATCCAAGAAAACCAGAATACACATTCTTTTCAAGTGCACATGGAACATTCTCTAGAATTGACCATGTACTAGGGCACAAAACAAACCTCAACAAATTTAATGGTATAGAGATTATTTCAAGCATCTTCTCTGACCACAACAGCATGAAACAGGAAATCAACCACGGGAAAAGAAATGAGAAAAAAAGATTACATGGAGACTAAACAATATGCTACTAAAAAAACCAATGGGTCAGCAAGGAAATCAAAAAGTAAATTAAAAACTACCTTGAGACAAATGAAAACGAAAACACAACCATATAAATCTATGGGATGGATGCAACAAAAGCAGTTCTTAGAGGGAAGTTCATAGAGATAACAGGCCTTCCTCAAGAAACAAGAAAAATCTCAAATAAACAACCTAACCTACCACATAAAAGACTTAGAAAAAAGAAGAACAAACAAAACCTAAAGTCAGCAAGAGGAAGGAGATAATAAAGAAGAAATAAATAAAATAAAGATTAAAAACTAGGAAAAAATCAATAAGACCAAAAGCTTGTTCTTTGAAAGGGTAACAAACCCAACAAAAATTGACAAACCTCTGGCCAGGCTCACCAAAAAAAGAGAGAGGACTCAAATAAACAAAATAAGAAATGAAAAAGGAGAAACATCAACCAATACCACAGAAACACAAAAAACCATAAGAGAATACTATGAACAACTACATGCCAACAAATTCGACAACCTAGAAGACATGGACAACTTTCTAGAAACATAAAACCCACCAAAATTGAATCAACAAGAAATAAGATAATTTGAAAGCCTGAAAACTGGAAGTGAAATAGAATCTGTAATAAAAAAAAAAAAACTCCATACAAACAAAAGTCCAGGACCAGATGGCTTCACAGGCAAATTCTACCAAACATACAAAGAAGAACTTTTACCAGTCCTTCTCAAACTCTTTCAAAAGACTGAAGAGAAGGGAACACCCCCAAAGACATTCTATGAAGCCACCATCGACCCAATACCAAAACCAGACACTACCAAAAAGGAAATTACAGGCTAATACCTTTGATGAACACAGATGCAAAAATTCTCAACAAAATACTAGCAAACCGAATCCAACAACACATAAAAAAGATCATACACCATGACCCAGTGGAATTCATCCCAAGTTCACAAAGATGGTTCAACATATACAAATCAATGTGAAACACCACATCAACAAAAGAAAAGACAAAAACCACATGATCATCTCAATAGATTCAGAAAAAGCACTTGACAAAATTCAACATCCATTCATGATAAAAACTCCTACCAGAATGAGAATAGAGGGAACAGATCTAAACATAATAAAAGTTATTTATGACAAGCCCACAGCCGACATACCCTCAAAGGGGGAAAGTTAAAAGCCTTCCTGCTAAAACCTGGACCAAGACAAGGATGCCCACTGTCACCACTTGTATTCCACACAGTGTTGGAAGTCTTCGCCACAGCAATCCGGCAAGACAGAGGAACGGGCATCCAGATGGAAGGGGAGAGGTAAACTTGTCACTACGTGCAGAGGACATGATACTGTATGTAGAAAACCCTAAAGACTCCACACAAAAACTACTAGAACTGATAAACGAATTCAGCAAGGTACCAGGATACAAGATTAACATACAGAAATCAGTTGCATTTCTTTACACTTTAACGTACAGAAATTGGACGCATTTCTTTACACTAAAAATGAAAGAGCAGAAAGTGAATGTTAAAAAAAAAAAAAAAACCTTTTAAAGTCACACCAAAAAAACAAAAAAACCCCCCAAAAACTAAGGAATAAACCTGACCAAGGACGTGAAAGACTTACATGCTGAGAACTATAAAACATTAACAGAGGAAGTTAAAGATGATTCAAAGAAATGGAAAGATATCCCATGCTCCTGGACTGGAAAAATGAATATTGTTAAAATGGCCATACTGCCCAAAGCAATCTACAGATTTAATGCAGCTCCTAACAAATTACCCATGACATTTTTCACAGAACTAGAACAAATAATCCTAAAATTGATATGGAACCATAAAAGACCCAGAATTGCCAAAGCAATCCTGAGGGAAAAAAACGAAGCAGGAGTCATAACCCTCCCAGACTTGACAAAATACTGCAAAGCTACAGTAATCAAAATACTGTGGTACTGGCACAAAAACAGACACATAGATCAATGGAACAGAACAGAGAGCCCAGAAATAAACCCACACACCTGCGGTCAATTAATCTTCGACTAAGGAGGCAAGAATATACAATGGAAATAAAACACTTTCTTCAGCAAGTAGTGGTGGGAAAGTTGGACAGATGCATGAAAATTAACGAAGTTAGAACACATCCTCACACCATACACAAAAATAAACTCAAAATGTCTTAAAGACTTAAATACAAGACATGAACCATAAAACTCCCAGAAGAGACATAGGCAAAACATCCTCTGACATAAATCGTACCAATGTTTTCTTAGGCCAGTCTCCCGAGGCAACAGAAATAAAAACAAAAATAAACAAATGGGACCTAAACAAACTTACAAGCTTTTTCTTGCACAGCAAAGGAAACCATGAACAAAACGAAGACAACCTATGGAAGGGGAGAAAATGTTTGCAGAGGATGCAACCGACAGGGGATTGATTTCCGAAATATACAGTCAGCTCATGCAACTCAACAACAACAAAAAAACCTAATCAAAAAATGGGTGGAGAACGTAAATAGACATTTCTCCAAAGAAGAAAGATGGCCAACAGGCACATGAAAAGATGCTGAACATCGTTAATTATCAGAGAAGTGCAAATCAAATCTACAATGAGACGCCACCTCACACTGGTCAGAAGAGCCATCATTAAAAAGCCTGCAAATAACAAATGCTGGAGAAGGTGTGGAGAAAAGGGAAACCTCCTACACTGTTGGTGGGAACGTAAGCTGGTGCAGCCACTATGGAAAACAGTATGGAGGTTCCTCAGAAAACTAAAAATAGAGTTACCATATGTTCCAGCAACCCCACTCCTGGGCATATATCTGGACAAAACTACAATTCAAAAAGATACATGCACCCCTATGTTCACAGCAGCACTATTCACAACAGTCAAGACATGGAAGCAACCTAAGTGTCCAGAGACAGAGGAATGGATAAAGAAGATGTGGTACATATATACTATGGAACATTACTCAGCCATAAAAAAAAGAGTGAAATAATGCCATTTGCAGCAACATTCATGGACCTAGAGATAATCATACTAAGTGAAGTAAGTCAGAGAAAAACAAATATCATATGACAACGTAAATATATGTGGAATCTCAAAAATGATACAAATGAACTTGTTTACAAAACAGAAACAGACTCACAGACACAGAGAACAGACTTTGGTTGCCAAGGGGGAGGAGGGGTGGGGGAGGGATGGATTGAGAGCTTGGGATTAGCAGACGCAAACTAGTATCAGGTTGGCCAAAAGGTTTGTTTGGGTTTTTTTGGTAAGATGGCTCTAGTAGCACTTAGTTGATTTAACTTCATTCAAAACAATTTTGTTAGACTGTATGTGACAGCTGTCATACCAGCATGCATTTAAAAAAAGACTTATCAAAATTGGTTAAATTTTTGTGTAGCCATTTTAATATTGAAGATGGGAGAAAAAAAGCAACATTTTCGGTATATTATGCTTTATTATTTCAAGAAAGGTAAAAACGCAACCTAAACGCAAAAAAACGATTTGTGCAGTGTATGGAGAAGGTGCCGTGACTGATCAAACGTGTCAAAAGTGGTTTGCGAAGTTTCGTGCTGGAGATTTCTCGCCGGACAATGCTCCACGCTCGGGTAGACCAGTTGAAGTTGATAACAATCAAATCCAGACGTTAACTGAGAACAATCAATGTTATACCACGCAGGAGATCGCCAACATACTCACAATATCCAAATCAAGCGTTGAAAATCATTTGCACCAGTTTGGTGATGTGAATCACTTTGATGTTTGGGTTCCACTTAAGCGAAAAAAACCTTCTTGACCGTATTGCTGCATGAGACTCTCTACTGAAACGTAATGAAAACATTCCGTTTTTAAAACAAATTGTGACGGGTGATGAAAAGTGGATACTGTACAATAATGTGGAACGGAAGAGATCGTGGGGCAAGTGAAATGAACCACCACCAACCACACCAAAGGCCGGTCTTCATCCAAAGAAGGTGATGTTGTGTATATGGTGGGACTGGAAGGGAGTCCTCTATTATGAGCTCCTTCTGGAGAACCAAATGATTAATTCCAACAAGTACTGCTCCCAAGTAGACCAACTGAAAGCGGCACTCGACGAAAAGCATCCAGAATCAGTCAACAGAAATGCATAATCTTCCATCGGGATAACGCAAGACCGCATGTTTCCTTGATGACCAGGCAGAAACTGTTAGAGCTTGGCTGGGAAGTTCTGATTCATCCACCGTATTCACCAGACATCACACCTTTGGATTTCCATTTATTTAGTCCTTCACAAAATTCTCTTAATGGAAACAATTTCAATTCCCTGGAAGACGGTAAAAGGCACCTGGAACAGTTCTTTGCTCAAAAAGATAAAAGGTTTTGGGAAGATGGAATTATGAAGTTGCCTGAAAAATGGCAGATGGTAGTGGAGCAAAAGGGTGGCTACGTTGTTCAATAAAGTTCTTGGTGAAAATGAAAAATGTGTCTTTTATTTTTTACTTAAAAACTGAAGGCATACACATATACAATGGAATATTACTCAGCCATAAAAAGGAACGAAATTGGGTCATTTGTAGAGACAGGGATGGACCTAGAGACTGTCATACAGACGGAAGTCAGAAAAAGAAAAACAAGTATCGTATATTAAGGCATATTTGTGGAATCTAGAAAAATGGTACAGATAAACTAGTTTGTAAGGCAGAAATAAGAGACACAGATGTAGAGAACAAACATATGGACACCACGGTGGGGAAGCGGGCATGGGATGAACTGGGAGATTGGGATTAACATATATACACTAATCTGTATAAGACAGATGACTAATAAGAACCTGCTGTATGGCACAGGGAACTCCATTTATTTCACTGTACGGTAGACACTAACAGAACATTGTAAAACAACTATACCCCAATTAAACAAAAAACAAGTTGTAAGTATGTGAGATTATGGATGTGCTAACTAACATTACTGTGATAATCATTTTGCAATAAATACGTCTATCGAATCGCTATGTTGTACACCTTAAACTTACACAATGTTGTATGTCAATAATCTCAATACAGCTAGAAAGAAATAAATAAATAAGTACAAAAACCAAAACCGAAGGCACTTTTTGGCCAACCCAATATATATAGAATGGATAAACAACAAGGTCTTACTGTATAGCACAGGGAACTATATTCAATATCCTGTAATAAAGCATAATGAAAAAGAATATACAAAAGAATCTGTGTACCTGTATAACTGAATCACTTTCCTGTAGAGCAGAAATTAACACAATGTAAAACAACTTTAATATTAAAAAAGTGAAAAAAAATCACCCAGAGAATGGGAGAAAATATTTGCACACTATATATATCTGATAAGGGATTCTATCTAGACTGCATAAAGAACTCTTACAATTCAACAATAAAATGACAAATACCCCAACTGAAAAAATAGTCAAAGGATCTGAAGAGACGTTTTTCCAAAGAAGACATAGAAATGGCCAATAAGCACATGAACAGAGGCTCAACATTAACCATGAAGGAAATGCAAATCCAAACCACAAGGAGGTACCACGTCACACACACTGGGATAGGATGGTCTTTAATCAAAAAGACAGGTAACAAGTGTTGGCAAGGATGTGAATAAACGGGAACCCTCACACAGTGCTGGTGGGAATGTAAAGCGGGGCAGCTGCTTTGGAAAACAGTCTCCTAGTTCCTCAGAAAGTTAAATAGTGTTACTGCCTAACCCAGCAATTCCACTCCTAAGTATCTACCCAAGAGAAATGCAAACATGTCCGTCTACACAAAAACTTGTAGCACGTGAATGTTCACAGCAGCACCACTCACAAGAGCCAAAAGGTGGAACAACCCAAGTGTCCACGAAAGGATGAATGGATAAATACGTAAAGGAATATTAAAAGGAGTGAAGGGACTTCCCTGGTGGCGCAGTCGTTAAGAGTCTGCCTGCCAATGCAGGGAACACGGGTTCGAGCCCTGGTCTGGGAAGATCCCACATGCCGCAGAGCGACTGGGCCCGTGCGCCACAACTACTGAACCTGTGCTCCTAGAGCCCGCAAGCCACAACTACTGAGCCTGCGTGCCTAGAGCCCGTGCTCCGCAACAACAGAAGCCGCAACGAAGAGCAGCCCCCGCTCGCCGCAACTAGAGAAAGCCCGCATGCAGCAACGAAGACCTAACACAGCCAAAAATAAATAAATAAATTTATCAAAAAGGAGTGAAGCACGGGCTACAACGTGGACGAACCTTGAAAACATGATGCTCAGTGAGAGAAGCCAGACACAGAAGGACACACAGTGTGTGATTCCACTTACAGGAAACGTCCAGAACAGGCAAATCCAGAGAGACAGAAAGCAGATTAGTGGTTTCCTAGGGATGGGGGAGAAGGGGATTGGGGGATGACAGCCAAAGGGTGTAAGGTTTCTTTCTGCGGTGATAAGAATTAACTGTAGTGATGGTTGCACAACTCTGTGAATACACTAAAAACTACTGAGTTTACTGTATACTTTAAATGGGTGAATTGTGTGGCATGTGAATTACATCTCAAGAAAGCTGTTAGAAAAAGAAAAGAATGCAACCGCTGCAGACTGAAAGCAAAAGGGAGCACATGAAGTTATTCAGCACACAGAACAGGAGAACTTTTCAGAATGCACATAACGGACAGAGGATCAGCCGCCAGGACGTAGAGAGAAATTTTACAGGCGGGAGGGAGAATGCAAAAAGAGAACTCACCCCAGCAGCACCAGGGGCAAAGGAGAGGCACAAGCAACCCACTGAGGAAACCTAACACTGAATCCAGAAGCACTTTGTAAGGCAGCCTGACCCACGGGGGACCGGGACGTACAAACCCCAACACCCAGGAAGTGCCCACGCGCAGCTGACAACGACACAGAGAGCTGGGGGCTGGGTGCGCGGGAACCTGCCACGGGGCACAACACCGCTCGGCAACCTGGGGCATCTCACGGAGGTGAGGGTGGGGACTGTCCTCTGTCCAGCAAGCCCGCCCCCAGGCTGAGACACCAGAGGGACCGCGCGGAACCCGGGTCCCCCGCCGCGGGCAGCCAGCCAGCCATCGGGGAGGGACGAGCACACCGTGGTGTGTTCCCGCAACAGACGGTGCAGCAAGCAAACCGACGGGCGTCCACACGCGGGACCCCGACACACACTGCTGGAAGAAAACACCGAACCGCTCAGGGGTGCGCACGGCGTGGGAACACCTGGGCTCAGCTGGAAACCCCACACACGGTGCTGGTCCACGCGGACCGTGGGTCCACACGCGCCCGCCCAGAACACCACCACCCTGCACAGCGGACACAGAGCCCCGGGGCAGGGTCCCTCCAAGCCGCCACGCCTGGGAGGACGGCACACAGACACGCCCGAGGACAAAGCCTAACACGGATCCCTCTGCGCCTCAGATCACAAGGACCGAAGTAAGCGGGACGCAGGTGCGGTGAGCTCACGCACGGCCACGACCGCACAGGGACCGCGGGCCGCGTCCCCGCGCGCAGACACCCACCTTGGCCACTCTGCCCATGTCCCCCATGGTGGCCCTCTCGTGCGGGAACTGGGCGAAGGTCCTCTCGATCTTGGCGATGACGGCGTCCACGTTCACCGCGTCCTGCGGGCGGCCTCGGGGGAAGTAGAACGTGGGAATGCTCAGGCTGGCAGCGGGCGGCAGGGCCTCCTCCTTCCTCGTCTGAACCTGAGCGAGAGCGAGCGAGAGCGAGCGAGCAGTGAGGACCCAGCACGGCGGGCACCCGCTTCCCGCCGGCGCGGACGGGACCAGAGCGGCCGCCCCGAGCCCAGCGAACCCGACTGTGGACAGAGCCCAGACCATCGCCGGGCTGACTGCAGACGCGGGAGGCGATGCGGCCCGCGGCGGAGCGCCACACACGGCCCTGCTTCCCCCGATCCTGCCTCGGGTGTGACCCCTCAGGACGAGGACGGCTGCTGAGAGAACCTGCCCTCCTGCCCTCCCGGGAGGTCAAGGTCAGCAGAGGCGGGCTGTCCCCTCGTGTGCATCTCGCGCCTGGAACCGCCTGTCCCCACACCGTCCTCCCCTGTGGCCGGGATGCGAGGCCAGCGCCGTGGCTGGGCGCGGCCCTCGGAAAGCACCACAGCCCCGAGGGCTCGGCATCCTGGCACGGGGAGAGGCAGGAAGCCGTCCTGGAGCCCACGCCGTGCCTTCCAAATGGCAGTGTCAGCACGCCTGCCCGGTGACCGACGGGGTGACCTGCGAGCTAGCTGGGTGCAGTCACGGGTCAGAAGCGCGCACCACGCACGCAGAGGAGGGCTGCGTTCGCCAACGCCCCTGAGCAGACGGGACCAGCCAGCGGAACCACTCAGGAAGCACCTGCCGGGAGTGGACGCGCTGGGACCGGGCAGGCCTCGGGGGGCCGGGAGGGCGGCCGCACTTGGTGACGCTCGCTCTCCCTGGACCGCGGGGCACTGTCCCCCTGCAGGACGCGCGGTGTCCCTCTGCGCTGACCCGGGAAGGCCCCCTGGGTGCCAGAAACAGCTGCCCCGAGTCACGGCCCGTAATGCCCGTGGAGACTCATGCATCCGGGCACCCCTGATGGGCAGGGACAGGCAAGCACGGTCCAGCCCACGGCCCACCTCCTAGACACACCCCAGGTTCCCTGTGGTTGGGGACACGCGGACACACCGTGACGCAGCAGGAAGAGCCCAGGGTCCGGGTGGGAAGCGCTGGAGAGAGGAAGGCGCACCCAGGCCTCAGGCCACGGGACTGGCGGGGGACGGGGAGTGACCAGGTGTTCCGGAGAGGGGACGGCGAGGGGTACGCCCACCAACGAGGCCTGGGAAACTCAGCGCACACAGGGCACTACGGACACACGGAGCCCACAGCCCCTGAGCATCCAGAGACACACGCAGAACAGCAGACGGAAGGCAAACACAGGAGAGAGGACTCCCCCGCCAGGAGTGGTTACATCAGGGGGCTGGGGCGGGCAGCCAGGCCCACACAGCCAAGGACGGGGCCGGGTGGCGGTCTGCTCACTGCGGGGTGCCCCCGTCCCAGCTGCCCGACCAGGCGCACACAGCACAGCTCCACGCCCACAAGCGCCAGAGGCCCCGCCACCGACCCGCAGCCGAGACACAGCACACGGCCCTCAGGAGTCACGCTGTGCACTGATTCTAACGTTGTGAGTGGACGTCACTCCTACAGCCTGCCACCCAGACCGCTTCTCCACCCGCAACACAGCAGCAGACGGCAGGCATCCCCCTCGGTCACATCAGGGACATCCCGCGTCCCCTCGGTCACACCTCGGGACCTCCCGCGACCCCTTGGTCACATCAGGGACGTCCCGTGACCCCTCGGTCACATCAGGGACATCCCACGTCCCCTCGGTCACATCTCAGGACATCCCATGTCCCGTCAGCCACATGGGGGATGTCCTGCGTCCCTTCTGTCACATCGGGGATGCCCCACGTCTCCTGTGTTTCCTGAGGTCCCAGCTGAGGCAGCTGTTCAGTGCTCGGTGACCTTGCAAGGCGCGGTGACCGCATCGAGAGGAGGTGCGGCCGTCGTGAGTCAGCTGTACCAGGTCTGTGTGGCAGCCTGGGGACACTGGGCAACGAGCTCTGTGATCACCACGGGGCCAACACAATCCTGAGGGGCTGCGTGCAGATCTGGCTCAGTCCTGAGAGGCGAGAGGAGAGCTGGGAAGGCGCACGCGGGGGAAGGAGAGGGACGGCAGGCGGCCCTGAGCACCGGCACAGCCACGGGCTGGGGCAGGGACAGCACAGGGATGGGGCGGGGGGACAGCAGGAAGCAGGAGGACAGGCCCTGGAGGAGCCCCTGACCCGGGAGGGGCCGCGGGACGCCTCCGGCCCACGTTTCATTCGGACTCGGCCCTGTCGGCGCCCAGGGACAGAGGCTGAACCCCTCCTCCCAGCCCAAAGACGTCCTGTCTCTGTGATTTGGTCTCGGGGCAGAGCTGCTGGGCTGTGATGCCCACCTACAGCGGCAAAGAACAGCCGCAGGGGAAGCAAGACCCAGCGCCGGCCCTGAGGACGGAGAGATTCAAGGGTTCACGCGTCGCCTGGGGACGCCCAGGGTTCACCTGGGGAATGTTTCCCCCCGGTTTCACTCCTCTGGGCGGGTTCAGTTTTCCCCAGTTTTCCTCGCCTCTGTTTGGAGGGCAGGATGGAGCGCAGGCCCCATGTCCTGGGCTGTCACCTGTAGCAGCTCATGGCTCACGTCTGCAGAAAGGGCTGCCGGCTTGCACCGACACCTCTGGCATCCTCCCCGGCACGGCGGCACTCAGCGCCGGGCGCCACCATCGCCCATCCCGAAATCAGCTGGGCCGGCTGGTCCCAGGGCAGGTGTCCCCACCTGCCCAGCCACGGCCGCAGACACACAGAGACAAGGTGTCGCTCAACATCGTGCGCTATTTTCTCCGCTGTCAGCACGGGGCCGCCGCCCTCACCAGCCACCGAGAAGCCAAGGGAAATGGACCCGCCAGGGACACGGCGGAGTGGAGGCTCGCCTCCTCAGCGCGGTGAGCTCTCCCCACGTCACCAGCTCCATGGCGCCTGCCCCACGGTCAGCTCGTAGGCCCCTCCCAGGGGAACTGGGCTCGGGCAGGAAGCAACGTGCTCCCAAACGGAAGGTCTGAATTGCAGGATGGAACGAAAGGCAGAGAACGTGGTGCCTACGTGGGTAAATCCACGCACACGCCCGCCACGCACATCGGTAACAAGCATGTTGTTTTACCTCTCTTTAAAGACTCTCTCAGGACAACGACACGAAACGAGAGGGGGCCGGCAGTGAAGGGTTTGAGAGTTTTGAGTTGGAGGATAAAGATACGGACTCTGTACCTAGAAAAACGAAGGCACTGACATTGTAAGATGAGCAGTAAGCTAGTATTAAGTACTCCAACGAGGAAAAGATAAAAAAGAGGGAAAGGAGAGCATAAAAAGAAACATAAATAAGATCGTGAAAATAAAACAGAATGGATTAATAATCCTTATAAATGTAAATGGACTAAACGCTCCAGTTAAAAAACAAAGATCAGACAGAAAAAAGAAAGTAAGACTTACAGGAAACACATGTAAGATATAAGGACACAGAGGTTGAAAACTTTTAACAAGTGGAAAAAGATACAGCAGCCAACAGTGACAAAAAGAAGGCTGGCATCGCCGTATTCACGCCCAGATAGGACTAAAGGTCTGGATGCGACAGAGAGAGATGGTCAGGACACCACACGGGGCGCCCATCACGGGAAGCTCTGCCGACCCGGAGCTGACCGGTGCCCCAGCACAGCCTCGGCGCCGACCAAGCCAAGGTGCTGGGGAAATGCGGGCACGCGGCACAGAGGCGGGCCAGGCCCGCTCCCCCCCCACCCCTGACGGACCACCGGATGACGGAAAAACAAACAGCTGGGCACGGACACGGGAGATTTACAGTGTAATCTCTGGGCCATAAATAGAGCGCGGCCGGCGCAGCTGCAGGACACGCGTTCTTTTCCAGCACACGGGGCGCTGCTGGGAGCCGGCCACCTCCCGGCCCCAAACAGGCCTCAGCAGAGCCTGAGGGGACCACGGGGGCTGTTCCCTGAGCTACCTGCGGCCAGGCTGGACGTCCACAATGAAAGCGGACGCGGCACAAATACGTGTGTGTGTGTGTGTTTGTGTGTGTGTGTGTGTGAGCGAGACAGACAGACAGGGAGGATCCTCGAGCAGGGCTGAAGCTTCTCAGAAGCCAGCACGGCAGGTGGGGCACTCGGCTCCCAGCAGGGCCGCTTCCCTCCCAGCGACACGCCTGCCGCCCGCCTCCCGGCTGTCACCCGGCCACCGGTCAAGATGACACCTGCTCGCAAAGAGCTATTTCTGTCGCCGGCACGGACACCAGCGCGGCCTGACTCATCACGATTGCAGACATCACGGAGACGCCCGGGGCCCCCGGAACACAGGCGGGCTGAAGGCTCGGCCTCATGGGAAGCACGGCCGTCCCCGCGCAGCGGCAGGGGCCCCGGGAGGTGGGCCCGCACAAGCAAGCGCCCAGGCCAGCCTTCTCTAAACGCAGCTCGCACGCAGCGCCCCTCGGGCAGACGCACTAGCTGGGGCGGCGGAAACGACCGTGGCTCCGACTCGGCCAGGGCAGGACGCAGGGCAAGCGCGGCACGGCCCGGGGGCAGCAGCCCGCGGGCCGCCCCAGCCGAGCCGAGACCCGGGGGCAGCCGGGGGCAGCAGCCCGCGGGCCGCCCCAGCCGAGCCGAGACCCGGGGGCAGCCGGGGGCAGCGGCCGAGCCCGGCGGGCGGCGCGGGGACACGGGCGGGCACAGCGCCCACCAGAGGCCACCGCCGGGCTGGGAGGCCCTGCAGGCCGGAGCTGCTTCTGCTGCGACCCCAGGGCCCCTCCCCACCGGCTGGCGGCAGGCTCCCCAGCTAGATGCCAACGGCCCGCTGGACGGACGGCAAGAGTCCAACTGTGAAGGTTTAAAGCAGAGGCGCCAAAACAAAGATGAGAACGGCTGGCCCTGCGCGTGGGTTTGTTCAAAAGTCCTCTAGCCACCACAGGAGAGGGACCGGCCTCGAGGGGCCACATGAGCCACGGAGCTTTCCAGGGGAGAAAGGGTGTCTGGAGAGCAAACTCTCAGAGCCGCGAGGAGCTGGGCCGAGCAGGGCGCCTGCCATGCGGGGACAGGCCGGGGCTCCACGTCCACGAGGCAGGGGCCTGAGATGTCGGCTGGGTCTGCACCCCCGGCCAGAGGACGCTGGGGCCCCACGGGGCCGGAAGGCAGGGCTGGGGGCGTGGACGGGACGGGACGGGGGGCGGCGTGAGGGGTCACATCCGTGGGCTCAGGGACCCGGGGGGCCACGTCCGACCCCTGGGTCCTGGGAGCACAGATCAAGGGGGTACTCAGGGCCCACCCCGCGCAGCGCTGTGACCCCGCGCGGTGTCCGAGACGGCCAGAGTCCCCAGGCCAGGCTGTCACCGTGTGGAGGAGAGGTCGGGTCAGCGCCCAGCAGTGTCCCAGGGGGGCGGCTGCGCTGCGCTCTCGGTGCCCCGCGGGGCCCGTGCATCCACCTGAAGCACCCCACGGGGCAGCTGGACGGCCGTGAGTGGGACCAGGGCACGGTGACAGCGGAGGAGAGCGCGTGCGGAGCCCGAGAGTCAATCCCCGGGGGACGGAGGGTCGGGACCCGGCTAGGACAGGGCGGGCAGCACGGCCATAGCGGGCCCTCGTGGGCTTGGGACAAGGTCTGAGGGACGTCGGGGGGACGACCTGGGGGCCTCAGGGCTGCTCAGAGTGCGCAAGGCGCGGGCGCCACAGGCAGGGCAGGCGGGTGGACACGGGCCGCAGGAGCAGGACGGCCTCCCACGCACGACACAGCCTCGCTGCACACCTTCCGTTGGCCCCGAGTGCAGCGCGGACGCCCCAAGCTGGCAGCAGGGCCGGCACGGACGAAGCACCCCCCCCATCCCTCCACAGTCCCCGTCTGCCCACAAGGCCAACCCCACCTCCCTCAGGCCATCCTCTCCGGCCATGCCCCCATCCCCACATGCCCTCCTCCCCACACCTTCCCCCGCTGCCCTCCGCGCCCCCATCATCTCCCCACGCCCCCCACCATCTCCTCCCACGCTCCCCCCACCTCCCCACGCCCTGAGGTCTGCCGACCACCCACAGCTCTGCGCAGAGTCTGCACTCAAACACCAAGGGGCGAAGGAAGCCAGGAACACTCTCCTCCCCGACACTCCCCCGATGCCCGCCCCTGAGAAGCGCTCACTCCACGCAGCACGTGCCCACGTTCGTGGGAAACGTCATTGGAACGTATCTGCCGTAACGTGAAACTTTTTCCTCTTAAAGGCAACCGCGAATCGCGTATCCCAAAAAGTGATTCTGTAAGACGAAGAGCCGTCCTGGAACAACCAGGCTGCCGTGAACAGTTCTGCGTGGAGCCAGGACCACCACCCCCCCCCCCACCAAGATCAAGTCACAGCCGTCGTGGGGGGAGGGGGGAGGGCTCCCCAATCCAGGAAACACCCCGGCGCAGCCTGTGTGCACCATGTGTGCGCCACGCACACAAACAGTAACCAGCAAACATCAGACCTCCTCTCTGTAGAAGATCACCCTTAGCTGATTCCACGTTAAGGTCTCCACGTTCAGATTCTAAGTAGACTTTCCTTCTCCACAAGCGACAAACATACAAGCATCAGCCACTTGCAGACAGAATTTCACAAGTTGAAGGATAGAGATCAGACACAAAAGTACCAGAAGCCCTGCAAAAGTTGAGACATGATCCCAGGAAAAAAATCCAATTACACTACCAGCAGAAAGCAGGTCTTTTTTCCCACCCCAAACAGCCTGGTTTGATTCGATGTGATTTTTTTTAGGCCACGAGATGACCTTTAACTCCTCGCCTGGGTGAAAATACAAGTGATTTAACGTGCCAAATACCCGTAAGGCAGCAGAACCTCCAGTTGCCAAAAGATCCCAGGTGGCCATGACTTTTAAATTCCATGGTCCTCTTACACGAATTTACAAAGCACACACGAGGCACAGACACGGGGTTTGCTTCTGTGAAGCGCCGTGATGTTTACAAGCCCAGTCGTCACTGAAGCCGCGGAGAAGGGCGCTCCGGCTGGTACGTGCCTGCGATAAAGCCCTTAAAGCAACACAGGCGCTCGCAACAAACCGCGCTCGCTCTCCTTTCCAGCAGCGCTGCGCTGTTATTACCCAGGGCGCCACACGCTCCAACGACACGGGGAGGCTCGCTGCGCACCTGCGGAGGGTCAAGTCCCGAAGGCTCCTACTGCCCGAGGTCGACACCTCCCCGCCTCGCGCAAGACGCACCACGACGTTGCCCCGCGCCCGGGGTATCCGCTGCTAGGACTCCAGGAAAGGAGATGCCCGCGCCTCCCTTCACAGCGCTTTCCCTGACAAACTGCACGGGCGCACCTGCTCTCTGCGCGCACGGGCGCTGTTCCAGGGGAGCCGCGCACGGGCACAGGTGGAGCGCCCCGAGCCCAGGCAGCCCCCCACCCCGACCTCGCCAGAGCGGCGAGGGGCCCGCGGACGCAGCGGACCCGCCCGCACGCCGGCCCGCCGCACCTGCTGGAAAGCCTTGAGCCTCTTCTTGAAGCGGGAGGGCAGCACGAAGTCGCAGCCGCGGGCCAGCGAGGCCAGCTCCTGCCGCAGGTCGGGGTCCTGGCGCAGGGACAGGTCCCGGAGCCGCATGTCGGCTCGCATGGGCCGCCGGGGCCCGGGCCGGGCGCGCTCGCGGGGCTGGAGCTGCGGCTGGCCGGGGCCGGCGGGGTCGGGGCGGTCCGGGCGGCCGGGCTCAGCGCGCTCCATGCGTCGCCGGCCGGCGCTCTGGGGGCCGGGCCTCGGGCGCGCGCATTCCTCAGGCGGGGCCGGGCGGGCACACGGCGGCGCGGCGGGGCAGGGGAGGCGTGGCGGACGCGCGGCCCCTCCCGCGGCCCGGGCTGTGCTCCGCGGTGCAGGACGGAGCGCCGGACGCCCGCCCCGAGCTGGCCTGTTGCGCGCGGAGGCGGCTCTCCCGCCGAGAGCCTCCCTCGGCTCAGCCTGTAGGCAGGCCGGCAAGGGCAGCGGACCTGGAGACGCCGCCTGCCGGCTCCTGGGAGGGTGGGCCTTCTCTCCGGACAAGGGCAGCCCGTCCAGGACTAAGCGCAACCTGTTACCGAGCCCGCGGCTGGCGCCCCGGCCGCGCCCGCCCGACAGCCCACGTGCGGCCCAAGAGCTGGTACGTCGGGGAAACGGCCCCAAACGAAGGGGGCACCCTCCAGCCCTCCAGGAGTTGAGAAGATACACTTAAACGGCAGAGGACGCTCTGACGGCCTTTGTTTAAAACTCGGGGTGGGGGTGGAATTCGGGGTATTAGAGCTCTCGCCCTGTCGTACACGGCTGTGTAGAGTGTAGTGGAACGCAGACGTCACAGATGGTGTGCGTGGTGTGGAATACGACACAGACGACGCATGCTGTCGTGTCACGTGAGCGATGAGAGCACGCGACTGAGCCCCCTGACACGAGGAGGAACCAGGAGCAGAGCCAGGCCCCCCTTCTGGGCGGGGCTTTCCCCCCACATACCGTCTAGATCGGGCCTGCATGTCCCACCCCTGAAATCCCAGGACCCCAGGAACGCCTGCTCCAGCCAAAGCTGACCTTCCCTGCCCCCTTCCCTCTGCCCCCAGACAAAGACGTTGGGGAAATGACCTCGGGGGTCGAAAGGCACTTCACCCATCCACCCTCCTCCTTGTCTCTCTAATGGACTTTTTGGGGGGGGGGAGGGTAGTTTTTGTTTTACAGAGACGCTGGGCAGAAAGTACAGAGCTCCCGTGTGCTGCCCCTGCAGAAACCAGGTTCCCCGTCACAAACACCCCGCTCTGGGTGCTGCATCTGTTACAGCAACGAGCACCCAGGATGAGCCCATACTGATACGCTGCTATGAACAGAAGTCCACGGTTCCCCCTAGGGTGCATCGCGGTGGTGCACATTCTGTGGGTCTGGACAAATGCACAATGACGTGTGTCCACCATTACTGCATCACGCAGCGCAGGGTCGCTGCCCTGGAGTGCCCTGGGCCCGGCCTGTTCATGTCCCTCCCCAACACTGACCTCTTACTGTGTCCGTATTCTGTCCTAAGCCTAGCTGGGATCGCAGGGGTCTACCCTTCCCGGCGTGTCCCCTAGCCGGGACCGCAGGGGTCTGCCCTTCCCGGCGTGTCCCCTAGCCGGGATCACAGGGCTGCAGCCTCTCAGACCCGCTTCCTCTTTCATCTGCACCATCACCCAGCCCCAAATTCCTCTTCAAACTCCTGTTCGGGGGGCTGCCCTCTCTCCTGTCCTTCTCCTCTGCCTCTTTCCCATCTCTTTACCCTATTCCGTCCTTCTCCCCATTCCTGGAACATCCTCAAAGATTCAGAGGTTGGCTGGCGACCCCTCTGGTTCTCCAGACACACAGACAGGGGCAGTGTAGGCACCCCAACGTGGCCACAGAGCCGCCCCAGGCGGTGTGAGGCTACAGGGCCTAAGTCCTGCCCTGTCCAGACCCGGACACAACACGCAGGAAGGCCCCCAATAGCACGCCCCGGGCAGGGACCAGGTTCAGGACAAACTTCTGACTTCAGGGTGTCGGCAGCTGGTCATCAGTGGCTCAGGGAGGCCTCCGGACCCAGGCACAGCCCCGTCACTCTGCGCTACGCCTCTGCCATGAACGGCCACACCTGCAGGTTCACTCTCGTTCCCCCTCCCCCTGCAAACCCCAGGGAAGAGGGGCTCCTCCTGCAGCGTGAAGAGCTGTCCAGGCCCTCCACTGCTGGCCCCTGCCATGCAGCTCCTCCAGGGGAAGGCGGAGCATGTGCGCTGCCCGAGACCTGGGCTTGTCCCTGCGCCTGGCCCTGGCCAAACAGCCCACGAGGTGGCCGCAGGTCCCGTGCCGGCACAGACTGGGGAAGGTCCTGCCGAGAACCCAGAGGCTGCTAAGCCCAGGGCTGAGTCTTCACAGCAAAGCCCGGCGCTGCTGCACTGCGCGTGAGAGACGAGCACAGGGGCAGGTGGGGCAGCACAGAACTACACACCTGGGCAGGCCCTGCCCACAGGGCGTCCCGGCCATACAGACTCTGCCTTTCCAAGTCAGCTCTCAACTCTTCTGTTTAAGTTTCTGTAGCGATGCTGGTAGGCGTGTGTCGACTGCAGCGCTGAGGGTGCATGAAACGGACACCGAGAGAGTCCCCAAGACCCCTCACTTGTAGCTTACAATTTGGCTACAAACCAGAAATTTAACCCAAGTAGAAAAAAGGAATCTTTTACTCATTTCTCCACTTCTAGGTAAACTGGGGAAAAATCCATGGCTCCTCCAACGCTCAAAGGTAGCTCAGGAGAGAGGGAGACTGAGGCCCCCCAGCAACCTTCAGTAACGTTTCTGCCCCCGAGCAAGGGCTCACCCGCAGGACAGCCCCGGACGGAGGGAGCAGGTGAGGAAACAGGGTGGAGTGGGCCTGGCTCAGGAAGGCAGCTGACCCTGCGCAGGACTGACGGCTCGGGGCGCCCCACAGGCGGGGGACATCTGCCTGCCGCGGCCACTGCTCTGAGAGCAGCACACCCACCGAGGCAGCGTCCAGAACCACGCGGGCACTCGGCACGTGCAGACACAGCATCACCGGCTCTCTTTCCCCTCCTTCAGCCCAGGCCCTGGTGCTCCGGAACCTGAGCCCCCAGCCAGGCTGGAGACACTGTCACGAGGAACAGAAAGAGCCCCGGGGGCCAGGGGGCGGCCCCTCGCTGGGAAAACACCCGTGAAAACTCCTCTTAGCCGCGCCCGGTATGGACAGAGCCCAACTCCAGCGGTGCAGACCCTGGGGCTGGCAGCAGGCCACGGGCACCCCTGAGGCCCCGGGTCTGCGTGGAGGCCCGAAGTCCCCGGGACGGCAGAGAACAGCCAATCCCTGCCACCAGCACCCCCTCCCCACGTTGCTCATCCCATGATTCTCTGAGCTCAGAGCCAAATGCTGGCCAGAAAAACTAAGACGTGATGTACTGTCCACAATTTAGTGTCGATTCAGATAAAATAACCATTCCCGACGATTAGCTCTGCAACCCAGCTACAGAGTCAACCCGGCCCTGGCCCATCTCCTGCCCCGGCTCCTAAAAGGCCCAGAGGCGGCCAGGCCACGTGCGCACGAGGCCCCCACACGGAGGCGGCTAGAGACGAGGAAGTGCCAGCCTCCTCGTGTGGTCTGAGCGATCTCAGAAAGCTCACGGCGCTTCCCCTCTGGCAAAGGAGTTTTCTGAAAGTCTGTTCTTAAGTTTCTGGACTTATCTGACAACGCTGATCTCTACGCTGCTCTGTGACGACAGCGTGTGGTCTGTAGGACGGGAAGGATCTGACGTTTGTTCACACGGGCTCTGTGGTCTGGGACTCGACACCCAGGGAGGTATCTTTCAACAGGGACAGTGAAACTTCTGCTTCCAGACAAAAGAGGAATGGAGACCAGATTCACCCCCGCCTAGATTCTACACAGCATTTTAAGGAAGAAATGATACCGATATTGAACCCTCTTACAGAAAACAGGGCAAGGAGTAACCATTCTTAGCTGCTCTTGGGAGGCCAGCATCGCCCTGACACCAGCGCCAAGGAAATCACACAGAAGACGGGAGACGGGTGTCCCCCGACCACAGACACACTGATCTCACAACACGGGAGCCCTCAGAGCCCAGCAACGTGTGAGAGCATCAGCTGGGATCACTGGATTCATCCAAGGAAGCAAGGCTGGTTAACACCCACAGATCAAGTGAGAAAACATCACGTGATCATAAAGAACTGGACAAGATTCAACACCCATTCATGTTAACAGTTCCCAACCAACTAAATATACAGGGTCGCTTCCTCAACCTGCGAAGGGCGTTACGAGAACACCTGTATCTGTGTCATCCTGAGGAAGCTTCCTCAACCTGCGAAGGGCGTTACGAGAACACCTGTATCTGTGTCATCCTGAGGAAGCTTCCTCAACCTGCGAAGGGCGTTATGAGAACACCTGTATCTCTGTCATCCTGAGGAAGACGGGATGCTTGCTGGCTGAGCCGGGACCAATCGAGCAGCTCCACTCTCAGCGCTGACCCTGACCAGGCCCCGAGACCCCAGCTGAAGTGTCGGGCAGGAAGGAGAGTCCCAGGCACGCCGGCCGGGAGGGGTGACGCGGGACAGCTGTCCCTCACGCCAGCACGACCCTGGTGCAGGGTCCTCGAGCATCCACTGACCGCAGAACTGATCAGCGGGTCAGCGACTTCACAGGGTGGGGACTCAAGTGCACGGCCGTCGGAAGAGAGCACGCGGAGGTGACGGGAAGACGGTTCCACTCACAGCAGCACCACAAGCAACAAACGCCCCAGGAACTCGTCTAGGGGAGGAACCGTAAGACCTGCCCACCCAGCCAGAAACCCCGCGGACAGGGACGGGCGCCTCCATGACGGGGGACCCGCACTGCCGGGCGGCCACTGCCCCACAGGGTCTGCAGACCACGCGGCCTTGAGCCAAACCTCAGCCGCCCTTTCGTGTAGAACTTGGCACCATGACTCTAAAAGTCCACGGAAGCAAAAAGCACCCAGAAAAGCCATCCCAACAGTCGTGCACCGGGGCGGGGTGCTGGTTTCAGGTCACCAGAACGCGGGGTGACCTGCACAGAGATCTGCAGTGCGCACACAGGTGCCCACAGGCGCGGGACAGAGGGTCCAGGAACCAACCCAGACACCTGCGGACACGGGACTTCCGGCAAAGGCGCCGGCACCATTCAACGGGAAATCATTTCAGAAAGCCACGCTGCAGCAATTGAGTAATCACGCACAAAAAAAGCACACTCCGAAACTTACCTCAGACCACACACAGAAATTAACTTGAAACAGACCATAAGTCTAAGCATAAAAGCGAAATTTGGAAAAGTTCTAGAGGAGACACAGGAGAAAACCTATCTGCCCTAGGGTTTGACAAAGATTGTTTAGATTACGGATTATACTTTTGGGAACATCAAATAAGTAATAAATTGGACCTCATCAAAATTAAAAACTTTTTGCTTCAGAAAACACTAATAAGAATATAAGAGAAGGTGAAGGAGACTGAGATACAGACTTCCAGTTGCAAAATAAATGAGTCAAGGGTATAAATGTACAGTGTGGGAAACAGTAATTATGTAACATCTTTGTATGGTGACATATCATTACTAGATTTATTGAAATGTATAGAAATACCAAATCACAATCTTGTGTAACAAGAACATAGTTTTATAGGTCAATTATACTTCAAAACAAACACTCATAGAAAAAGAGATCAGATTCCTTACTAGAAGAAGTGCGGGTGTGAGGAGGGAACTGGATGAAGGAGGTCAAAAGATACAAACTTCCAGTTAAGGGATACAGTACTAGGGACGTAACGTACAACATGGTAAAGATAATTAACACTGCTGTATATGGAAGTTGTTAAGAGTAAATCCCAAGAGTTCTCATCACAACAAAAGGAAAAGTATCTTTTTTTATATATCTTTAATGTTGTATCTATATGAGATAATGAACTGTACTTATCGTGGTCAGCATTTCACGATTACGCGAGTCTAATCATTACGCTGTACACCTTAAACTTATGAAGAGCTGCGTGTCAATTATATCTTGATAAAAGAGGTAGAAGAAATGGAACATAAGAGAAGTCATTCACTAGGAAGACAATTTGCAAATCCTGTAACGTGATAAAGGAGTTGTATCCAGCAAACACACAGGACTTACCAACTGAATGAGAAAACCAACGACCCAGTGGGGGAAATGGTAGAGGATCTGAACGGACACTTCAGCAAAGAAGATGTGTGAGGACCAAAAGCCCAACATCACCGTCACCAGGGAAAGGCAGATAAAGCTGCAGAGGTGCCCCAGAGGCCCACATTCCAGAACAGGGCAGGTCAGAGGCCTGGCGATACCCAGGGCTGGTCAGGATGGGGCAGGAACACCCCCCGCGCGGCCCCTTTGGAAGGCAATTTGACAGTCTCTTAGACAGCAGAAGGCACATGTGCCATAAAACCCAGCGATTCCTCCTTAGGCCCGTCCCTAAGGTGAGTGAAGACACGGTCCTCACGAGGAGTCACACGCGAATGTGCTCACACGAGTACCCGTGAGCGCAAAGCCCGGGACAGGCCCAGGGTCCAACAGACACCCCACGAGGCACCCCGGCTCACGGAGCAGTGCTCAGCAAGGAGACGAGGCACAGAAGCACGCACTTGAACTCGGTGAGCTTTATGGGATGAAGGACACGTGAACGCAGCTGGTAAAAGTCCGCCTGCAGTTGCAGAGGAGACCTCGGACTGCTATGGACGTTGCTGAGAGCCCTGGCTGCCGCAGGGGGTGGCTAAGGCGGGAGAGGGTTTGTGCACAACTTTTCACGTCCTTGGAACCCTAAATGGGAAGGCACCGCATCTCCAAAACTAAGCCATCCACTCTCGGCCAGCCAGAGGGACACTACAGCACCGCCCTGGACGGTCTGCCGCACCGCTGCACAGCCCGGTGACCTGCAGCACCCTCCAGCACACGACGCTACCGACACCAGGCCACCCCACTTCAAAGCGGAGACGTGGCTGACACACGGGGAACGGCACTTCCCAGCCACTTTGTGGCAGTTGGAGAAGCCCAGGTCACAGTCAGCCAGGACCTCCACCCAGGGCGGCAACAGAGCCCTGCAGCTGCAGGCCTGAGAGGACCCCTGTCAGCCACAGGCAGCCCCGCAAGTCCAAGGACCAGCAGCTGCCCCCCACCTCCTCAGGGAGACCACCCGCACCCACGTCCTCCTGGAGACCCTGCACCCACCTCCTCGTGCAGCCCCCGGACCCTCCCCTCAGCCCCTGTCCTCTGTATCCTGAGGAGCCCCGTCCCATTGCCTCTGACCCCCGCCCGGGTGCCCCCCTGGGTGCTGGTGCCACCCCCAGAGCTCCGCCATCCTCCCCAGCAAGCGTCCTCCAGGGCCGCCCTGCGTCCCTTCTCCTGGGGCCCCGGGGATCCTCAGAGACCCGTGCACCACGCGTCCTCACTCTCCCTTCCAGCACAGCCTTGCAAAGGTGCTTCCTTCTTCCAGGACCACTGATGGGGCACCTGCAAGAGGCAAGGCGCAGGGAAGGCCCCGCCTCACCTCCCCGGGGCTGCAGCGCAGACAGACGGAAGCAGGCGGCTCCAGGGGATGAAGAGGTGCACGGCGGGTGGTCAAGCTGGCAGGACACGCAGCACAGCCCGGGAGCCGTCCCCAGGCCCAAATGCTGCCCCCGACCCCCCACACGCGAGACAACCAGCACTCTGGCCCCGGCGGGGGCAGGGGGCGCATCCACGGGGACCCTGCCGCCTTCCCCTGGGGGGACCCGGCACAGTCGCACCCGGCCCCTGACACGCGAACTCTGCCCAGAAGACTCTGGTCCACGGCGCTCCCGAAACCTCCTTTCATCCCGGTCTAATTACACACGCGTTCGTACCAGCAGCCCGCGCGGCGATACGAAGTGCTCTGCAGCACGCAAACGGACCCTTGGAACACGTCTGCGTGGACAGGCTTCCTGCGGGACCGCGCCCTCCTGGACACCCGAGCCTAACCACGCTGATTAGAGCAGGCGAACAGGGAGCCGGGACAGCGGGGTCTGACCTCTGACCCACCACAGGGTCCGCTGGCTCTGTGCTCGTCAGGACACTGCAGCCCGGGGCAAGGAGGGGACATCGTGACGGGACCGGCCAGCGGGCCTCCCGAGCAGACCTCGGCCTCGGCGCTGTGCGCACGGCGGAGGGGCGGGGGCTGGACGACCGTCTGCGGGGTGGGGGGGGGTGGGGGGGGGGAGTGGGAGGGGGTGGGGGGGGGTGGGGGGCAGCCCTGGCCTCCACCCCAGAGGCCGGGGCCCCTCCCCCAGCTGCAACAACCAGAAACGCGGCGCACGCGTCCGCCAGGTGAGCAGCGGTGCTGTGGCCGCAGACCGACACACTCACTGGCTCCCGGGCTCTGTGCTGGGAGCTGGTCTCGGGGCACGGGCAGCTCAACTTCCACCTGGTCCTGAAAAGCACAGACTCCAGAAACGGCACCGGGTCGCTCGGACAGACACGACCCATGGGAACACCACGGACCTACTTCCGAAAGCACGGCCGCCTCCGCCGTGGCCCCCCGGCAGGCCCGCCCGTGGTGTGAGCACAGCGGCTCCGAGCGCCCAGGGCCCCTGCTCTGCAGCTTCCCCGCAGGGAGCCGACGCGACGCGGGCTGGCACCCCCGGTCCCGTCCTAACGGCGCGGACCGGAGGCGGCGCACGCGCGCGCACGTGGGCCCAGCTCCCGCCGCAGTCACGCGCGCCGGCCCCTCCAGCCGCGCTTCCCACGGCGACGCCGCTTCCGGGCCAAGGTGAAGACTCTGTAGACGGCAGGGCCCCGGTCCCGCTGCGGGGTCCGAAGTGCCTCCTCAGAGCCCCCCGTCCCCTGCACTGACTGTCTCCAGTGCTCCGAGCACGGGTCCCCCCAGGAGCTCCGAGCAGCGGACCCGGGAACGGGGCAGACACGCAGATTCCACCACCACCACCGCAGCCCCCGAAACTGGAGTTCTGGAAAGGGGCCAGCAACTGTTTTCACGGGCCTCCCTTCCGCCTGTCCGCCTGTTCCCAGGACACCCACACGTCCATCCAGCCTCAGGACCCTCCCATCCACGGCCCACCTGCCCCGAAGACCGTCTCATCTGTCCCTTCATCCATCCGTCCCCAGGGCCCTCCTGAAGGACGTCATCGGCTCCACCAAGCAGGTCACCGGGTCACAACACTCACAGAGGCTCCTACAGCGCTCTCTGCTGTGGACCTGCTCCCACAGTGCCCTTCAAGGCTCGGAAAGACCCCCCGAGTCTGGCGCTGACCTGAGGCCTGCACAGTACTGCCTAGTGCTGAGAAAACGAATGCTCCAAAGAAACAAGCGTAAATCCTAGGCAATTCTGTCACCTCCAAAGAAACAAGCGTAAATCCTAGGCAATTCTGTCACCTCCAAAGAAACAAGCGTAAATCCTAGGCAATTCCGTCACCAACAGGGGTGAGGGGTGGTACACAGCTCTACCCTAGACAGTCACCAACCCAGCTCCTGAGGACCTGGGCTCCGAGGCGCCGCCACGAGGGCCCCCCCGCAGGCACACACCACCGGCGACTCCGCAGGTGAGTCCTCTGGGGTGGGGAGGGCCCTGATTCTGCCCCCCTACAAGCCCCATTCAAAGGCCCCATCCAACACGGGGCAACGTGATGGCCATGTTCTGCCTTTGTGGGGCCCCGGGGATAAAGACCCAGGTTGAAGGTACCTGCTCTATGGGGAACCCACGGAGACGCTCCCCGGCTTTAGCTCTAGCACCCTCCTGAGCCAGGACTAAAACAGGACTGAGCCAGGGCCCTGAACCAGGACTGAACCAGAGCCCTGAACCAGGACTCCTCAACCATGACTGAACCAGGGCTCCTGAACCAGAACTAAACCGGAGCCTCTGGACCAGGTCTGAACCAGGACTGAACCAGGGCCCTGAACCAGGACTAAGCCAGGACTCCTGAACCAGGTCTGAACCAGGACTGGATCAGGGCCCTGAACCAGGACTAAGCCAGGACTCCTGAACCAGGTCTGAACCAGGACTGGATCAGGGCCCTGAACCAGGACTAAGCCAGGACTGAACCAGGACCGAACCAGGGCTCCTGAACCAGAACTAAACCAGAGCCTCTGAACCAGGACCGAACCAGGGCTCCTGAACCAGAACTAAACCAGAGCCTCTGAACCAGGACTGAACCAGGACTGAACCAGGTCTGAACCAGGACTCCTCAACCATGACTAAACCAGGGCCTCTGAACCAGGACTGAACCAGGTCTCCTGAACCAGGACTTGAACCAGGGTTCCTAAACCAAGACTGATCCAGGACTCCTGAACCAGGTCTGAACCAGGACTGGATCAGGGCCCTGAACCAGGACTGAACTAGGACTAAGCCAGGCCTTCTGAACCAGGACCGAACCAGGGCTCCTGAACCAGGACTGAACCAGGGCTCCCGAAGCACACCTCTGAACCAGGGCTCCTGAACCAGGACTGAACCAGGGCTCCCCTGGACGGGGTTCTGCCATGTAGTGTCCCCCCCACCCCGGGCCTCAGTGACCATCCAGTGGCCGAGCCTCAAGTCGGCCCCTTTCGGCCCAGCAGCCTGGACAAGGCCTGGGGAAGCTGGTCCACGGGGGGCCCACAGGCAGCTTTGGGGGAGCTGAGGACTTGGGGACGAGGCGATACCCACCATCGCTGGGGAGTGGGCTGTGGCCAATCTGCATCTGAGGCCCCTCAGGCTCCTCACGCAGCCCGCTCTGTGGCCAGTCGGGAACAGGAGTGGCGGCCCAGGCAGCACCCAGGTGGACGCCGGGTACCAGAGCGAGGTGCCCTTGGCGGGCACGTGCAGGCTGCGGGTGCAGGGCCCTGTGTGGGAGGCCCGGGAGGACAGGACAAGAGCACTCACACACCCCCCACCACGTGATCCCGAGAAACCTCCTGGTTCCACTCGTCAGGAAGAGAACGGAGGGCGTCTAGGTTCGTGCCACTTCAATGTGGCAAAGTCTTGACCAGCGATAAAAAGTTCTCAGTATTTCCCCTCCTTCCTGCACAGAGATTCTCGTTGATGCCAACTATGAAAACCGGAAATCGTTCTTCACTAAGAGATCCACAGAATGGAACGTGGCCAAGCTCACCCCTCTGTGAAGTCACGGTCACCGGGCAAACTCAAGGCTCCCGTCAGAAACGCTCTCAAGATCCTGACCTTCTGCTGCGAGGACTTCCAGGTCCTTTCTGTCTCCAACACATCTGCAGGAAAATCTAAGGACGCGTCAAAGTAAACACACGTGCCTGCTGTGTGTACACGCATCTGCACGTACACACGAGTGTGTCTCCAAGGAACGCACTTCTAACCTAGAACATGGTCGCATGTCCTGAGGGAATCAACGGTTAACTGGATACCCCGAAAACTACAAAACGGCTGCAGAGAAAGATCTAAATAGATGATGATAAATTTAACCAAGGAGGCGTGACACCTGTATGCACACAACATTGCTGAGAGAAATTATGGGACATGTAAGTAAATCGAAAAACATCTAGAGCTCATGGGCTGGAAAACTTAACTGTTTTTGGGTATCAGTTACACCCAATTGATCTACAGATTCAATGCAATCCCAATCACAATTCCAACAGGCTTTTTTGTACAAGTTCATAAACTGATTCTCAGTGTTAGGTGGAAATGCGAATGTCAGCATAGCCAGAGCTGTTTTAAAAGACCAGAGTTGGCCGTACACCACCCACTTTCCACATGTTAGTCTACAAAGCGCCCCAGAGTGAGAACACAAACACAGATCAGGGGGTTAGGGATGAGAAAATAGACCCAGACGCATACGGCCAATTGATTTCAGACAACACAACTCAATGGGAAAAGGAGAGACTTCAAAACTGCTGTGTACCTGGATATCTTACACCACATGCAGAAACTTACGTGAAATGGATCAGAAGTTTAAATGCAAAAGCGAAAACCAGGAAGCTTTCAGAAGGAAAAGAGCAGATAACCCTGAGAGCTTGGGATAGGCACATATTTCGTAGATCGGATGTAATAAATAAGAACCATAAAAGAATAAAATTGAAAGAATCAAAAAACAAACAGCTTTTGCTTTCAAAACACATGTTAAGCTTTCAAAACACATGTTAAACAAATGACAAAATGGGCCACAGACTGAAGAGAAATATGTGAAAACATGCGCCTCATAAAGGAGCCGCATCCAGAGTCTACACCAAGAGCCCTTACAACTCAGTGACCGAGAAATACCCGGTTTTCAAAGGGGCAGAAGATTTGGACAGACGGGGCACAACGGCTGATAAGTCATGAAGAGAGGCTCGCCGTCACCAGAAAACAGGGAAATGCAGATAAAACCATGACACACAACACGCCCGCCGGGATGGCTGAAGTACAAGTCTAAGGACAGCCAGTGCCGGGGAGGCGTGGACGAGGGCCCGCACGCACGGCTGGGGAAATGGGACGTGACACCTGCCTCCGGTCAGTGTAGGGGCTTTGGAGGCTTTTCAGTTTTTTTGTTTTCTAAGTTAAACACACACACAGCGCACAGCCCAGCAACTCCACTCCGAGGTCATTCATCCGAGAGAGATGCAAACAGCTGTCCACGCGGGGTTCTCGGCAGCTTCATTCATGAGAAGCACACGCAGAGACAGCTCGAGGGGCCCCCAGTGCTGAAGTGACAATCAGGCTGTGGTCCATCCACGCAACGGGATCCTACTCGGCAGGGAGAGGGAAGCAGGGCCCGCAGCACCTCAGACAGATCCTGGCAGCGGGAGTGGCTGCCTGGGGCGCGGGCAAGGGGCGCGGGGCCCTGGGGGCGGGAAGCGCTCTGCTCCTTGGCGTGTTCACACGCAAGTGTGACGACCGTCCCGCACACCTATAGGCACCATTCGCTGTATGTAAACTAACCCTCCACAAACTGGACTTTTCAAAAATCAAGGGTTAAGAAGAAGCCCGCCCCCCTTTCCCTGACACCTCTGCTTCCACACTCGGGGAGGGGCTCGGCTCTTGCCGCGCTGGGGGATCAGCCGGCACACGCACCCCTCAGCAAACCCGCCGTGCAGGTCTGAGTGTGTCCAGGCACCCGGGACGCAGCAGGCGGCAGAGAGATAAAACAGCCCTCCGCTTCCGGTGGCGATGGGAGAGGAGGCACAGCAGCGAAAGGGGAGGGACCAGTGCCCAGTGGAGGGGCAGAGCCGTGCCCCAAACATTCATGTTCACTGGAACCTCAGAACAGGGCCTTATTTGGAAACGGGATCTCTGCAGATGTGATGCAGTGAAGGGTCTGAGATGAGGTCCTCCTGGAGGAGGGTGGCCCTACATCCAATGACAGGGTCCTTCTAAACACAGAAGGCGAGAGACCCAGACACAGAAGGCGAGAGACCCAGACACAGAGGAGAAGCCCCGTGAAGACAAGAGGCAGAGACGGGAGGGAGGCGGCCACAAGCCCAGGGACGCCTGGAGCCCCCAGAAGCTGGAAGAGGCGGGAAGGACCCTCCCCTGGAGCCTCCGGAGGGAGCGCAGCCCTGGGACACCTTGACCTCAGACATCTGGTCCCCAGGATGGGGGAGGGTGGATTGTTGCCTGTCACTCCCAGGACTCTGAGGTGTCCTGGGCTCTGCGTGGAGGGTCAGGACCCAGCCTCCTCCCCACCGCTCCCATGGGTGAGGGCCTCACGTGAGTCTGACTCGCTTCCTATTAGTTCTTAAAGAAAAAAAGGTTCAGAACTTTTCTCACAGCACTTTATGTATGAACGTTTTTCTGAAATTAATTATCCATTTCTTGGGGCAAAAGAGCTCTTATCATTTTGTCAGAATAACAAACATCCTTTTGGGGTACTCGCTTCTTGAAATCCAAGTGAAGCACGCCATAAATTCCAAATACATTGAGACGTGTTTAAAGTCACCTTCAAGTACCAGACAAGGTCCGTCATCACTTTTTGAAAACTCTTGGGACGACTAAGAGAAAGTCATTCTGTTTTCCCTCAAAACCGGTTTCTCATGCTGACTTGCTCTATCTGGTCATGGAAACCACAGACCAGAGGAGGGGTCTTCAGTCTCACCCCACCTCCGTCAGCACTTCCTTTCATTCACCCCCTTTCCATCCTGGCCACGCCACCCAGGCCACGCCCCACCCCTCCAGGCAGAAGCTCATCTCTCTGCGGCCCCATGTAGTGCAGGGCAATGCAATAACGTGGTCTTGAGGAAACACCACTCCCGCCGTGTCGCTGCCCTCGGGAAGCCCAGCAGCCGGCCACAGAGGCAGAGAGATTACCCAGCCCTGAGCTCTGCTTCTGGCTCAATACGAATCCGGCTGGCGCGGCCCAGACGCAGCAGCCCGCTGTGCGACGGCTCAGGTCTCTGAGCATAAACATCTGGTCCTCACACTTGGAACATAGCCCCCCCCCGCCACGTCCCCTCCGCCCCGCAGGCGCCCTCCCCTAATTCAGGGCACCCCCTAGTCCCACAGCTCACTTCCTCCACGCCCCATCCCTCCAGACGGAGAGGAATGGCCTCTCCCCGCTCTGAACACCTACGGAACTTAACTTCCACTGGTCTGTGACTTCCTACCTGCTGCGCAGAAACACATTCTCTTCACATACATCCAAGTCACCCTCCTCGCACGAGCTGACCTTCGGTAGACATTTCCAGACCTAAGGGGACTCACACCAGGTCACGGGGTCACGAAACACAAGAATTCATCTTCCAGCGGTGTCACCGGAGCACACTTAGTGACAAAGTGGGGAGCTCCCCACAGAAGACCTGAGGGATCCCAGGGAGGAAGAGCACCTGGGGGAGGACGGGCGGGGGGCTGTCACTGCTAGAGGGGGCTTGCTGAGAGAGCCCTGGCCCCCCTCACGTACCCACCTCCTCAGTTCAATGGGGGCTCAGGCAGGCCTTCTGGAGCACTGTGGTTCTGCAGGTCAGTGGGGGCACTGCAGACGCTCAGACTAAGGGATGGGTCCCAGGACACACGTTCCTGCAGATCCAGATAAGCCTCCTTCGGGGCGTTTCTACAGGGTCTCCCAAGCTGCCTCTGGGTCTACCTCCCATCCTCCTTGGAGGCTCACTTTCTGGAAAATATCCTTGATCCGTGAGAACATGTCAGACACCCTCCAATCACTTGGAACCAGACGAGTGCCTTCTGGACTGACATCCACCTCTCACTCTCCCCTTCGTGGCTGGGAAACCAGCAGACTGAGTGATGGGGGAAGTCCCTCCTCCTGATACGCTCAGTGCTGTTGATGGGACGGATGCGGGCTCAACGGGAAAACCGTGAATGTTACCAGCAAGTCCCAATGGAACAGGCGCACTCCTTCAGGCTTAGGCGTACGCTAGGGGTACGATATGCACCAACCATACGTTTTCCCATAGCACCTGGAGACGTTTTATTACTTTTAACCGACACGGTATTAAATATCAAAAAGCACCTTTTTTAAAAAAAATTAAATATACTGCTGTCCAGCTGTCCTTATTGTAGATAAATGAGGCATAAAACCTCTAGGTTCAGAAGCTAGGCAGAATAGAAGAAGCTGAGACATGGATAACTAAAACCAACCGGAAACAAACTCCAGAATGACGACCAACTTGGGAATCTGTCAAAGACAACATTTTTCTGTGTGCGAGACTTTCTTGGCAGGGGAAAGAGACTAGACGTGCAAGCGCTTTCACGCCTGACATTCCTCCAGCATCTTCGACCACCCTCAGCTACACGTCGGTAGGCGACCCGAGTTACCTCCGCAGGCGTTAGGAGAAGGAAGGGTAACTTACTACTCTCGTCCCTGCGGATCGACGAGGCCCTCGAACAGGTGGTCCACTCCGGGCACTAGAGGCGGCTCCCAGGGGGAGAGCGGTGGACGCGGGGGACGGGCTGGGCGCCCCCGGGCCATCCAACCCGCGCGGCCTGCAGGCGAGGGCCGGGGCTGCGAACGGGGGCCCGGGCTGCCCTGCGTCTCCCGCGACCCCCTCGGGCCCCCCGGGCATCTTGAGCCTCTGCAAGCAGTCTTGGAGCATCGCCTGCGTGCTGGACTCGCTGAGCCAGCACAGGAAGAGCTCGTCCACCTTCATCTTCAGGACGGGCTGCAGGACTTTGCCGGGCGGCATCTCCGGGGCTCGGACCCTCCTTCCAGGGGGACCCCTTCCTCCTGCACAGGTGCCTGGAGCCGGGACCGAAGTCCGACCTGAATGGACCTCCGCGTAGTAGGCGACGGCCGCCAAAGGGGACGAGCCCCACGGGGGTCCCGGACCCGTGGTCCCGGGTGAAGGCGGCCGGCCCGGCGGGCGTGGCGGGCCCGGGGTCTGGCGTGGAGTCAACGGCCCGGCGAGCGTCGCGGGCCCGGGGTCATGGGTCGGGGTAGGGCGGCGCCCCGCCCAGGGGCTGCGCGGACTGGGGGGCCCGTCGGAGGCGGAAGGCCGGACCGCAGGGGGCCCGCCCAGCTCAGGGCAGCTTCAAAACGGGCGCGCCGGCTGCGCTCCCAAAGAAGGTCGCCTATGTCGTGCGTCACCGTGACGCGTGGCGTCATCACGGCGCCGCCCGTCGGCGCCCACGACTCCAGCCGCGGCTGTGCCGGGGCGCTTCGGTGGGCTGGAGGGCGCTCAGGAGCTGGAGTGCGGACGGGGGCGGGGGATGGCGGGCACCCCACCCCACGTCTTTCAGCTTTTAGGCTTTCCTGGGGTGCGGCCCGCACCAGCGACGTGCCCTTACGTCCGCGGAAGTGCAAGCACGCGCGGTGCGATCTCGCCGGGATGGGCGGGGGTAGTCGGCCGGTCTGTTGGGCATGCGCAGTGCATGCCTGTCGTGGCGGCGCTCGGGAGGCCTGTCGGTCGAGCATGAGCAGTGCGTGCCCGCCGGCAGCTAGTCGGAGGCCGGGCATTGTGCGCGGAGAGGCCGTGGTACAGGGGAGGAGCATGCGCAGGGCGTGCCCGCCGACCGCGGGAGCGAGCACGCGCGCTGCGGGAGCGAGCGGGAGGTGGGCGTGGCGGCGATTGCGGGGAAATGCAGTTTTTAGATAAGACGGGCCCCTTCAGACCGCAATGGTTGCGGTTACGTTAAATTTGTTAAATGATGATAGTGACGGGTTGGAGGCGTGCAACTGCTTTAAAGCTGGCCTTTCAGGCTGAGAATGAACTGCTTTTGTAATTGCAAAAATAATCTATTCTGATGGAAGTGGAAGTAATTACTTAAATGACTTTGGCCCCATGACTAGCTTATTTCAGTTTATCCTTTTAATAGTGTCGATAAATCATCCACACAGCACACATGCACCTCTTTTTTTTTAATGCCTTGATCTTTTTTCTAAGTTGTTTTTTTTCTCTTAACATTATGAGTTTTCACTTGGGTTTGCTCTCTTTTAGGAGGTAGTTTCGAGGTCTTATGAGCCGGGCTCTCCTATTTCTCAGGAGTATAAGTATAGCTAGACTCACTAAATAACTCTTAAACTATGGGTTTATTTTGTGCCTACAATGATTTCAAACTTCGTTTGTGTTTCCTGACTGAAGAAAAATGCACAGCCTAAGAGTTGAGAATTATGTTTGATTCCGAGGACTTAAGCCAGGGAGGTACCCTCTCAGATGGCTCTGAGGGACTTCTTCCAAGAGGTCAGGGAGGAGCCAGGGTATAGAGGCCTTTTTTGCAACAAAAAATAAGATAGTTGGAAGGTTACTGTTAATGAAAGAAAAACAGGCATCTCAAGTTAATGAATTTAGCACTTTTCTATGGATGGGAAGATGCTAAAGATAGGAAATCACTCCTTTGATATGCACCTTAGCTACCTGGGACCAGTATCCTGCTTTTCTCCATCCTGAGTCCCCCCCAGGGTGCACAGTCCAGGGTGCCTGCAGTGGCTGAGGGCTTGATGGATGCAATATCCTTTGTTTACCGATATGGCTTGAAGATAAAAATCCGAGTATCCTGGGTCAGGACAGGGCCATAACGCAGGAATTCTGTGCGGTTCTTTCTATTCATTGGGAAGCTAATGCTTGTGTACGCAGGCTGTCACTTCTGGAGAGAAGTAAATATTAATACACGTCTCTGAGTTTATCACACACAGACATCTTGTCCAAGAACAAATGTGCTTTTCACTCGGGGTCTGTAAACGAGCTGCCATTCATCCATGTGGTTTTGGGGGGAAATGGTCTTTTTGAGTCCCTGCACAAGACGGCTTTATACCCCGGGGCTCGGCGGGGCCTAAGGAAAGGTCTGTGCGTCTGCCAACGGGACAGCAACAAACTCCGTGAAGGAAACAGAACCTCCTTCAGTCTGTGCGGTGGATCCCGCCGCAGGGGACAGAGAGGTGCTGTGCGGCCCGAGGCCGGCGGGGCAGAGGCCAGAGGGGCCTGCACCGCCCACCCCTGAACAGAGGCAGGACTCTGCTGATGGCAGGAATGGAAGCGCTGCTGGCTGCAACCGCCTTCCAGGGGTGGCGGAGGTCTCAGGGCAGAGGGTGGGGGGATGGGGGTGGAGAGCGTGCACGTGGAGAGGAAGATTCCAGAGGCCCCCCTGTGGGAGGGCATGCACTGCGCATGCTCCCCATGTGGGAGGGCGGAGCTTATCCAGGGGAGTGGGAGGGAGGGCAGTCCTTCCTTCGTCCACAGGAGCCCAGGTTCCTCTGTGGCCATCAACTCAGAGCCCCAGGTGGAGCTGCTCGGAAAGGCAGGCGCTCAGAACATCCTGTGGCTCTGAGTCACACCTGCCTGTCACCAGAGCCCAGGTCGGGTGGTTGCTTGCACACTCAGGCGTGAGGCATGAAGACGCCCTGGACAGAGTGTCCTATGTGGTCAGTCTCACTGGTCCTGGGCTGACCCTGAGCTCCAAATATACGTGTCCTGTGCAGCTGGAAGTCGGAGTGATCAAGTTTTTATCTGCCACGGCTGTTCCACCTGAGTTTCTTCTTTCTTCCCTCCTTCCTTTCTTCCTTTCTTTCTCTCCTTCCATCTCCCTCTCTTCCTCCCTCGCTCCCTCCCTCCCTCCCTTTCTTTCTTTCTTTGTTTTTTTTTTTTTTTTTTTTGGTCTTTGTCTTTCTCGTGAAAACGGACTCCTGAACAGCCACGAGGGTGCATGTGTTTGATTTCAAGTGACTTCCTCTCAAAGTACTTAATGGGGAGTTCCGTCAAGTACAGTGTGGAGGCTCTTTTCTGATTGGCGTGTCTTTTCCATCTCTGTCTTTTCCCTTCCTTGTCTTTATTTGCTTTGCTTTATTCCCGACTGATTTCCTTTTCAGCCTTGGTTTGTTGCTGGATGAGACTCCCTTTCAGACAATGTGACAGTGGAGGAAGTGGCTGGTGCATCCCATCACTGTGGGGCAGCCCCGCAGACACACCCCGTTACGGGAATACTGCACATTCCCTGATCGTCGAGGAACCGTTTCCTTCCTGTGAACCTCGCTCACCCCTGCATCCTCTAACTTGTGGGACTCAGACAAGCCCCGGACGCAGTGCCCCCGAGTTTCCCTCCGTTGAAAGCAAAGTGGTTTCGGGGAAAGGTTTTCAGACTCAGAACCAGGGATCAAATGGCCTTTGAACATTTTTTCAGCATTCCTTATGTGCTAAGGTTTTCCTGCAGCCAGGACAAAAAGGAGGGGGAAATCCATTGAATGTTTCCTATATAAGTAGTAGCATTTTAGGTAAAATGCGATATGGACCTGATAATTTAAAAAAAAAATTTTTTTTGTTAGCACCCATTTTGATAAGCTTTCAAAGAATAAGAACGTTGAACAAAAGAGGAAAAATGAAACGAATTCATAGCAGTTCTAACCAAACTAAAGAGAACTGAAAAATCTCAAATGCTAAAAATAAAAAAAAAAAATTTTAAAGATTGGAGGGGGGAGGGATAAATTGGGAGATTGGGATTGACATACACACACTACTATACATAAAATAGATAACTAATAAGAACCTACTGTATAGCACAGGGAACTCTACTCAATACTCTGTCATGGCCTATATGGGAAAAGAATATGAAAAAAAAAGAGTGTATATATATAACTGATTCACTTTGCTGTACACCTGAAACTAACACAACATTGTAAATCAACTGTACTCCAATAAAAACTTAAAAAAAAAATTGGGGAGTGTGCATATAATCTGCCCTTTTATCCACAAGAAAGAGTTTTACAGAAGTTGAGTATGTGCATGGTTTTGTACTATTTATAATGAAACTTTCCAGACATCCACTGATGGTCTTGATTCAACATCCCAGTTCTAAATGCTGGCTCAGGACCCCATCCTCTAAATGACCTTTGACCCTGCCCCATTTTTTATTGTATTTGTCCAGCTGTCAGCTGTAATGGTTGTGATCGGCTGTAACTTCATGACATCAGCTCGCCCGCCTCTATCAGTCCCTTGTCTTTTAATTTACTAACAATTTATTTGTTATGCTGGGACGCAGCATAATTAAACGGGTTAGTATTGGGTCGTCTGAGTGTGTGTGACACGCCTGAGGACATAGATAAATAAAACAACTCGTGATCTCGGAGATCCGGTAGCGGAATGGGGTGGGAGAGGGGAATTATTTAATTAGATAATTCAACGTTCAATTATACGGTATGATGCAGAAGGATGATAGAAAAGTGAACGTGGGGAGACAGGACAGGCTTGCGGGGGGTCGGGGGGAGTGCTATTTAAGCAGAGTTGTTAAGGATGATTAATAGTGGAAAGCAGTCTGCATGGAAAGAACACACAAGAATTGAAGCTAGAACCATTGTTTGAGGGTCTGTCGTGAAGGGCTTCTGTGCCAGGCAGAGACTTTGGATGTTTTCATGCACAAATACCTTGAATTAGGAGGCTGGAAAAATAGTGATCATGCTAAGTTATGGTGGGGTAGTTGGTAAAACCATGAGGAAACATAGTGATCATGTTAAGTTATGGTGGGATAGTTGGTAAAACCATGACTTGCATTAACCTGGGAGGCAAAACATGTGCCTTGTACACCGGCAGCTCTGGGAAGCCATCTGAAAACAAGACTGCAGGCTGGTTGTGACCAACTGCATTCCATCAGTTTCTACATGAAAGAAAAGAAAAGAATGGGCCAGTTTGCCACCAGAATTTTACAGAGAATAAGGGCAGGCCCCCAAATTGCAGGGTTAGAAATTGAATCCATTTTCTTTCATCCAATCAGAAGTGTGTCCACTATAACACAACCTTGGAGAAAAGACCTAATGCAGGTTTGATTCCCTTTGTGAAGACCTCTGAAAGAACTAGAGTGGGAAAATTGGGGGTGGGGGACTCTGAGAAAGAGCCCAGAATCCCTGTCACTGAGTTTAGAGAGAAGGGCCAGCCCACATCAGCCAACTCCCAGCCATGGATACAGATGCACAAGGGAGAAGAAATGATTATTATTGTGACCACAGAGTTTGGGGATGGTCATTACACACCACTAACTGCCTGATACACAAAAGGCAGACCATTGAAACACAAAAGGCAGGGATTGAAATGATCCAGTATGTCTGAGGCCTTTAACTCTGACAGTGAGGAGGAAGATGAGTTACAGGCATGGGAATCTAGACAACGATTCCAAGGCTGTAAGGGATTTTAGCGGGTGCATTAGTTGCCTAGGTCGGCTATAACAAAAAGCACAAAATCAGTGGTTAAAAAGAACCCAAATGTCCTCTCTCATGGTTGTGGAGGTCAGAAGTCCAAAATCAGTCTCACTGGGCTGCAGTCAAGGGCTGGTTCCTTCTGGGGTCTCCAGGGGAGAATCTGTGCCGTGTCTTTTCCAGCTTCTGGAGACAGCTGCCTTCCTGGGCCCATGGCCCCTTGCTCCATCCTCAAAGCTCATCACTCCAATCTCTGTTTCTGTAGTCGCACAGCCTTCACCTCTTCTGCCTTCAAATTTCCCGCTGCCTCCTCCAAAAAGGACCCTTGTGGTGACATTGGGGCCACCCAGATAATCCAGGATCACCTCCCATCTCAACACCGTTGATTTCATGACATCTGCGAAGTCCCTTTTACCACTGGTGTTAGTTTCCTGGGGCTGCCATAAGGAAGTAGCACCGCTGGGACTTAAACAACAGACATGTATTTCTCCGAGTCCTGGAGGCTGGATTCTGAGATCCAGGTGTCAGCAGGGCTGGTCCCTCCTGAGGCCTCTCTCCTGGGGGTGTAGACGGCCCTCTCCTCCCTGTGTCCTCACGTGGTCGTCCCTCTGTGTGTTTCTGTGCCCTGATCTCCTCTTCTTATAAGGACAGAAGTCCTATGGGATCAGGACCCACCCTAGAGACTTCATTTTACCTTAATCACGTCTTTGAAGACCCCATCTCCAAATACAGCCCCATTCTGAGGTCCTGGGGGTCAGGACTTCAACATAGGAATTTCGAGGACATGGTTCAGCCCGTAACAGGTGAAAGGGTGGGCTGGGGAGGGGTCTTGGGAACATGAGACATCGTGAACGGTAGCCATGACTATTGCCTGGAAACCTCACCTGTCCAAAAAGCAGCAAAGAACTCAGAAGCAGAGAAAAGACTGCTTCTTCTTGTTTCCTCTTCATAATTTCTGTCTCTTTATTAAAATTCTCCTGGTCAAGACTCCGTGCTTCCATTGCAGGGGGTTCGGGTTCGATCCCTGGTTGGGGAACTAAGATCCAGCAAGCCATGTGCCATAGCCAACAACAAGCAAACAAACAAAACAACAACAAAATAAAGTCTGTTGAGTGAGTGCAATGTCTGGGCACATGCTGTGTGATTCCTTTTATGTGAAATGTCCAGAACGGGCAAATCCATGGAGACAGAAGGCAGATCAGTGGTTGCCAGGGGCTGCTGGAGGGGGACGGAGAGTGGCAGCTCATGGGGACGGGGTCTCCTTTCGGCGTGATAGAATGTTCTGGAACCAGACAGAAGTGGTGGTTACACAATATTGTGAATGGGCTTAATGTCACTGAGTTGTCCAGTTTAAATGCTTATTTTTATATCACGTGAATTTCACCTTAATTAAAAAAAAAAAAAAAAGAAAAGAAAGCACGCAGGTAGAGAAAAAACGGGAAACAGCCAAGAGAGGGACCCCAGGCCGGGAGCCGGAAGACTGGACGTGGTGGCGTGTCTCCTCGGCCGCCCCCTGAATACCTGAGACTTCCGAGCCAACTCAGCACCAAGGCGAGCGCTGCTTCTCGTTTTGCCTTAAAACTGCCTGGTGACGTAGGTCTGATTAGCCAGCCGTGTGTAACTGACGGAGGCATTTGAAGCAAGTTGACAAGTGGCCGGAGAAGTTTGGAGAACGAAAACCCGGCAAAGTCATCCCAAGCTTCGTGTGGCCTCTGAAAAGGGAAACACTGTTCTGACAGAGATGACTATTCCCTTGTCACCCTGGTGTAAGGGATTCAACGGGGGGCCCCCAAAAGTTATGCCCTCATCTTGACCCCAGAACCTGTGAAAGGGACCTCATTAGGAAACAGGATCTTTGCAGGTGTGATGAAGTGAAGGGTCTGAGATGAGGTCCGCCTGGATGAGGGTGGCCCTACATCCAGTGACAGGGTCCTTGTAAGACACAGAAGAGGAGAGACACAGACACAGAGGAGAAGCCCCAGGAAGACAGAGGCAGAGGTGGGAGGGAGGCGGCCACAAGCCCAGGGACGCCTGGAGCCCCCAGGAGCTGGAAGAGGCGGGAAGGACCCTCCCCTGGAGCCTCTGGAGGGAGCTCAGCCCTGTCCACACCCTGACCTCAGACGTCTGGTCTCCAGGACTGGGTGAGGATGAATTCCCGTGGTTTTAAGGCCCCCATTTTTGGGTGATGTGTTACGGCAGCGCCAGGACATTCACACTCTGGGTCCTTGTGAAAATGGGATGGTCCTGGGGGGAAAGTCCAGAAATCTGAGCTTTAATCCAGACCCGTTGTCCGAGGTGCTCTGTGAAACTCTAATCAGTACATTGTGTCAATTTTGCGGGTCTCAAGTCGGAGGAGAGGAAAAAGAAGAAGCAGAAGAAGCCAAGAATGGCTGGCACCCCGTCTCACAAGAGAGCACAGGGGTTGCTTCTCCCCCCCCCCGTAACTTCTCAGGTCTGCATCCTGACCCAGCGGAAGGAGACCCTGACAAACACCTCTTTGTCCTGGGCCCACTCACTGCCACTTGTTTGGCAACATAAAATGTCCGTTGAAAAATGCTCCTTTTCCACTTTCACGTCTAATTGAATTCTCTCCCTGACCCCCCAGTTCCCCACGGCGCCATTTCAAGGTTTTGATGATAAGGAAAAGAATCTCGTATTTGGATAATAAAATTTTCTGACTTGCCTTCCGCCACCTTCAACTCAATTTCCCGTCCCTGGAGACGATGTGTATGATAGAATAGAATCAAATTCCTTATTCATGGGGAAAAAGCTCCAATTTAATCTGAATATGCAGCACTCTGCACGGGTCAGGGTGATGGATGGCATATGGAAATGCGTCTGGGGCAGGTAATCAAATGGGAGAATGCACGGCGGGAGTGCTGGAAATAATGAAGTCGATTGAATATCCCCGCAAAGTGCGAAAATGCACATTACACCGCGAGACCCCGCGTCCTCCTATTACTGTACCAATAACAGCTCTGTCGCAGGGGAAAAAATGGTAGGTCACAAATTAGGACTTAATGTACGAGAGCACGTGGAAATGCATCCGCTGGGCTGGGCAAGGCGGCAGCCGTCTGCCACCGCGTTCGTGGAGAAGGACAGATGCCCTCGCAGGAAATGAACAGAAGCTGTGGGCCTCGCCAGACCTTGACGCGTTTCCGAAGGATTCAAAGGAGAAGATGAATCTGCGGGGGCTGCAGAGAATTGGAAACACCTCGTTAGAGACGAGCATGGGAATTCACAGGATGGACAGCCTGGAAGGTCGAGCCCTGGCCCATCCCAACACCAGAGGCAGGACTGCGGTTCTCGGGCATAGAGGTGCGTCGGGGTGGAGAAATCAGGCTGAAAATGAAGAGACTTGGAGCCTGGAAGGAGCAGCCCAGGTCCTAGGCCGCTGGGCCCTGCGCTTTAACTGTTCTGGAAAAGCACACGCGGGAATGTTCCTTGCTGTCTCCGGTGCCCCTGTCACTCAGCCTGCTTTGGTGGGGAGTGATGACAGTCACCGTGGTCCAATGAAACGTGCCCACAAGGAGCGCATGGGGAATGCGTTTCCCGTCTTCTATTTATGCTGCAAACGCTGGGTGTTTAGTTTGTTTCTTCCTTGGTCACCAAGGCAGGGACGTTGTAGAGGGAGACTCGGGGGCCGTAGGGCAGGGACTTGTCTTTCTGGAAAGTATTTAGGGAGGAAGATCTGCCTTCCCGTCAAAGTCCCCATGAGACACGTGCGATCTCCACAGGGTCCCAGATACAAAAGGGGCTCAGCACCGTCCTTGTGTGGACCAGACGGTGACGCCGATCATTAGATGCCCGGACCCGGGGCTGGACCAGCAGGGCACAGGGGACGGAGATGTCAGAGTGACCTCCATGACCCCAAAACCATCCCCTGGGCCACCTCTGAGACCCCACCATCCCTGATCTGTCACAGACATGACCTCACAGTGCCCTGGACATAGATGTCATCCTAGGTGACCTCTGTGACCTCATCATCACCCAGGTGACCTCTGTGACCTCACCATCCTCTGGGTGACCTCTGAGACCTCTGTGACCTCGCCATCCTCTGGGTGACCTTGACGTCGCCATCCCCCAGGTGATCTCTGTGACTGAGCCATCCCCTGATCTGCTCTCAGACATGACCTGGATGTGGGCCCTGTCCTTGGATGACCCCAGTGACCCGAGCTACACCCACTTTTTTTCTCTCAGGTCACCGCTGTGCCAGCCCCTCCTCACCTGGGCACAGGTGGGAATCCAGGTAGCCCCGCCCCACCCATCACACTGATCTCCTGGGCGTAACACATGGGCAGTAGAGCAGGGAGCGGGGCTGTGCAGAGGGTCCTGCTGTAGGAGGGTCTGTCCAGCCCCTGGCCGCCCCCTGCAGCCCCACTGCTGGGTGAACCAGGTGGTCTCCGGATGGTCACCTGGCAGAACCGCTCTGTCGCTGTGGTGGTTCCCAGAGCTACCGAAACCCCTTCCTTTTGTCTATGACCCAGAATGTCACATGCCTGCACACAACTGTTCCATTTTTATAAAATTTAGTTTTTAATTTATTCAGGTGAAATAACATAAAATTAACCATTTGAAAGTGGGCAAGTCGGTGGCATTTAGCACATTCACAGTGTTGTACAACCACCACCTCTATCTACATCTCATCCCCCCAAGGAGTCCCTGTCCCCATCAGCTGTCACTTCCCATGCCCCTCCCCCAGCCCCGGTAACCATGAACCCACTTTCTGTCTGTGGATCTTCCTGTTCTGGACGCTTCCTATCAATGGAATCACACACTGTGTGTCCTTCTGCGTCAGCTTCTCTCACTGAGCATCCTGTGTTCAAGGTCCATCCGTGTTATAGCTTGTGTCAGAGCTTCACTCCTTTTCACGGCTGAGTCATGTTCCACTGTGTGGATGGACCCCATTCTGTGTGTCCATCTGTCCATCCATCTGGCCATCAATCCATCCACCCATCTATCTATCCATCCATCCATCCATCCATCCATCCATGGACACTTGGGTGGTTTCTGCTTCGTGCCTGCTATCAATCATAATGCTACGAAAGCCTTCATGTTTTAAGGGAAAATGCTTATCATTCGCTGTGTCACTGAGGTTTACTCGGGGACCAGAGCTTTGACTCAACCACTCTGACCCTCAGTTGCCTCCTTGGCAATGTTGCCTTCATCACAGCCCTCACCTGGCAGATTCTGACACACATTAGATGAGCTGACATGGGAAAGGCACTCAGAACCATTCTGGAACCTCGCAACGAAGGCTGAGGGCGCAGTGTGGGTCCCTCGCTGGGGTCACGTGAGCCCTGCTCACTTTCAAACACCACACAGACCCTGCCCTGCCCCCGCCGGACACAGACCATGGTTATGGGCTGAACGGTGGCCCCAAAAAGCTATGTGCATGCCCTGACCCCCAAAATATAGGAATGAGACCTTATTTGGAAACAGGGTTTCTGCAGTTGTGATGACGTGAAGGGTCTGAGATGAGGTCCTCCTGGAGGAGGGAGGCCCTACATCCAATGACAGGGTCCTTCTAAGACACAGAAGAGGAGAGACACAGACACAGAGGAGAAGCCCCGGGAGGATAGAGGCAGAGATGGGAGGGATGCGACCACAGGCCCAGGGACGCCTGGAGCCCTAGAAGCTGGAAGAGGCAGGAAGGACCCTCCCCTGGAGCCTCTGGAGGGACCTCGGCCCTGGGACACGTTGACTTCAGACGTCTGGTCTCCAGGACTGGGGTCGGATGGGTTTGAGATGTTTGAAGCCACTGGTTGGTGGTCATCTGTGTGGCCGCCCTGGGACACTGACACAGCACCACCTCCACTGGGGCCACGGGGCCTGCAGATCCACAAGGCCTCACTGAGCATCACCTGCGGCCCTTCATCCCCCTTAGAAGACAAGAGACACTTCTCTGTGACCCCTGGGACTCATTTGATAGATCCCTTAAGTCAAAGAAAATGAAAACATTAATTTGAAAGGTATATAGACCCCAATGTTCACAGCAGCACTATTTACAATACCGAAGACATGCGAGCAACATAAATGTCCATCCACAAATGAATGGATTAAGATGTAGTACATATGTACAATGGAATACTACTCAGCCATAAAAAAGAATGAAATAATGCCATTTGCAGCAGCATGGATGGACTTGGAGGGCATTATGCTAAGTGAAATAAGTCAGACAGAGAAAGACAAATACAGTATTTTATCACTTATCTGTGTAATCTAAAAAATGCAACAAGCTGGTGAATATAACAAAAAAGAAGCAGACTCACAGATAAAGAGAACAAACTAGTGGTTACCAGTGGGGAAAGGGGCAAGATAGGGGTAGGGGAGTAAGAGGTACAAGTTACTATGTATAAAATAAGTAATCTACAAGGATATGTTGTACAACACAGGGAATATAGCCATTATCTTGTAATAACCTACAATGGAGTATAATCTGTAAAATTTTTGAAGCACTATGTTGTACACCTTAAACTAATATAATATTGTAAATGAGCTATACCTCAATTAAAACAAGAAACAGAAAAGAGTCTCCGAAAGCAAGCACAGATCTTCATCCCTGCAAGACCCACAAAAAACGGAAAAACGAAAGCTGTCTCCACGACCAAGAACAGCAGGAGGGACCCGTAAGTCACGGCGCATTTCCTCAAGATGCTGGGCAGCACTGCGCATGTTCAGACAGAAGGCCGTGACAGATGAGGACCACAGTAAGTGCGCCTGTCACATCGGCAGAAAGAGCTACGTAGTGGAACAGGATGCATTCTCTATAAAAGGAGCCCTTGAAGAGGACTGGGAAGGGATACACAAAAGGAAACTCATTTTTGTTAAACAGATATGGATAATAAGTGACCTAAAAATATTTTCTCTATCTTCCAAATTTCAAAGAGTGAGACCCACATGCGTTAAAATTACATGCGTGTTGAAATTATTTCTGGGAAGTGCTAGGCTATAAAAAAGCTTAGGTGATAAAAGAAGAGAGTACAATTGTACCGTTCCCAGGAATGTGTGACTCTAGAAAATCACTCACAAATTCTTCTTTAAGGAAAGAAAAGGGATGTTTTCTGGATGCTTCTTTGGTTAACGAAAGCCTTAGATCTAGCTCTTTTGCTATGACATACGCTTTCCCCTGAACTTAAAGCAGGTGGAAACTCTTAGGAGCTCAGATGTGATACTCTTTTCTTTCAGTGAGTGCAATTTTAAGGATGCTGGTGACAGAAACTAGTTTTTTCCTGTTCAAGATGTACATTTGACTCGGAGTGTAGAACGCTCACTTTTCTAAATGATATGGGGCTGTATTTCTGAGGGCCAAGGTTAGTGATTTAGATCACCATATTCCAGACATCTGATTATATTTACGACTGTAAAAGTGATAGGTAGCGATGGGAGAACATGGGGAAATCTAAGGAAAACATAAAGAACACAGAACTTGAGGGCCATCATGCCACCCAGAGTGGACCCAGTGTGTGCACGTGCCTCTGGGTCCAGGTGTGGATGGCCGTGCTCAGGAGGACAGGTAACTGTACCCTCGTGAAGGTGGTAATGGGGCTCCCCTTTCTTGGGGAGAAGGCTGATGCCCACATGGGTGGTCAGAAGGGTTCTGCAGAGAACGGGGATCCGTGTTGTGTGTTTGAGAGGGTCCTGGTGCCCCCTCTCAGCTTCATGGTCGGGAGATACAGGCACTGGAGTCAACCCTGCAAATGTGGGGAAGGGTCCCGGGCAGAGAAAACAGCCAGGGTGAGGGTCCCAGGGCAGGAAGGAGCTGCGTGTGTCCAGGGGGACCAAGGTCCAGCTGGAGCCCATGTGCCATGGGTGCTGAGCTGAGCTGATGTCAGCGGGTGACCAGGGCCAGCCAGCAGGTCCTGGAGTCACAGCCAGCCACCGGGAGGGAGGTCTTACACGAGGGGGCACTGTCTGCTGCGTACAGAGGGGGCGAGAAACGGTCCAGCCGTTCCTCCAGGGGTTAAACACGGGGTGACCATGTGACCCTGCGATTCCACTCCTGGGCGTGTACCCGAGAGAGAAGAAAACAGCCGTCCACAGAAAACCTCACACACAGTGTTCACAGCAGCGGGATTCACAACAGACAAAAGGTGGAAACAACCCAAGTGTCCATGGATGGATGCATGGGTGGTGGGTGGGCGGATGAATGGATGGATGGATGGATGGATGGATGGATGGATGGATGGATAGGTGGATGGATGGATGGATGGATGGGTGGGTGGATGGATGGATGGATGGATAGATGGATGGATGGATGGATGGATGGATGGATAGGTGGATGGATGGATGGATGGATGGATGGATAGGTGGATGGATGGATGGATGGATGGGTGGGTGGATGGATGGATGGATGGATGGATGGATGGATGGATGGATGGATAGGTGGATGGATGGATGGATGGGTAGGTGGATGGATGGATGGATGGATGGATGGATAAGTGGATGGATGGATGAATGGATGGATGGATAGGTGGATGGATGGATGGATAGGTGGATGGATGGATGAATGGATGGATGGATAGGTGGATGGATGGATGGATGGATGGATGGGTGGGATGGGTGGATGGATGGATGGATGGACGGATCCTTGGATGGATGGATGGTTGGATGGATGGGTGGATGGATGTTGGATAAACAGCACGGCGTCCATCCATACAGTAGAATATGACTCAGCCATGAAAAGGAGTGAAGCTCTGACACAGGCTACCACGTGGGTGGACCTCAAACACACGATGCTCAGTGAGAGAAGCAGACACAGAAGGACACACAGTGTGTGATTCCATTGACAGGAAACGTCCAGAACAGGCAAATCCACAGACAGAAAGTGGGTTCGTGATTTCTCAGGGGGTTACATGGACATGATGGCTGACGGGTGTGGGGTTTCTTTTTGGGGGATGAAATGCTCTAAAACAGACTCTGCGGTGATTGCACAATTCTGTGAAAACACTAAAAGCCACCTAATTATACACTTTAAATAGATAAATTGCATAGGATGTGAATTACATCTCAGTAAAGCCACTAAAGAAAGACCCCAGAAAACAAGGGGACGAGAGCTGCTGGGCGGAGAAATGGGGATGGGTAGGGGGCAAGGAGGCGGCTGTAGGGGTCCTGGGAAGGGGACGGTGGCCTGGGACACGGAGTTGGCATGGGGAGGGGAGCAGGGGACAGTGCATGCTGGGCTCAGGGGGAGAGGTTGCAGGGTCACTGAAAGAGCAACAAAGGGATCTTGGGTCACCCCAAACTTGTGATTTGAGCCAGGGTGTCGGGTTCCATGAGTACAGCACGAATGAGTGTGTATGAGTTACTCAAGGTCGTGTACAGACGGAACGACTGATGTGAGGTCAGTGCTTGAGTCCCCGGTGGGGGTCACTTAGCTCTGTGTGTGTGTGTATGTGTACGTGTATCTCTATGCATCTTCACCTGGTCAAGACATAATTAACGAATGTTACTGAAGGCCAAGTGGGCGTAGTGGGCTGAACTGCATTTCTAGAAGACGCATCCGCATGCTGACCCCTGGGACTTGTTAACGGGGCCTTATTTGGAAGCGGGATCTCTGCAGATGTGATGCAGTGAAGGGTCTGAGATGAGGTCCTCCTGGAGGAGGGAGGCCCTACATCCAATGACAGGGTCCTTCTAAACACAGAAGAGGAGAGACCCAGACACAGAGGAGAAGCCCCGGGAAGACAAGAGGCAGAGACGGGAGGGATGCGGCCACGAGCCCAGGGACGCCTGGAGCCCCCAGAAGCTGGAAGAGGCGGGAAGGACCCTCCCCTGGAGCCTCTGGAGGGAGCGCGGCCCTGGGACACGTTGACCTCAGACATCTGGTCTCCAGGACCGGGGGAAGATAAATGTCCGTGCTTTTAAACCCCCCACTTTGCAGTCATCTGCCACCTCAGGGAACCGACAGAGTGGGAGACATCGGAAACTGAACACAGCCTGTCAGCCTGGTGCCTGGGTGTGGGCAGAAGTCCCGATGACCGTCTTAAACAGCACAGGATGGCGTCTCGTGACAAACTGTTCAAACGAGGCCGCCCCGACACCGTGCCTTGTCTCTGGCCGCTGCTCCCAAGGTTGAAGAGGCCACACGCTCAGCTGCTCTGGCCGTGTGCCATGTCCCCCCAGGAGCCTCGGGAAAGGCATTTCCTCGTGGAGACAGCTGAACACAAGCTTGTGTTGGCAGCACATAACTCGGGTTATTTTAAGGGCTCTCGTTCATGCCCCAGGGGTTACGTACCAGCAAATTTCAGGAAATCACAGCCACGCATGGCATTAAAGCTGCATTACTGTCCGGCTCCGGAATCTGAAGAATGTCATTAGCTCCTAATCCTCAGCGTTGACCTCGGTCGGGCTCTTCAAGGACAGAGAGGCACTGAGCGGTGGGCTTTCGCTGGGTGGAGGGGATGCACAACCCGTGCGGCTTCGGCGGGCGTGGTAGCTGGTGCTGCGTGCGCGGGGCTGGGCGCGGGGACGGGACGGGATTGTTCCGTAGCAGCGAGAAGCGCCTTCCTCCGCCTTCCGATGGGCTTTTCTGGTGACGTGGAAGGCGCGCTCTCACAGGGCTGGTGGCAGTTCTTTGCTTTTTTAAAATTTTTAAAAAATATTTATTTACTTTATTTATTTTCCTTATTTTTTTCGGCTGTGTCGGGTCTTAGTTGTGGCATGCGGGCTCTTCGTTGAGGCACGTGGGATCCTTCGTTGCGGCACGCGGGCTTCGCTCTAGTTGTGGTGTGAGGGTTTTCTCTTCTCTAGTTGTGGCCTGCGGGCTCCAGGGCGCTCTGTAGTTTGTGGCATGCGGGCTCTATAGTTGAGGGGCGCGAGCTCAGTAGTTGTGGCGCGCGGGTTTAGTTGCCCCGCGGCATGTGGGATTTTAGTTCCCCAACCAGGGATCGAACCCACGTCCCCTGCATTGGAAGGTGGAGTCTTTAACACTGGACCACCAGGGAAGTCCAAGGCTGGTGGCAGTTCTGATGTTCAAACAGAGCACACGCCGTCAGTGGGAGCTGAAGAAAGTCCCCCACCATCGTCAGGAATGCGATTGGTCAGAGAGCTCTCGCTTCTGTGGTGTCTGAACTTCTCCGCTGAATTTCTGTGTTCTGGCCACAGGGAGAGTGGCAGAGTCAGAGCTGGGTTTCAGGGAGGAAGTGGGTTATTCACTGGGGATTTGTTTCTGACCCACTTTAAACCCAAACCTCATGGTGTTGCCCAAACCAATTAAATTCTTTCTGTGCAAATGCACTGAGAGGGTGGACACTTGACGCTTTGAAAAGTAACTCATGTATTGAGCTTGAGTTTCCTTCCAGACATGGGATGAAAGGGAAATAGACAGGATAGATAGATAGATTAGATTAAATTAGATGGATATATAGATTAGATAGACAGACAGATGATAAATAGGTAAGTAGATAAATGATAGCTAGATTAGATTAGGTTAGATTGATAGATAGAGGCCAGATAGATAGATAGATAGGTGATAGATAGGTGATGATATATAGATGATAGATAGGTGATATGTATTTCCTTCAAGATACATACACATATGCCACTTGGAAATAAGCAAAGAGTTTATGAGATACGTGAATATATATATAATGTGTATGAAAATTATATAATTATATATTATAGTCTATAGTATTCTGTAATATGCATACAATGTATATCATATAAAATTGTACAATACATAGTTATATATTACATACATATAATACATATGTATACATCTTATGTAACATAACTTTAATATATGTGTACATATCATATAACAATATTAGATGCTTTATATTATGATACTATATTATTACATAGTACATATGTTATATAATTAACATAGTACAATATAATAATACTATACACTATAAGTTTCATATGCACATGGCACATGCATATATTATACAATACGGTAGTATGCTATATTACATATAATTTGACTTCTTTTTTTGCATCATTTTTACAATCCAACAAATTATTAAGATGGCTTTGAAGTTTTACACATGGATTCCGACCTTGTGCCCACCCCACGGAGTGAATTCTCCGGAGTCTTCCTGCCTGGAACCTCCCCAGGGCGGCCGTGCGGTGGGGTCTGTGGACAGGTGCTGCCCTCCCACTGGGGGCAGATCTGTGTCTGGCCAGACAGGGATTCAGGGCAGCCCCTGCCTGGGTGGTCTGGGCCCCAGAGGCTGCGGGCCCCCAGCTGCACTTCTCACCTGCTGTCAGGCGCGGCCCAGGTCCCCCTGCCTGGATGCCAGAGCAGCTTACCCACACTGCTGTGCCACGAGCCCTGAGGTCCACAGAACTCACCTGTGGGCGGGTTTCCCGTCTTTCTCTTTCCCCCTTGAGCCTGTAGACTTAAGGTGCTGGCTGTGCCCCATCTCTAGGTGTGGGAGAGGGGACCTGACCTTACAGCAGCTGATGGGAGGGGCCACAGGCCTCAGCTGGGGGGGGATACCCACGGCAGAGGCCATGGGCTCAGGCCACGACCTGTCACCCCATGACCTCAGGGAGGGTCCCTGGGAACTGCCACCCCGTGCACCTGGGGAAGGTCCCCACGACCTCTCACCCTATGTGCCTGGGGAGGGTGCCTGGGACCTTCCACCCCACACCCGGGGGCTGTGCAAGGCTGGGAGCCAGGCGCCTCTGTTCATAGGTTTGTGTGTCCACCTCTTTTATTAGCAGTTAGGTTTTCTCATTAAAAGCTGGAATCCATCCCTCGCAGGCAGGGGCCATCATCGGCTCACGGTTTGAGAAGGCTGCACCCACAAGCCCTTGATGGACCCCGACCTGTAGAGTCTGCATGCACAGAGAAGACTGTGTGTCCCACCCCCTGGGGGGGCACAGCCGAGTCCCCTTGGATGTGATAAACGCCCCAATGGAGGTGTCAACCAAATGCCCCCTGCAGCTCAGAGCTGCTCGCCTGGCAGGGGCTATAGGTCAATAAGGCACGGTTATGGCGCCACTGAGGGCACGATCGAAGCTGACTGTGTTGTTACAGCTCGCAGGAGGGACCCCCAGACAGATGCCAAGAGCCAGGAGGATGCCTGGGCTGGTACTTTAGCTCGTGAATAAGAGTGTGGTGGGGACACAGGTACACAGCCAGAGTGAGGACCCGGAGAGAGAACACTGTGTATTCTAAGAAAGGACAGCGCCAGCGTGAATCCTCGGGGTGAGCCAGCGAACGTCAAGGCGTGGACGGGAGCCCGCGGGACCAGGGTGGCCTCTCCGGGCTCCGCCTGGGCCATCTCTGCAGAGCAGGGAGGTAGACCAGATGTCGCCAGGCCCGCGTCTCCCAGACGCCTGGCCCGTCGGAGCAGGAGAGTTTATTTCTGGCCACAGCACAAGTTGACTAGATTCCGACCCTCGAAAAACATCCCCGCGAGCGTGCAGGGGCCATCTGTCCGCATTCCTCTGCACCCGACACCTGATACCCGGCGTCCTGGGCAGCTCTATTTTTGGAGGGCAGCTGCAGGAAGGATGAAACCGTGTGGTTTTGCTGTGTTGAGTGGGGGACGACAGAGGGATTCCTAGCCTGGCTAACATTTTTATTCTTCAGGCTTCCTCCACTCAGCTGATGAAAGAGAGGTTGAAACGTCCGAATGAAGGGCTTGGGTGCCAGGAGGGAATGACAGCCTCAACAGGGTGTCTGCGATGGGATGCTCTTTCTCGTGGCAGAGGTTAGAGGTTTTCTCTCTTGGTTGCAAAGGCTGTGCCTTGCGGCAGCAGGTTCTCACACTTTTCCTGCCATGCCAGCTTGCTTTTGGGGGGGACCATTTTTGTCATTCAGTGCATCTCGTAGAGCCTGACCCTATGTTCATAGTTAATTCCCCTGCTCCCGTCTGCAAGCCTTTGGCTCTGCAGGAACTCCTGGTCCAGGTTCTCTCCAGGCTGATAGCACAGAGCTGCTGCTTCTGATGGTCAACAGTTCCCCACACGAGCTTCCCTCTTTGGGTCTAGATTCTCATCCTGGTCTCCCTGCAGCTCTGTGGTGGCCCCAACGGGATTTCAGAGATGCACTTACATTCTGGCTGAACCCCCAGGAAAGCAAATTCAAGCAAGAGCAGCTAACAGCTTCCCCGGGACAAGCAGGGCAGTGGAGGGATTGTTGTACATATTTTTCTTTTCCTGAGGCAGTGTATGATTTTTATGTTTTTAATTTAAAAATTTTTCTTATATTATTTTTTTTGGCCGTGCCACGCGGCATGCGGAAGCTCAGTTCTCCAACCGGGGATCGAACCCGCGCCCCGCGCACTGGAAGCGCAGACTCTTAACCACTGGACCGCCAGGGAAGTCCCAAGTGTATGATTTTTAAATATGAAGCCTCAAGGATCCCACTCCTCCCTACCCTTCTTCCTTCTGTATTGAATCAATCCCCCCGACACCCCTAGGAGCTAGCCTCCTGGGTTCTCAGAGGCTGGCTTGTTTAAGGGAAGCGTGTGTGAACCTTCTTCCTTGTCATAAAGGAATAAGGTGACCCCATAGCTGGCCGTGGTCTCAAGGCATTTGGACCCTCCCGTGGCTCGGGTGCTATGTGCTGAGTCCTGAGGTTGCAGAAGCTGGTGAGATGTGCCTTCAAGGTGGGAGGCTGGAGAAGGTGGGCGGGGAGGCTGGGGGAGTGGGGAGCAGGATGAGGGCCTCCCAGACAGAAGAGACGGCCGTGCAAAGGGAAGCAAGCAGGACGTGGGAGACCGGTGTAGTTGACACCTGTGATGGGCTGAATTTTGTCCCCCAGACTCATCCGTGACCCCCAGGACCTCAAAGTCTGACTGTGTTTGGAGACGGGGGTCTTTATAGAGACAGTCAAGTTAAGATGAAGTTGGTCAGGCGGGGCTGGATCCGCTATGCCTGGGGCCTGTATAAAAAGACCCTGGGGCCTGAGCAGCTTCTCGCGCAGAGCCCCCAGCAGGGACCAGCCCTGACCTCAGACTTCTGTCTCCAGAACCGAGAGAGGAGACACTCCTGTCCTTTCAGCCCCGCGGCTGGCAGCGCTTTGTTAGACCAGCCCCAGGACACTCATACAGAGCCGCACGGGGCAGGGACGCTGGACAAAGCGTCTGTGGGGACACCATGAAAGGACCAGGCAGACCCAGAAATGGCCAGTGACAGCCCCTTGCTGGGGGCGCTCCAGGGAACTCATCCCGCTCCTGGCAAATCCACCGCGTATGTCATCCTGCTGACCAGGAATGAGTCGGCCCTGGCTCTTTTATTTACAACTGACATTTGATTCTCATGTCTCGGACAGATTTTGGGGCCGTCTTACTGCTCCCTAACAACTTCAGAGGAAAGAGAGATGCTGAGAAAAGTTCTTCTTTTGATCCTTTATTTTTTCCCAGATTTGTTTTAAAGCCATTGTCTTAGTCTCCTGGGACTGCTGTAACAAAATACCCCAGGCTGGGGGCCAGACATTTATCTCTTGCAGTGCTGGAGGCTGGGAGTCCGAGATCACGGTGTGGGCAGATTTAGTTCCTGGTGAGGCTCTCTTCCTGGTTTGAAGACAACCACCTTCTTGCTGTGTCCTCACATGATAGAGACGGAGCTGTGGTCTCTTCCTCTTCTTAAAAGGACACTAATCCCATCTTGGGAGTCCCACCCTCCATGACCTCATCTAACCCTAATCACCCCCCAAAGGCCCTGCCTCGTAACACCATCCCACTGGGGGTCGAGGCTTCGACATATGAATTTTGGGGAGACACACTCAGTCCATTACAGCTATGCTGGTGAAAGTTTTAAAGAGATTTAAATAATAAGAAAGTAGGATATGTAATCACCCACATCACTGACATTTCTGAAACTCTGAATTCCTTCCACTAGATCCTTATTTCCCCCTGATGCCGTTTTCCTTCTGCCTGAAGGAAGTCCTTTAATGTTTCAGGAATGTGGATGAGCTAGAGATAAATTCTTTCAGTGGTCCTGCCCCTGAAACATCTTTGGTTTTTGCCTTCATGTTACAAGTCCTGGGGGAAGATTTTATAGGGAAGGATGTTGATGCTGTGACATAAAATAAGGTGTTTTTGGACTGTCTGGATGTCATGTCCCCATTGGAGCAGCCCCCAGCCCCCGTTAGAACATATACCCCTGAGGACAGGGAACAAGTCTGTTTCACCCACTGCTGGGACCCCCCGGTTCCTAGATCTTGCCTGGCACTGGGTCGGTGTCTACATAAGGTTTGTGAGATCAGTGCACGAGTGGATGAGGTGGTGAGACAGCATGTTGTGTTGAGAATGAGAAAAGATGAGCTTAGGTGGGGTTTCTCTAGCAGACGCCCTCCCTGTCTCAGAAGAGCACGGACACCAGGCCCCATGGAAGCTGTCTGTGCAGGGAATAGGCGTGCTTTTCAGTGCTGAAAACCAACACTGTGGCTCCCACCCCTTACTCTTCCTTTACGCTACATCAGTTTGGAGAAGAGGTGAGTTGGAAGAAAAAGGAGGTCTGTTCATAAGTTAACGCAGTACCTTTTTTTTGCCATGTCCTCGCCCGTGGATATTAAGGAAGGCTTCTATTACAGGACGTAGTTCTGAGCATTCTGGAACATTCCGATGGTAGGTGAAGCTGCCAGAACAGAGCCCTGCCCCCTTGGGCAGGAAAGGGGGGGGGGGTGAGTCGTGGGCCTGATGTCCTGGGGGTCAGTGTTTTCCTAGGTAGGTAAATATCACCCCAGAATCTCATTGCTCAGCACTGCTGTGTGTCTGCAACCGCGACTTAGGAATAAAATATCTGTGGAGAGATGGGTGTGTGTGCGAGTGTGTGTGTGTGTGTGGGGGGGGGGTGGTGGTGCTGAGGCTGGCAGGAACGGGCCATGACACGGGGGTGGGGAGAGTGACCTTCCTTCCTGCCCCCTCTTCTCTCCCTCCCTGCTCCAGAGGGGGCGTGAAGGGCAGGACGTGAGCGGGTCAGGCAGGAGGTGGCAGCAGGGTTTTCCCCACCTGGTGGACACCTGACACTTGAATGGATGATGCACTTCTTTGGGGGCGTGTCATCCTTCTCCGTTTAAAGCAGAGGGACCTGGGGCACCGCGGAGTCGGGGTACGCGCGGCGGAGCTGAGACGACTCGCGGGCAGATGGACCCCCCCCTCTTGTACCTCCCCACTTGCGCCCGCCGCCCACTCCGAAAGCCCCATGCGCACGGCAGGGCAGGAGCCAGCTGGTGGAGGGAGAGGAGCACCTGAGGGCATCCTGATGCAGTCACACGAACGGGCCTTTGGCCACTTCAAAAAAAAGCAAGATGAGCTTATATTCCAGTTGGGGGATCAGGGCTCAGTCCGGACCTCCTGTCCCAGAGGCTCCCAGCTCAGATATCGAACCCCTGTTATTAAAGCTCTTTGTTATTTTCCTCCAGGTTGGAAGCAGAAACTGCCCTAAATCATAGCCATGCGATTTCATTCCAGAAACCACACGTTTTGGAGGACGCAGGATTCCGACTTCTGGCACCTGCACTTGCCTGTGTCAGAAACCCCTCCTCCATGACCCCCATCCTTCATACGCAGTAAATGCTGATGGACTTAAGTCATCTCTGAGAGCACCCCGAGTCATCAGAGTTTAAAGAGAAAAGCAGGAGGGTCGCGCACAACGCTGACCGTTCTCTGAAGAAAAGCGGCCCTAGATCCGCGGCAGCTGTTTCATGACTTCTCAAAAGGATGTGGACTTATTTTATAAATGGAAGAATTTTTTAATCAAGTCATAAGACGGGATGTATAAACTCCATTATTGATTACATGCTCGTAGGATTAGACTTCCTTCCTTCCCTCAGGTTTCTGTGGGTAATTTAATCTAAACTCTAACTTTGTGTTTTTTTTTCTTTTATTACTTCATATGACAGTACATTGTTGGAGCCACAAATTGAATAGCATAATTGTTTTTCCTTCCCAAGACAAAAAAAATGGGCTTTTTGTTCAAGCAGGTAATAATTCTGGACAAAACGTCACCGTTTTAATGCAAAAAAGTTCTACCAAAAAATAAGAAGAAAACCCCAAACCGTTCACCGACATTTATGCATGTATGTGCACCTTTGATCTCAAACGATTTGGCCGTGTAATCTCTTTTTTCAAAGGAACAAAAGAGTGCTCGGTTGTAAATAGTCTGTTGGAACATTTGCTTTGTTACCTATTTTAAATAAATCGTGGTTTTGTGTCACTGCCTGTGCTACCTCCTTTGTGGGCTGTCTCCGCTCTTCCTGGGCGGGGGAGTGAAGGGTGCGCCTGAGGCTGGGGACCCTGGGGACCCCCAGGGACCCCAAAGTCTCCTCGTCTTTCTGGGCCACGCCAGGCTGGGTAGAGCGCCAGATTGGGGGTCCACTGCGACCCCTCCCATCCCCTCCCTGCTCTTTCCCTGGTGTTTGGTAAACTCAGACATTGAAGGTCTGTGCTTCCTTTGGCCTTGAGAGTATTTTTTTCCTTATCAAGCTTTTGTTTTCAAATTGAGGTAAAATTCACAGAAACGTTCATTATGACATTACCTGTGGGTTTTCCTCCCTTAATCAGGTTAAGGGAGATCTTTCTGTTCCTCGTGTATTGAGTTTTTATAATGAAAGGTGTTGAATTTTTTTTTTTTCAAATGCTTTTTCTGCATCCATTGCGATGATCGTGTGTTTTTTTTTGTCCTTTATCTTATTTGTAGAGTGGATGACATGGATTGATTTTGTGAAAAAGGGGCTTTATTGAGATATAGTTCATATAACACAATTGACCCATTTAAACTGCTCTATTCAGGGCGGTCCCAGCCCCTGGCACTGTAAGAGGGACAAGCCAATTCTGACTCCACGTTGGATCTGTTTCTTTCACTTTAACCTTTGCTTCCAGCTGCTTTTGTTCACGAAAAGGATACTGTCTATACACAATGGCCTGCCTCGGGGGACCCTGCCCCTCTGCCTGAAGGTTAAACCGAAGTGTCTTTGTTCAGGGAAGCATCCGGACCCCGCCCACCTGCGGAGGGCTGCAAGAAAGAAGAAATTAACACATCCCCTCCCCGAGGCTGGCCATTCCAGGGGATATTTGCAAAACTTATGGCCTTTTTACTTTACTTCCCCATCTCCTGCCCCTCTCTGTGCTATAAAAGAAACTGGCATCCAAACCCCGATAAGATGGTTATTTTGAGGCATTAGTCTGCCGTCTTCACGGTCTGCGGGCTTTCCAAATAAAGTCATATTCCCTGCCTCTACACCTCGTCTCTGATTTATTGGCCTGTCGTGCGGCAAGCAGAGTGAGCCTGGACTCCGTAACAGCACCACTAACTCACTTCCTGTGTCTGTGGATTTGCTCGTTCTGGACGTTTCCTATCAATGGCATCCCACACCGTGTGCCCTTCTGGGTCTGCTTCTCTCACTGAGCATCGTGTGTTCAAGGTCCATCCATGTTGTAGCCTGTGTCAGGGCTTCACTCCTTTTCACGGCTGAGTCATATTCCACGGTGTGGATGGACCCCAGGCTGTTTATCCATCCATCCATCCATCCATCCCTCCCTCCATCCATCGGATAAACCTTCCCTGTGAAAAGTTCTGTTAACAATTGCGGGCCTGCAGACTTCTTTTTTTGTGTCAAGTGTGTTTGTGGGTATTTCATGCGGTGTGTGACTTATACATTATCTCACTTGATTTCCTGGCAGCTCTGGGGACGTGGGATCTGCTAGGGGTGAAAATAGGGCCCCAACCTACACCTGTGCTGGGAATCAATGCGTTCTAGAGCGGCCGCTGGTGGCGATTCGCGCCACCTGGTGGGCCAGAGGGAAATGACCATCGCGGCCGAGCCCTTCCAACCTCTTCTCGCAGCAAGGTCTTCAAGGGTTCTCGGCTTGAGCACGGAAGCCTCGCCGCACACAGGAGCCCGAACCTTGCCTGACAGCACGGAAATGCTGGTCTCTGCAAACCCTGCCCCGCACGTCAGTTTATCCGGGACCGTAAGCTGGGACGCGGCCCTCTCTCAGGTGTGTCTGTTGCACGTCACACGGCCATCCTTAGCCCGGTCGTGGCCTCGGGGGCGGGGCCGAGCAGCTGCCGCGGGGGGAGGGGGACCGCTGGGCATGACCTCCTGGCTGGCGAGGTGGCCTCCTTCCGGTTGGCAGGGCTGGCGGGTCTGTTTAGCCGTCTCCGTGTGCGTCGCTATGGCCACCCAGTGTGACATTTCCTGCCTTGTCCCCCAGGGGAATGGGCTTTCTATCCTGCAGGGATGACCGGACGCCCTCCCTCTCCCAGGAGACCTCCCCACTCTGGACCTGCTGGAGGAAAGGGATTCCAGGGGATGGGAGGGAGGTTGAGGGGCTTAGTCAGGGAGCTCGGGGTGAAAGGTTCGGAAGCCGGGGGCTGCGGTCCGGAGATACCGAGCTCATTCTCCCAGGCTGTGGGCTGTCGGGTCCAGACACCTACCCATCTGTCAATAATCTCTCAATAGCTCTATCTTTTATCTATCCATCCATCCATTGTGGATTTATCTATTATCTGTCATCTATCCACCCATTTATCTACCCATCTATCAATAATCTGCCTATATCTCCTTTATCTATCTATCCATCCATCCATTCATCCATCTATCTATCTATATCTATCTATCTATCTATCTATCTCTATCTAATCTTTCTATCTATCAACCCTCCGTCCATCCACTGGAGATTCATGCTGTGAAGAAAAGGAAAGCAGACACGGGCACATCAGGATGGCGGTGTGGATGTGTGCATGTGTGTGTGTGTGTGTGTGTGTGTGTGTGTGTGCTTGTGAGTGTGTGTCAGACACATGATTGGGTGTTTGAGCAGAGCTCCAAAGGACATGAGGGCGGGCACCGTGTGGGCCACCAGGGGAAAGCACTGCAGGCAGATGGAACAGCATGAACACACACACCCAGGGTCTGTGTGGTGATGCAGCCGAGGTGGACAGATCTGGGGGCTTGGGGGGCAGATGGTGCCGGCCTTGCGAGGCTACTGCGGTCCTAGGCTTTCTCCCTGAGTGACATGGGGGACCATGGGGGATTTTTTTTGGTATTTTAAATTTATTTTTATTGAGGTGAAATTTAATAACATAAAGTTAATCATTTTAAAGTAAACGACTCAGGGATATTTAACACATTCACAATATTCTGCAACCACCACCTCTGTCTGGTGCCAGAACATGCTTGTCCCCTAAAGGAGACCCCGACCCCGTGAGCAGTCACTCCCCATCCCCCTCCCCAGCCCCTGGCACCACGAACCCACTTTCTGTCTCTGTGGATTGGCCTGTTCTGGACGTTTACTATCAATGGAATCACACACTGTGTGTCCTTCTGGGTCTGGCTTCTCTCACTGAGCATCATGTGTTGAAGGTCCATCCACGTGGTAGCCTGGGTCAGAGCTTCACTCATTTCATGGCTGAGTCATATTCCACAGTGTGGACGGACCCCGTTCTGTGTATCCATCCCTCCCTCCATCCATCCCTCCATCCCTCCCTCCATCCCTCCCTCCATCCATCCATCCCTCCCTCCATCCCTCCATCCATCCATCCCTCCCTCCATCCCTCCATCCATCCCTCCATCCATCCCTCCCTCCATCCATCCATGCACACTTGGGTGGCTTCCACCGTTTGGCTCTTATCCACAAGGAGAATTTTGAGGCTGGCTTGTCTGGATCTGCCTCTGGCTCCAGGTGAGAACTGACCATCGGGGAGAGTGTGGGACCAGAGAACCCAGGGCCGGGGCCTAGACCTACGTCCAGTTCACACCCCGGGTGATGGCAGAGGAAGCAAGACCCAGCTGGGCTTGAGTGTGTTTTGGAGACGGAGCCCCGGGAACTTGCTGGCTGCCTGCTGGGTGAGGAGGAGGAGGGCCCAGGGCTGGCCCGGCCGACGCGGCACAGGGGGTTGGTTGCCTTTTACCATCTGAGAGGGAGCCAGGAGCTCATCATTCGTGTGGAGCCGTTCTCCTGAGACGGGAACCAGCTTAGCTTCCGTGGAAGGAAGTGGAGGAGGGTTATAAGGGACCCCATGGGTTCGGGGTCTCCAGGCGTCCGGCCAGTGGGATTGAAATAAAAATGGAAAGCGCAGTGGCCAGGGACAGCTGTGGCGTCCCGCTTCCATCTGAGGCCAGCGCCGCAGCCCCGCTTGAAGTTCCACAGCAGTTGCTTTCACGAGGCTGCCGCCGGGGCACGTGCTGAAAGCTGGTGGCTATTCATGGGGGCTGACGAGTGAGCTGAGACGCCCACCTGGTGAAAGCACCCTGCTCACACGTTCCCAAGACAGTAGCCCGCAGGGAGGGGTCGGCTGGGTCAGGAAAGCCAGCAGGAGTGCGGGTCTTCGGTTTAGATGGCAATGTGCACGGCGGGGCACGTGCCTTTTTAAAAAAATTCATTACTTAATTTACAGTTTATTCACTTTGATTCCTCTTTTTTAATTAAAGTATAGTTGATTTACAACATCATATTAGTTTCAGGTGTACAGCATAGATAAACAGTCTTTAAAAACATGAAAAGTCTTTACCATTTTTAAAGACTGTACTCCATTTACAGTGATTATAAAATTTTCGCTGTATTCCCTGTGCTGTACACAGGGAATTTAGTAGGTTATTTAGTTTATGCCTAGTAGTTTGTATCTGTTAATCCCCTCCCCCCATCTTCCCCCTCCCCCTTCCCTCTCCCCACTGGTCACCACGAGTTTGTCCTCTGTATCGTTGAGTCCGCCTCTGTTTTGTTGTATGTGTGCGTTTGTCTTTTCCATTCCGCGTGTAAGTGATATCATACAGTATTTGTCTTTCTCTGACTCCTTTCACTTGGCGTTACGCCCTCTAGGTCCATCCATGTGGTCACTCTCCTTTTAAACGGCACCCAGAGCGGCTCAGACCTAGAGGTACCTGGGCTCGCAAATCTCCATGAATGCCTTCCCCGGCTGTGGCCCCATCCATGCCACAGCCTCTGGCCCGAGCCCGGCCAGCACCGCCCTCAGCCTCGGGGACCGTGGCACCCCGCTTCCGAGTGAGAGAAGACCTGAACCCGCACATGGGGGAGATGTCACAGCCTCTCACCCTCCGGGTCCTGGCTGGCGGCTGGGTTCGCGCAGAGAATCCAGCCGCCCCCGAGCTGGGGGATGAGCTCAAGAGTGGGGACCCCGGACGCCTTGGGGCTCAGGGCTTTTTTGGGCCCGTGTAAAGAAACAGGATCTGCACCTCTAAGACCTCGGGGCCGCGCCTTTGCCCCTCAGCTGTCACACGAGCTGTGTTTGTGTGGTTGCTGGGAGATGCGGGGTTATAAATAGGAGGGTCAGCCAAGGTCGGAGCCAGGCCTGGGCCGCCAGGACGGGCCGCTGTAAGCAGTGGCAGCCCGGGCCTGGCCTCTCGACCCCGTGGGTTACGGGGGAGACGGCGCCTTCACGCTACGCCACGGCTTCGTGATGCCGCACACACACAGAGCCAGCAGCTCTGCAGACCCCAGCGTGTGAGGGCCAGACGTTTCCTGGTCTGATCTCCGTTTTCAGAGACACGGGCAGGGCCCTGGCTGGCGAGGTCTGTGCCGCTTTTAGGACACACGGTTGTGAGTCACTCTGCCCGAGAAACGGCACCGGGCCGGAGGGGTCAGGCGCCCGCCTCTGCTGGCTGGTTCTCTCTGCAGCAGCAGCTCACAGGCGGACAGAGCCCTGGGCATGCACCGTGGTTTCAGGGAGAATCTCTGTCTTTTTTTGCAGCGTTGCCTGCGTGAATGAAGCAGCGTCAGTGTCCTTTGAAAAGCACACAGAATCTCCCGAAGTCTGAATTCTAGGAGATACGGATGCTTATGAGCTGGAGGGTGTCGGGTAGGAAAGTGGAAGAGTTCAGAGGAAACGTGAAGACTGTAAGAGGGCCCTCTCGGAAGTCCGGGCATCGGGGTGTTTGCTCGAGAACGGTGGACGTGGGTGTGGAAAGGGGCAAAATCAACCCTGAAACGTTACCCGGGACGCACTGGGGGCTTTGTGCAAAGGGGGGGAGCTGCCATCCCTGCCCATCACCCCAGGGATCCCGGGGGGACCCCAACCCCTCTGAGTCTCCCCGGTGCCGAGGTTGCAATGACCAGGCCCCCATCCTGCAGAATGGGACGTGGCCCCGGAGTAACTAAGGCCCCAGGAGAAAGAATGCAGCTGTGCTGGCCCCGGGGACCCGTCCGGCAGGGCTGGGTGAGCGCTCCGGAGGGGACGCTGCCCCCCACCCAGGGCACGTGGTCTTGTCCTCCTTCATTCAAAGCGGGCACGTCTGCTGCAGGATCCTGACCCTGTTGGGTGCGGTCGGCCGTCGGCACCCTCACCTCCAGGAGCACAGTCGCCCCGGCTCGGGTGACGGTGCCCTTACTTCAGGAAGGAGGACGCAGGACCACCAGGGTGTGGCGCTGTTGGGGCCACGGAGGGTGGAGACGCCCCACGTCAGGTTTAGGCAAAGCTGGGATGGGAACTGGGACGCTGTATAAGGAGCCCAGAAGGAACCCCACCACCCCTTGCCGGGGCCTGGAGTGCTCCCCGGGGCTGGGGGACTCCAGGGTGGACCTGAGGGTCCCTGCTCATCGGGAGCCCACTGGCCACAGAACTTCACGCGTTGGTGGTGCCAACGGTCAGACTAGCCACGCCGCAAAACAGAGTCCAGAGTTGCTGTTTAACGTTTCCAAAATGAGGGAATGGGCGTATGGTGGTGCCATGTATGGTGGAACGGGTGGCCCTAGCAGGGCAGAATTTATGGTTTTTCCTGCAAAGGGTCATGGCAACCAAGCCTCCTTGGCTTGGTCAGGACTACATTCGGGCGATGAGTTTCCTGGGGGTTTTCGTAACAAATGACACCAACCGGGAACTTAAAAGCACAGGAATCCATCCTTCCGCATCCTGGAGACCAGACGTCTGAGGTCAAGGTGTCCCAGGGCCATGCTTCCCCCAGAAGCTCCAGGGGAGGGTCCTTCCCGCCTCTTCCAGCTTCTGGGGGCTCCAGGTGTCCCTGGGCTTGTGGCCGCCTCCCTCCCATCTCTGCCTCTGTCTTCACGTGGCTCCTCCTCTGTGTCTGTGTCTCTCCTCTTCTGTGTCTTAGAAGGACACTGTCATTGGATGTAGGGCCTCCCTCCTCCAGGAGGACCTCATCTCAGACCCTTCACTGCATCACATCTGCAAGGACCCCGTTCCCACATGAGGTCCCTTTCCCCAGGCGGACAGGAATCTGGGGTCTCTTCATAAAGACACTAACGCTTATGACCACGCTCGTGACCTCGTGACGTCCCAGAGGCACCATCTCCATCACAAACATCGGCCTGTAACACCCTCTCCCTCGCTTGCCTTTCCTGTGAGACGGGACCGGAAGGGCTGACTCTGCTGCCCTGGGGACCCAAGACAGCCGGCAGCTCACGGGGCGGTGCTGTTCCCCCCCCCCCCCCCGCCCCCGCCCCCGCCCCCGCCCCACCAGGAACGCTGCCCTGGGGCTGAGCGCAAGCTGCCTCGTCTGAGGTCAGACCATCCATAAGCCTTACAGTGAAATACGACCATGCGGACCAGACACCCAGGTCTGCCGCGTTTATAAGCCCGGACGGCTCTACGCACCGGCTGGGGGTCCTTATTCCTTTCCGTGCTGTTGAAGGCCCGTCCCCCTGTGTCCGCGAGCCACAGAGGCCCTGGGAAAGTATTGTTTGTTTATTGGGTGTAAACGTGTGCGGAAGAGAACAGTGTGGGGGGCTCTGGACCGCCCCCGGCTCCCGGGTCATGAGCTGGTTGCAGAAGGACTGCCGCAGGGGCAGAGCTGGGGGCCTGCGGGGGAGGGGGTTTGCATGTCTGACCATGGAGGAGGCTGGCTGAGGGTGTGGTCCAAGCTGTGGGAGCATCAGCTCAGGTCTGCAGCTGCCCGGGGCCGGGGCGCATCGGATGAAGGCAGGCGGAAATTCACCACCACCTTGATGGAGGCGTGGCAGATGTCCGGGGCCACCTGGGCTGGGTCTCCTCTGTCCCATGCTGGGCGAGGGTGAGGGCCTTGGAGTTCTCTCTGCTTCAGGATGGAGAACCTTGGTGATCCAGGCAAAGAGGGCCCCTTCCTCCTCCAGACCCTGGGCAACGAGACGTGCCTTTGAGATTCAGATTCTGCCCAGGGCTGGGTCTCCTGTCTGATCCAGGAGCTGGCTCTCAAATGCATTCTCCCCAATAACAGTACGGTGGGACTTCGAGAGAGTAGACAAAACACAATTATTTGCACACAGAGGCCGTGTCCCCGTACGTATGGCTGACTCACCCAGCTCCCAGGGCTTGAGGGAGGGCCAAGAGGGGGCAGGGTCCCTGTTCCCTTGCTGGCTCCTCTGCTTTGCTGTACAGACGGGGTCCAGTCCTCTGTTGCTCTGGGACTGCAGGTAAGAAGGGTAAGTTTTCAATCGTCTGGGGTCAGGGAGGGAGTCTCTTGACTAAGCCGAGGTCCTAAGTTACTGGGGTCACAGCCCCACCCAGGTTCCAGCTCAGCTCGAGTGCTTTACCCGTGAATGTCTGTATTATAATCGGAAACGTAATCCAGAAAGGAAACGGCGATTCCTAGGCTTCAGGGTGAAAAATGAAAATGAGGTCTCCCTGCGCAGCCACTGGAGAGACGGTCCCCAGTGTCACCACCGTGTCCTGTAAGTACACAGGCATCACCGCCACCCCCAAGCAACTCATCCTACTCACCTCTGTAAAGACCCTATTTCCAAATACAGTCTCAGGATGGGGTCCTGGGCGTAAGGACTTCAACATACTTCATTTGGGGGACACAACCCACCCGTGACAGCTTTTGTTTTTTTTTTCTTTAAAAAATAAACGTCAAGGGAGTTAAGAGCCGTGGCGGGCACCTCTGGACAATGTGGGTGGTTTTGAGTGTAGGTTTGTGGATTACACGGGTCTCTGCCTTCATGCCAGGGTGGCGTGTAATATCCTTCATCTTACTTTTTAAGAGAATCACCCCAAGTTTACCAATTTATGTGTTTGGACAGGAGATCTTTATGGCACAGGTTTGAAAAGCAACAAGATCGTGAATAATAAAAAACTGATTTCTGTGAAGGGTTAACTTTCTTGGCAGTGATTATAATTGCTTTGGGGTTTCCCACAGTTTCTTAAACGTTACATTAGCAGATGTTATATAATTAACCGTAGCTGGAAAAGGATATCAATTTACACATCATTCAAAGAGCAAATGATTTTTTTCTACAGTCTTATGTTCTGTTTTTCCCATGCTCTGTGTTTTGAGATGTAATAGGACATGATTGACGTTTACGTAGAAACTTAATTTTGTACAAGCCTGCCAGAGCATTTCACCAGTTTTGAGGTTTTCTTTACTTTTTTGAGTTTATTACAAGTAGAAATAACATTGGTACTTATTTTGCTATACCTTGCCCAGCAATGAAAGGGATGGACTTTTTAAAAGCATTTAATTGAAAGAAATGAAACTTCCTTTATTGAATTCAAAAAAATCCCCATGTTACAAAACGTTCCACCTGCTTTATTTATTGAACCTTGGTGGCCCTTAGCGAACATCATTAGAATATGACCCAGAGCCCATAGATGTTAACTTTGACCCTGGATGCTGCAGACCTTTCATTAAGATCAGACAGAGATAAAGAGAAGTCAGCAGTTGTCTCTAATTATTTTGCAGTTCAGGATCTGGGCGCCCCCGGTAGCACAAATTCATGCACATCTCACACCAAGTACCTAGTTTTTGGGCATCGGAAGCATCTGGCTGAAACTAATTACACAAAGGAATCGAGGTCCATGAGATGGGCCAGGTCTGCACACGAGGCTGGTTAACTGATGCTGTTTATCCTTTGTTGATTGTGGTAAAATATACGTAACATAACATTTTCTATTTTAACTGTTTTTGGGGGGACACGCTGCACGGGTTGCGGGATCTTAGTTCCCCAAGCAGGAATTGAACCTGGGCCCACGGCAGTGAAAGAGCCGAGTCCTAACCATTGGACCGCCACGGAATTCCCTGGTTTTTAACTATTTTAAGTGCGCAGCTCCAGTACATTCACGTTGTACAGCCATCCCCAGCATGCGTCTCCAGAACTTTCTCATCCTCCCAAACTGAGACTCTGTCTCCTTGAAACACTCCCCATCCCCCTCCCCCAGCCCCTGGACCCACCCTCCTGCTCTCTGTCTCTATGGATTTCACTCCCCTAGGGACCTCCTATGGGTGGAATCACACAGTGTTTGTCCTTCTGTGTCTGGCTTATTTCACTTAGTGTAATGGCCTCAAGGTCCATCCACGTGGTAGCCTGTGTGAGAGCTCCACTCCTTTTCATGGCTGAGTAATATTCCACTGTGTGGATGGACCCCATGCTGGGTATCCGTCTGTCCATCCATCCATCTGTCCATCCATCCATCCATCCATGGACTTGGGCTATGTTGACCTCTTAGCCATTTGTGAATAATGCTGCTGTGAACCTGGGTGTACAACTGTCTCTTTGAGTCCCTGCTTTCCATGATTTGGGGGGGAATTCCAGAGGAGAATTTCTGGATAATATGCGAATTCGATGTTTAGTATTTTGAGGAACCACCGTACTGTTTTCCAACGTGGTTGCCCCATTGCACATTCCCGCCATCAGCGACCCTGGGTTCCCCTCTCTCCGCATCCTCACCAGCCCCGATATTCTCCTTCATGATCATCGCCGTCCTGATGGCTGTGAGGTGGTGTCTCATTGGGGGGGTTACCTTTCCCTCAGGCAAAAGGAAACGTCCAGCTGGGGAAGAGCTGGCATTTACCCACAGACCCAGACGCTGGAACTTAGGTTTGTAGACCACGTGCACCTGTGCCAATGTCTGATTGTGTCCTGGGGCTCTTGACCTCTGGCCTCAGCCCCTAGCTTATCTTGAACGCTCTGCTTTACCTGACCAACTGCCCATCCATCTGGTATCAAATGTCCACCGAATAAAGCACTGTGCCTGACACGGAGAAGAAGCCGCTCCCCAACACAGAGTGGGTTCAGTGAGGTCCGAAGAGACCCTCCGTCCCAGACATCTTCGTCAGCGTGGACGCCAGCGCCCAGAGGCTGGTTTTAGGAGGAAAGCTGTGAGTGCCACCAAGGCTGAACTCACACCCACTGCCCCCTACATCTGAGCATCCTATGCGCGGGCAGGGAGCCCGACACAGGAGCCGACACGGAAGGGCCCCGAACGCCCGCCCAGCAGACAACCCAGGGCTGCCCTTGGCTCCAGGGCCCTCCAGGGACACCCCGCGCCCTGAGACTAGGCGGGGTCGGGACACCCGGCTGGTCCCCGTGATGCAGCCGTCTCAGAACGGAGCAAACACGATCAGTCCTGCTCACGGCCACGTTCCCGACGGCCCGAATCCGTGGTCTCTCTCTAGTGGCCTTGGAGCTGCCGGCCAGCGGCGAGATCTCGCTTCTGGACCAATACTGCGGCCGCCGCGGTGCACAGGGTGCCTCCCGTATCACAGGGCTGTGTTTAAGGAGGCAGCTTCCTTCCCCGGGGTCCGGGCTACCCGGGCCTGGGTCTGCCCACATCTCCAGGTGCCCAGGCCACCTCCACACCCAGGACGGACGCCCTGGGCGTCCCGGGAGAAGGAAGTGTGTCTGCGGCCACTGGGCGGGGAGCCTGGCGGGCACAGACACAGTACGCGGCGGGGCCGGGGCGCCTCGCCGGGGCTTCACCCGTGTGGGCACCGGGGGCTGTGCGGACACGCGGCCTGGGCTTCTGACCGCGGCTCCAGCGCTTGCTGGGTCTGTTGTGCGGGCAGTAAAGGGGTTATTGTGCCTGGCGAGGCTCCCTCAGGCCGGACGCGTCATCTCCCGGATCCAGGTGGACGCCCGGTGCCTGGCCCGGAGAGCCGGCCTCCTTTCTTCCTGCAGAGGCTCTGGAGGGGTCCAGCTCTGCCCCTCCAGGCCCGGCTGTCCTCCAGACCAAGACAGAAGGAAAGTTCCTCTTGGCTTTTGCAAATCATGAGATGCTGGCCTCTGATTGCAAAAGCAATCCGGACGGGCTCCTGGTAAAAATATTCCAAAAAACAATAAAGGAAAAAAGAATTGAGTCTTAAAAAAAGTAAAGGCGAAAATAACGCCAGCACCCTGAGAGAGTTTCGGGCGCGTACTTTGGTGTCTTTCCCTCTGTTTTGTCTTGTTTTTTTCCATGTGTTTCCTTCCATTTCCCCCCCCTAATCAATTATATGGATCCCCCTCTCCCCCGCCCCCCAGGGCACAGATAGCACATCTCGTCCTATAAGTTAGGGCTCCCACCAGATTCACAGCAGTTGCTTTTATATCCAGAATGTTTCTTCCAGTTAAATTGTGTGATGAGCAGTCTTCTTGCCACGAAAAACCTCTGAAAATGTCTTTTCTTTCTCTGAGTGAGGGCGCTATTTTCTGGTGTGGCGCCTCCAAGGTTGATGCAGCCATTTCCTTCATGTCCCAGCGCTTCGCTTGTTTCCAAATCCAACACGAGGAATTTCTCAGCGAGGACGGTGCCCACGCACGAACCCTTGGGCACGGCTCTGATTTACGACTCTGGGAGCAGATCCTGGAAGGAAGGGAGTGGATGAACTTTCTCGAGTCTTTGATACCCAAACGCTGAATTGCTTTCCCAGAAGGCTTCACCATGGCATGAACCAGCTGTCCTCTGCTGTGCTATCGGTTCCCCTAATGCCTGCCAACCTCACCGCTGAAAATGGCTCTGTGGGAGTTTCCAGGGGCTGCTGTCACGAAGACCCAGACGGGGGGCTTAAAACCACAGGCATCCATCCTCCCCAGTCCTGGGGACCAGACGTCTGAGGTCAAGGTGTCCCAGGGCCGCACTCCCTCCCCAGGCTCCAGGGAAGGGTCCTTCCTGCCTCTTCCAGCTCTGGGGGCTCCAGGCGTCCCTGGGCTTGTGGCTGCCTCCCTCCCGTCTCTGCCTCTTGTCTTCCCGGGGCTTCTCCTCTGTGTCCGGGTCTCTCCTCTTCTGTGTCTTAGAAGGACCCTGTCATTGGATGTAGGGCCACCCTCATCCAGGAGGACCTCATCTCAGACCCTTCACTTCATCACATCTGCAAGGATCCCATTTCCAAATAAGGCCCCATTTGTAGGTCCTGGGGGTCAGGATGTGGACACGTCTTTATTGGGGCACACCATAGAGCCTATAACACAGTTTTTTTTTACTGTTTTATTTTGCATTTTTGCAGGGGCCACCGGGGGTGTAAACTCACCTCATTTTTCTGTTTTTCCCTGTAAAACGTCTGTACGTGTTTTTATCTCTTTTTCTGCCATGAGTGGCTGTTTGCTTATTGGTTCCCAAGACCTTTGGTAACAAACCTCCCTCACTTTATTATTTGCCTTGCACTTTATTATTATTTGAATTTTCTTCACATCTGTGCATCTGAAGTTTCTGTGTCGCCGGATTCTGCAAACTGATATTTTAAGGGTTTTCATAACGGGGAGGCCTTCCTGGTCCTGGAATGTCGGAAACACTCGTGTGTTTCCTCCGCATTCTTTTCATGCTTCTGCTTTGCCAATCCACACGGGATCCATGGTCGAGTCTTTTTCGGGGCGAGCTTCCCACGTGATGGTTTTGCCCTGTGGAGTGAAGTCACCGGGACGTAGGCTAAGTGGTCCGTCCTCGCCCGCTGGTTCTGCGTTGTGGGCCCTTATCTCTTTAACGGTTTCCCTTTAAGTTTTTGTCGGGAATGTGGCAGAGCCCCAGGCCGGGGCTGGGGGGTGTCCTGACCAGCAGTCACGTGGCACTAGGGGAGACACAGCCCTTCCTGTGGCACCAGCCCTGGGTCAGGCCGGGGGTCCCGAGCTGGTGACCCCAAGGCAGACAGCTTTGCTCTGCAAACTCCAGCTTCCTTCCTATGTGTCTGTCCCTCCTTTCCTGGTTTTTTGGGACCCCTGGGAACCTTCTGGTTCAGACCACCCCGGGCCCTACCCAGGAACCTGGTAAACTTAGGGAGGAGACCTTCATGGCCGGCCCAGGCCTGATGCGTTTTCCAGCCAGACAAGATGTGTGGTTTGACAGCTGCCTTAAATTCCTTGCCTGCAGAAAAAGTGCAGGGTCTGGGGCACCTGCGGTGGGGCTGGGGGTTGGGGGGTGGTGCTCCTTGTGTCCCTGGAGCCACTTCATGTAGGTGGCTGCCGCCTCCGATGGGCAAGGACCCTGCTCTGCAGCCCATGGTGCTGGCAGAAGATTTATCGTGTGCGTGGCCTCGGAGACGCAGAAGGAAAACAGAGGCTGTAAGTGGTTCTGGCACTCGGACGGGCCCCGGGGAATCGGCCCAGAAAACGCTTTTCTCCTCCCCACTATGCCTCATGGGCATGCCCTGTGGAGTTCACCTTAGTAGATGCGGGCTGAGCATCCGCTATGAACACTGAACGTGCATAGACAAACAAAATAATATATAACTGCTGCTTTTGGGGACATACCTGGAAGCAGAATTGCTGGGTTGTATAGTAATTCTGTTTCACTGATTGACAGACCACCAAACCATTTTCCCTTCTCTGCTGTGGACTCACCTGTGTGCCCAGGTGTGTGGGTGACTCTCACCTGCATGGCACCTACACTGGTCCCTTTGCTCCACTGTGGATGAAACCCTGGGGCTGAGGTCTGCCTGTGGCCTCATCCCCCCTCCCAGAGAGGAGCCCAGGCATCAGCACATGGCCCCCCAGCACCCAGACAGCACAGTCCCTCCAGGTGCCCTGGTGTCCACCCCAGGGGAGCCCTACAGATGTTTTCCTGCAGAGCTTTGTGCTGCTGGGGTCCCAGGGCGCTGGATGGCTTTCTGGGCACCAGGCACTATCGGGTTACCCCAGAGGACAACAGGTTGGGCATGGCTCCTGAGTTTCCTCTGCCGTGACTCAGTTTACCTGCACGGCAGTCCTGGGGACGGAGGCCAGTCAGCCATCTGAAAGGGGATGCTCGTGGTGGGATTCGGACAAGTGGGGGTGGCCTCAGCCCCCTTCCCGCAGAATTAGCAAGCATATGGACGGCTGATGGCCACACACGGTCGGCTGGTGTAGATGGAGACCCGGGACTCTCTGCTTCCTGAGGCTCTGGGGACCACAGGGAAGGGGGGATGGGGGCTCCCGAGGAGGCTGGCGGGGCTGGGGGTGTCTGTGTGCACGGAGGGGTCATACACGGTGGTTTCCTGGACTCCACCTACAATGGAGTCAGCCTGAAGGGTATAGACAGAAGGCAAGGGTCTCCCTCCCCCCTCCCTCCCTCCTTCCTTCCTTCCTTCCCTCTCTCCTCACCTCCTGCCCTCTCTCAGGAGACACCCCCAGGCACCCTGGGAGGCTCACAACCCCAGGCTCTGTCTCCGAGCCGCACTGATCGCAGGCAGCCTGCCCCCGGGGACCGTGCTGCTTGGTGGACAAGGTGACCCGGGACATCAGACCGACCGTAGGAGGCAGGGGCCGCTGACGGGAGCGAGCAGGGCAGGTAGGGGGAGAGGCGGGGCAGATGTCTCCAGAGAAGGGATGAGTGATGGTTTGGGCTGAGGAAGGGCCTGGCGGGGGTGGGAGCAGCTCAGGCAATAGCTTGGAGGCTGGGGAGCCCTGGACTCGTGGGGACCACCTGGGCAGTGCGAGGGGGGCAAAGGTCTGTGCCAGCGTGGTGGGGACAGGGCCGCACTGCTCCTGGCTTCCTAGGCTGTTCAAAGGCTTTTCTTTCATAACACGGTGTCTGGAGCCCAAAACCCGGAGCCCGGGCGCTCGCCAGCTGTGTGACCAAGGGCAGGTGTCTTGCTCTCTCTGTGCCCCCGTTTCCTCATCTGTAAAATGGGGCAATTATGAGACCCATACAGGGCAGAAGAACCATCACTCAGCTATCGTTTGCTGATACTGTTTTCAACCCGTGGAAATGCAGGACAGACTCACAAACCTGCAGGAGTGGGGAGAGAACAGAGAGGGGTCAGGGAGGCTGCAGCCGGGACCCGCAGGTCCTGGGATCTTGGGGCCGGAGCCTTCTGTCTGTCTATGGAGCTGGATGGCTAAACACAGAACATGGCTCAGAATGTTCCAGGATGCATCTCCTAAAAACAAGTCCCCACGACCTCTAAGATAATTATCCATCCGCTAAACACAGAACACCAGTTCATATTCCAATGTCTACAGTTCTCCCCCCCAAATGCACGGCGTGTTAGCTTTTCTCCCCAGCCAGGTTCACGTGGAGGCCTGCGAGGCTGCCTGTCCTGAAGGATGCTCCCTGCGCCGGGAGGAAGGCAGCTGCCACTGACTCTGGATCAGAACCCGGGATCTGGGTGCCCGTTCCCCGTGCAGCCACACGATGGCGCTGTCACCCACGGAAATGCAGAGACTTCCTGGCTTCTGCAGAGTTTTGAAATACTTATTTCCTTTACCAAAGGCTTTTAAATTTTTCTCTGCTGACCAGCGGGAGCCTTCCCCACATTTCTGTGTTTAACGAGGCTGGTGTTTCCGGTTTTGTTTTTTTTTTTTTGAAGTTCATTATAAACCAGCATCAACCCTCCCCCATCCCGACGCGGGTTCCTAACTTGGTCCAGGTTACAGGACAAACCGACTAATTCAGAACTGATGTTGGCATGCCTGCAGCCGCTCCTAACAAACCCATCCCCTCGGCCACCTTTCTGACTTCTCCCGGCTTCTCTGCATTTACGGGTCACGGCGCAGATCTGATGACAACCGACGGGGAAGACAGGTTCCCTTAAGGCCCCGTGTCCGCCCCGGCCAGTCAGTGAGCCCAGTGAAGAAAACGTCAAAAACCCGGGTGGCGTGGAATTGTCCAGAACACGCTGAGCAGAGTTCTTGCTGCTTCCAGACATGTGCAGGGCGTCCGGGGCTGTTCTCACGTCACCCGGCCACACGCGGGCAGCTGATGGCCACGGGCACGGCCGAGTGTGCGGGTGTCCCCTGGCCTCCCTGCCGGAGACGGTCTTACCCAGCCTTGCCCTGAAAACACCGCTTTCCCAGCAGCTTCGCCGGGAACCGCACTGTCAACCTTCTGGAGTTTCCTCGAGAAATTTTTTTTTTGCAGAAATCTTTTAAGAGCCAACAAAAGTGCATGAAATGTCCTGTTGTCATCCTCTGTGGAGACTCACGTTCTGTGGGTGCGTAAGGATCTCTTTATGCCCGAGTGAACTATTTAGGGTCACAACCGGGATTTCTTGGTGTTTAGACAGATCCTGCTCTTCTAATTTCTAAGAAGAATGAATGGAAGTTTCCGGAAGTGGGACGTCCTTTGTGGTTCGTTTGCACGAGGATCATTGCACGGAGAGGCTTGTCCAGAACCGACGTGAGGCGTGCAGACCCCCCGTTTAGGCGGCCGTGAGGGCCGCTGATGGCTGCCCGCTGGTGGCTCTAGGAGTTCAGGGGCCCAGGGATGGGCCAGCCCGAAGCCGCCTGTCACAGTGGTTGGGGAAGGGTCTCCGGCTGCCATGGAGACCATGACCTCAGAGGTCTGGTCCGTTCTCACCTGCTCCTGTCCTGCTGGCTGGGCACTCCCTTCTCTGCAGGCCCTGCAAAAACGCCGCACGCAGCAGCTCCTGGGGTTTGACACAAGCCGGGGATGCGGTGATGAACCACTGGAGAAGCTTCAGCAAGTGGCCCCGTGTGGCCGGGGCTGCCGAGGGGGAGCGGTTCTGCGGGGACGCTGAGACGCCCCGATGTGCTGGTGGGCGAGGAGGGCCGGGCGGCAAAGGAGCTACTCTGGGCCCGGCTCCCAGCCCGGGTGGTGAGGGGAGGGACGGGCCGTTTGGGGCAGGAGCGGGGGGCCTGGTGTGGCAGCAGGGGGCCGGGAAAACAGCAAGCAGAGGGGACTCTCTCCAGTCTTTCAACGGACCCTATAAAGCCGTGACCGGAGAGGTTCAAGGTCGTCATCTTGGCCCTGATGACTCTTCGTGGCATTTAAAAGTCCAGCTGTCGAGGCTGCTTGGAAAGATGACATCCCAGTGTAGCTTCTATTGGGATCAAGGAGCCAGACCCCCCGGAGTAAGGAACACAGACAGGAACCAGCTCTGCTTCCTAGAGCAGCTTTAACAAATGAGATGCACTGAACAACCCACGTGTCCAAGGACGGATGGATGGATGGACACACAGCATGGGGTCCATCCACACGGTGGAATATTACTCAGCCATGAAAAGGGAAGGAAATTCTGACACAGGCTGCCACGTGGGTGGACCTTGAGGACATTACATTCAGTGAAATAAGCCAGACACAGAAGGACCAATACTGTGTGATTCCACTCATAGGAGGTGCCTAGAGGAGTGAAATACATAGAGACAGAAAGTAGGAGGGTGAGGGCCAGGGGCTGGGGGAGGGGATGGAGAGCGAGTGTTTCATGGGGACAGAGTCTCAGTTTGGGAAGATGGAAAGTTCTGGAGACGGATGGTGGGGATGGTTGCAGGACAATGTGAATGTACTTAGTGCCCCTGTGCATGTAAAAAGGGTTAAGATGGGAAATTTTGCAGCATCAGGGCTGGACCTAGAGATGAACATACTAACTGAAGTAAGTCAGACAGAGAAAGACAAATATCATATGATTTCACTTATATGTGGAAACTAAAACAAAAACCAAAAAACAAATGAACTTCTTCCCCAAGCAGAAATAGACTCACAGACATAGAAAACATGGTTACCGAAGGGGAAAGGTGGGTGGGGGAGGGATAAATTAGGAGTTTGGGATGAACATACACACACTACTATGCATAAAATAGACAACCACCAGGGATGTACTGTAGAGCACAGGGAACTCTACTCAGTATTTTGTAATAAACTATAAGGGAAGAGAATCTGAAGACAAATTATATACATGTATGTATATAACTGAATCGTTGTGCTGTACACCTGAAACTAACATGGTATCGTAAGTCAACTCTACTTCAGTAAAAAAGTAAATTAAAAAAAATAAAGAGTATGTAGAAACAAACAAAAACAAACAAGCTGGCAAATTTTTGGTTAGGTAAGTTTTACCACCGTTCACGAAAAGCTCATTAGGAAAGTAAGATGCATGGGTTTGCCCTTGGCATCTGCACCGTAACTTCAGGCAAGTTCAAGGCCACCTGCCGGGTGACTTGTCCTCTCTGTTCAGGCGACGGCCGCGGAATTCGGATTCAGCTGGAGCTGCACTCCTTCCTGAGGGAGATCCCTGTGGCTCGAGGTTCCCAGTTCATCCCCGGGTCCATCTTGCCCTGGGCTCAGCCGAAGCGGCTCTGTGGGTTGGCCTGGGCGGGTGAGTGTGGAGGTGACGGGAGCGGGGAAGGGATGGGGTGGGTGTGGGCTGTGGGGTGACGAGTGGGCGGTGCAGGGAAGGGGAGAGGAAGGGCGGGCGTGGCCCCTTATTTCACCATCACGGCTGCCTTCACTTAATCTCAGGGTGTCCTTATGTCTCCAGCTTCCCAAGTGCGCCTGGCGGGTCATGGCCCAGCCAAGGCTCTCTTCTTTTACGTTTTCACATTCATTTAAAATTTTATTCATTTATATCTTTTCAACTGTGATAAATATACATAGCACGAAATGATTATCTTTAACCATTTTTAAGTGCACGGTTCAGGGGTGTTAATTACGTTCACCTTGTTGTGCAACCATTCTCACCATCTGTCTCCAGAACTTTCTCATCTTCCCAGACTGAGACTCTGTCCCCATGAAACACTCGCTCCCCATCCCCCTCCCCCAGCCCGTGGACCCACCCTCCTGCTCTCTGTCTCTATGGATTTCCCTCCTCTAGGGACCTCCTCTCAGTGGAATCATACAGTGTTTTTCCTTCTGTGACTGGCTTATTATATTTATCGTAATGTCCTCAAGGTCCACCCACGTTGTAGCCTCCACCTTGGCCACCATCACGGGCACTGTCGTCTGCACGTTGGCCATGATCACCACCCCTGTCACCTCTGTAATCAATCACCAGAGCCGTCATCATCACCTGCACCTTGGCCACCCTCACCGGCACTGTCACCTCCACCACTGTCACCTCCGCCTTGTCCAGCACCACCACTGGCATCCCCTCCATGATCAACCATCATCACCATCGTCATCAGCTGCACCTTAACTTCCATAACCTTCCTCATGTCCTCCACCTCAGCCATCATTCTCACCGTCACCCCGACCTCAGCCGCCACCACCGCCAACTCACCTGACAGCACTACCAGCGTCATGTCCATCACCACCTCCTCCACCGTGGCCTCCACCTCAAGCACCACTGCTCCTTCCACCTCGGCCACACCAGCCTTCTCGGGGTCAGGGACACATTTTGGGAGAAAGTCTACTCACCTATGGCACGCTGGAAAACAACTGAATAGGAGGCAATAAAGGTGGAGACAAGGTTTGTCTATTATGCCTGACTGTCAGGGTCACTGCCCGCCCATCCTTCATTCAGGATTATTTTAAAAATAACGCTTCTGCCGGTGTTCAGGTCACTTCTGTTTTCCTGTGTTCTTATTTATCTGGGGAAATTATTACTTACATGAGCTGTTTTTAAACATAAAAACAACATCTCATGGATCTCCTCAGTGTCTCCACTAGGGGTGGATTCCCCCCGTCTTGTGTGCTGTGCCCTCCCCCAGGGTCTCACCTGCACCATCCAGGTGTGCCTCCCTCTCCGGGGCTGGCACGTCCTCCTCTCTCTGGCCGTGGCATGTTCCTCGTGGAGGCCCGCCTGGTCTCCTCCACACTCCCCTGCACACCCTTGGCTCCGTTAGAAGCTCTGCATTGTGCGTCCCGCATTCCTGAACCAGTGTTTCTGTTAATGAGGCCGAGACACCCAGGGTGTCCCCTCTTTGTGCACTTTCGTGGGGACCCCTGCTCCTCCCTGGGAACAAGGCTTCTCCCGATCTTGCAGGACAAGAGACTATCATGGGAGCAAAAAGCCCACCGAGGGGGTGACTGGTATCCCCCCAAATTCACGTCCACCAGGAATCTGGGAACGGGACCTTATTTGGACATGGCCTTTGCAGATGTGATGAAGGGAAGGGTCTGAGATGAGGTCCTCCTGGATGAGGGTGGCCCTACATCCAATGACAGGGTCCTTCTAAGAGACAGAAGAGGAGAGACACAGACACAGAGGAGAAGCCCCATGGAGACAGAGGCAGAGACGGGAGGGATGTGGCCATGAGCCCAGGGACGCCTGGAGCCCCCAGGAGCTGGAAGAGGCGGGAAGGACCCTCCCCTGGAGCCTCTGGAGGGAGCGCGGCCCTGGGTCACCTTGACCTCAGACGTCTGGTCTCCAGGATGGGGAGGGTGAATTTCTGGAGTTTTAAGCCCCCAGGCTGTGGTCCTTTGTTACTGCAGCCTCAGGAGACTCACACAGGCTGCAACCAGCCCCAGGTCCTCCTAGGCCCTCACCTGCTCCCTGGATGGACAGCCTTAGTTCTCAGATAGGAGACAACCGTGTAGGGAAAGAAGGTTCCTATTCCTGTCGACCTCGAGGGCAGAGCAAGCCTGAGTTGCAGGTGCCCCCCAGAGCCCTTGCTGGTTGGAATCTGGGTTGTGAGGGTAACCTGCCCCCAGGCCCTCGTGGGAATGGCTCTTCCCCAAGCCCCTTGACGCCCAGACACAGAGCCTGCCGTGCCTCACGCCCGGACGCTGAGAGCCGGTCCCCTCCAGACCTGCCTGCCAATCAGCGTTACCTGCAGTGTTCCACCAACGGCCTTGGATGTACTGTCTGACACTCGGAGACGGTGAGGAAGAAAATAACTTTAAAAATTTTAAGAAACCTTAATTGGAGTTAACATAAAAGAAGATGCATGGTGTTAATTGGTCTGTCTCAGGCATAATGTGGGCCCTGGAGACCATGTCCCTAACCCCCTGCCAAAGTGTCAAGACTCACATCTTTAATTCAACAAGCTTTGTATTAATTACCTCTGGATAAGGTAAGCTTTGATTGGGAGCCCTTCATGATGGAATTACAGTGCATCACCGGCCTTAAGATAAATAAATTAGGGCTGGATAAGGGGGAAAAAAACTCTCCGTCCAACAGTGAATGGGGAAGGGGATTTGCGTATCAAATATCTGATGAAAGAAACGATTTCCTGAGACCTTCTTGGTGGGGGGAATGCTTCCAGACACCCCCCCCACCCCCAGAACGCCGGATGGGGGCTATCTGCTGGGTGACCGGGCATCTGGGGGCTGTCTAAGATGAGTGAGAATCCAGGCTGCTCTGAGGAACGAACCCACTCCCCTGGGTGTGTGTGTGTGGGCACAAGGGTCCACCCTGCACTGTCTAGCCTGCCAGGGGTAGAAACCAGGCTGCGGTCTGCAAAATGGGTGCTGCGGGGAGGGAGTGGATGGGGCCATGGGCTTGGGCTATGGTTCTGGTGAGTCCCAAGCGAGGGGCAAAATTTATGGGGGAGCATGGGGTCAAAACTGCAGGGACGGGGGCCATGGGGGGCCCAGAAAATAAAATATACCTTCCACGGGAGGGAACAGGGGCCGCAGGAAATTGCAAGTGGCAACCCCCAGGTAGACCCCATAACGGTGTGTCTGAGTGTCCGGGGGCTGCTGTAACAAGTCACCCCACCCAGTGTCTTCAAGCAACAGAAATTTATTTTATCACTGTTTCAGAGGCCAGAAGTCGAGCAAATGGATGAGGTCCTCCTGGATGAGGTGGCCCTACATCCAATGACAGGTCCTCCTAAGAGACAGAAGAGGAGAGACCCAGACACAGAGGAGAAGCCCCGTGAAGACGGAGGCAGAGACGGGAGGGAGGCGGCCCCAAGCCCAGGGACGCCTGGAGCCCCCAGAAGCTGGAAGAGGCAGGAAGGACCCTCCCCTGGAACCTCTGGAGGGAGCGCGGCCCTGGGACACCTTGACCTCAGACGTCTTGTCCTCAGGCTGGGAGGGGATGGATTCGTGTTTTTTAAGCCACCTGGTTTGGGGTCATTTGTTACAGCTGCCCCAGGAAACCCATACATTGAACACAGTTCCTGTCAAATAAATACATACAGATGGGGCAAGGTGGGTTCCTACATGTTCCAATGTCACTACACACATTCCTAGACATGCATGTGTATGCATTTGTCTACTGCTCATTGCTTTTCACAAATATAAACACTGGAAGAAAATATGGCATTGATGGCCAGCTTGTCCTTTACACCATACATTTATTTCTACACAGTTGGGACAAAGTGAATGGCATCTCCCGTGACAGGTCACCGCACAAGTGGAGCTATGTCCCCACTGGATAAACCCCCTCCTTGGCCAAGCCTTCCCAGGGCCTCTGAGTCCCCACGGCCTTGAGGTGAGCACTTCAGTCTTTCTGACTGGTGAGGTCTCCCTCTTCTGGGCTGGCAAACCAAATCTTGACAGTTGGGTACTGGTTTTACATGTTTATTCAAAAAGGCATTTTCTGTAGGAAGACCACTGATGTAAAAATACCAAAGCAGATTCAATACAGAAGGTTGAAGAAGAATATTTCTCCAGCAAACCTGACATTGAATCAACATCGCTGGTTACAATAAATGGGTGTGTTAGGTTTGCATGTCAAGGGTTCATTGCTTTGCTGGGATTCAATTTATCAATCTGCGTAGGTGATCACTGATGTATCAGAACGCCACATGTGATTATTTTTACATTTGTGCTTAAGCGACGTGACAGGAAAAAAAATTTACTAGCTCCAGGGGGGTCACGAAAACTCTTTCTTAAAAAAGGGTTATCCATCAATCAATTGGAGAAACAGCTGATTATGTTGAAACTTTCACCAAGAAAATGTTTAAGATGGACAATACCACCACAGTGGTCTGGGCTGCCATCTTGGGCTTCTGTTTTCTTTTGTAGGGGGGCTTCACTTCCTCAGCCTGGAGATCCACCCCCTGCCCCCTCACCTCATTTGCAGATCGCTTGCTCCCCATCCTACACCATGTGATAGACATAAGGTCCTTTTGTCCACTCCTGGACGTTCTCAGACTGTGCAGGACCTCCATGCAGAACACGTGTTGGGTCTGGAAGAACTGGCCCCAGCTGTGCGTGTCGGGGCCACCATCTTGCCTCGGACTTGGCTCGGCCCAAGCATGTCCTGTGTGGGAATCCAAACTCTGATTTCCTTTGCTTTGCCAGAATAGTCACTCTGACCCCATCAGAGTGAGTATACCCAAAATACGCAATGCAGAAATATTCCCTTTATTTTGCTCCATGAGTGCTTTGGGACATAGGTTCTGACTGGGGAAGTTCAGAAAACACAACAGAAATGTGATGCAGGACTCAGACATGGAAGTCTTTCTGGAGGAATAAGAATCATGGGACGGCCTCCCGGGGAGCTGGAGTCTCCCCCAGTTGTGGGAGAAGGGGCTCTGACCTCGAGGGGGATTGTGGACTTAAAGGGCTTTCTTGTTTGGCTGGGGTTCAATTTGCAAATTTGTTTTCATGTTTGCAACATCTCAGACCTCTAAGCGTGAAGCGTATATGATTATTTTTACGTCTGTAATCATTTGAGAAACAGTAAGGTAATTTGCCAGTGGTTACAAGGGGCTGTAGTACTTTCCTGACGCTGGACTACCGCAGACGGGGTGGCTCAAACAGCAGACATTGATTGTCTCCAGTCCTGGAGGGTAGAATCTGAGATCCAGGTGTGGTCAGGGCTGGTTCTTCCTGAGGCCTCTCTCCTGGGCGTGTAGACGGCCGTCTCCTCCCTGTGTCCTCACGTGGTCGTCCCTCTGTGTGTGTCTGTGTCCTGATCTCCTCTTCTTATAAGGACACCAGTCCTATGGGATCAGGACCCACCCTAGTGACCTCATTTTACCTTCATTCCCTCTTTAAAGACCCCGTCTTCAAATACATCCCATCCTGAGGTCTTGGGGGTCAGGGATTCTACATATGAATTTTGGGGACATTTTTCAGCCCATAACAGGGACATACAGTCCTCACGCCCCGTCTCAGGACCAAAGAGTAAAAATGAAATTGGCAGCCTCTTGGGGGGAACACGGCCCCCACTTCAGTACAAGGTGACCACACCCCTGGTCCAGCTGCACGGCAGGAGTCAGGGGATCTGCGTGGCTGGCAGGGACGTGGCCTTGGCGACCGTGGGTGCCAGGGGAGACTGGAGCTCGTGACACCAACACTGCATGAGCCGCGATGTCCAGAGGGAAGGTGATCAGGGCGTCTTGGGGAGACGGAGGGGCAGGTTACATGGGGAGGCCCCTGGGCCCGGACCCCTCCTGGGGCTGGGCAGAGTGGACGTCTGGGTGTGCACACCTGTGTGTTAGAAGGGCGGGGACCAGGTGTGCACGGGATGCCCGATTCCTGCCTGGACCAGCGTGGGATGGCCATGGGGGCAGGGTCTGGGGGCAGGGTGAGGGATCGGCTTCCGGGCCTTGGAGTCTGAGCGGCTCAAGGGGCCCCGGGTGGCCGCCAGCGTGGGGCCCATTAGCCTCAGTCCCCAGCGCCGTGCTGGTAATTAACACTGATTAGTATTCCCCAGCTCGGGCCTGTCTGGCCTGGGCTCCGGGTGCGTCAGCCAGGCCGCGGCCGCTTGGTAAGGGGACACGTGGAGGTCAGTAATCAGCACTAATTAGGCTTGGCCATCAGGACCGATGCCGGGCGATGGGCTGGCTGGCTTCACACAGGCAGGCAGCCGGCTCCTCTGAAGGGGCGGCGGACATGCCCGAGATGCACCCACCGGGGGTCCAGTAGGTGTCTGCTGCAGCCCATGGGGGGCGCCCAGGGTCCTGTCCACACCACACAGGGCCTGGGCCGCTGAGCGCCCGGCGAGCCCCCAGGGCAGGTCCGGAATCTGTGCAGCTCTGTGCATCTGCAAGGAAGCCGCGACCGTGACCGGGGATCCGGGGGTTTGCTGTCCTTGTACCTGGTGAGACTCGTGAATGCAGAGGTGATGCTCGGAAAGAACTGACAGCGCCCCGGAAATGGGAGGCCTGCTGTGCAGGGACCCCCGGGGAAGCGCCCGGGAGGAGGCGCTGCAGGCGGGGACATGCTTGTCCGTCCGCGGGGGGAACGGGGAGGCCGGGTGAGGAAGCTGAGCAGGGTGGGGTTGGCTGGCGGGGATGTCCCTGCCGACGCTGGGCGGCAGGGCTGGCTCCAGCTGCCCTGGGGGGACGAGGGCGGGCGGGTGGAGGCCCAGGGCGTGAAGGCCCCTCACAGGGGCCGCAGGGTGTGGGCGCTGGGCGGGTTGTTGGCAAGTCAAAGGTGCGCTCTAGGAAGTTGCAAACAGTCCCTGCATCATCAAGGCCCCAAGACGCCAGAGCACCCAGAATCCAGAAAATGAGAAGACATGCTCTGTCCACCTGCCACGCCTGGGCCGTTATCGGCGTCAGACATAGGCGGTTGTTTTCATGTTTGTGCAGTTCTAACTCATGTTACATGTTACCGTCAACATTACTTTCTGGTCCCGGAGGGTTAAGGAAACCCCTTCCTTTAAAGGGGCTTATACAGGAATCAAGTTGGGGAAACAGTTGATCACGTTGGCAACTTTGTTGAAAAAGGGTGGAGATGGAGGTACTTCTCCAGGACCTCAAACGAAGTTTCTGGACGGGCTTCTGGTGGAGCAGGAGATGGAGCTTAGGGGGAGGGAGAGAGGGAGGAAGGAGGGAAGAAGGAAGGGAGAAGGAAGGGAGGAAGGAAGGAAGGAAGGGAGGAAGGGAGGAGGGAAGGAAGGAAGGGAGGGAGGAGGAAAGAGGGAAGAAGGAAGGGAGGGAGGGAGGAAGGAAGGAAGGAAGGGAGGAAGGAAGGAAGGAAGGGAGGAGGGAAGGAAGGGAGGAAAGAAGGAAGGAAGGAAGGGAGGAAAGAAGGGGGGAAGGAAGGAAGGAGGGAAGGAAGGAAGGAGGGGAGGGAGGAAGGAAGGAAGGAAGGAATGAAGGAAGGAAAGAAGGAAGGGAGGAGGGAAGGGTGAGTGTTCATCTCTGGGGCGCCCAAAGAGGGCACCTTGGGTGGAAACAGGGTCCATCTTCCACTTCCTCTCAGTAACAAGTGGAAACAGGGAGAAATCAGGAGGGGGAGCCTTTTAAAGAAAACCCACCAGCTACATAGGCCGTCGGACGATGAGGCAATGTTAATATTTCCAATTCAGAAATTCATTTTCAACATTTTTCTTCTCTCTTAGGTGTGTATGAGTCTTCCTGGAACATGTAGAGAGAATTACTGTAGCAAAGTTGGGAAAATGCACCAATTGCTAATTGTCAGGGACCCATTTGGGTTGACTGGTAGAAGGTTTGGGTCATGGATTGATCGGGTACAACTACATCCCATGGAAAACCCGCTTACACAGTTGCTTCTGAGGATCTGTGATCGAGAGAAAGATGGGGTCGTGTGCACGACACACAGATTTTGGGAGCATGCACGCCACGTTTGTTATTCACCTGCTCGAAATTTCAGTTCTTTTCCTCCGTTGAGGCAGCCTGGCCCAGGCATGGAAGAAGATTAGGGCCAATCCCACATGGCTATGAGCTGAGGCAGGTACCTGGAATCCACAGATAATCCCCAAAGTGACTTAAAAGGGAATTCACAAACAAACAACAAACGAAGTCACAAGGGATCCCTCCCCGTCAGCCAGGCCTGTAGAAAGTGGACACTGTGGGTGGGTTGAAATGTGTTTCCCTGGTATGGACAGGACTCCCGAGTGCCCCCAAAAACCTTATGCTGAAAGGTAACCCCCAAGGTGATGGTATCAGGAGGTGGGGCCTTGGGAGGTGATGAAGGTGGAGCCCCCATGATGGGATTAGTGTCTTTATAAAAGAGAACCCAGGGAGCTCCCTTACCCCCTTCCACCAGGTAAAGACACAGCAAGAAGACGCCCATCTAGGAACCAGGAAGAGGGTCCTCACCAGCCACTAAATCTGCCCTCGCCGGGATGTTGGACGTCCAGCCTCCAGGACTGTGGGAAATAAATGTCTGTTGATTATAAGCCCCCCAGTCTGGGGTATTTTGTTATAGCAGCACAAACAGACTGAGCGAAGACTCAGCTCCAAATATATGTTCAAGTGCTGAACCTCAGTACTTCGAAATGGTCCTTATTTGGAAATGGGGTCTTTGCAGACGTGATGAAGTGAAGGGTCTGAGATGAGGTCCTCCTGGATGAGGGTGGCCCTACATCCAATGACAGGGTCCTTCTAAGACACAGGAGAGGAGAGACCCAGACACAGAGGAGAAGCCCCGTGAAGATGGAGGCAGAGACGGGAGAGATGCGGCCACAAGCCCAGGGACGCCTGGAGCCCCCAGAAGCTGGAAGAGGCGGGAAGGACCCTCCCCCGGAGCCTCCGGAGGGAGCGCGGCCCTGGGACACCTTGACCTCAGACGTCTGGTCTCCAGGACTGGGGGAGGATGAATGTGCTTTCAGCTCTCATGGTTTGGGGTCCTTTGTTACAGCTGCCCCAGGAAGCTCCCACATCACACCCGCTCTGCTGTGGGCACCAATCCAAAGCCTCTGCCTTGGACAGGGTCATGCTGCCGGGAGGGTGGGCTCCCCTCTGGGAAGTAGGCACGTTTGTCTGGCAGCTGGAGTACTGTATGTTGACGCCCTGACCCCCAGGACCTCAGGATGGGGCTGTATTTGGAGATGGGGTCTTTAAAGAGGGGATGAAGGTACAATGAGGTCACTAGGGTGTGTCCTGATCCCATAGGACTGGTGTCCTTATAAGAAGAGGAGATCAGGACACAGACACACACAGAGGGACGACCCTGTGAGGACACAGGGAGGAGACGGCCGTCTACACGCCCAGGAGAATGGCCTCGGGAGGAACCAGCCCTGCTGACTCCTGGATCTCAGATTCCAGCCTCCAGGACTGGGAGACATAAATGTCTGTTTAAGCCTCCCCGTCTATGGTGTTTGTTACGGCAGCTGAGCTGAGCTAACACAGACGCTTTCAAACACAAGCAAACCAGAGAATAGCTTACGGAAGCTCATATACCCTTCACCCAGTTCCAATCATTATCCACAACTTATTGACCTTTTAAATTCTCCTCTGGCACTTATGCCCAGCACATGTGCACTATTTTCCTTTCTTTTCTTCTGTTTTACATTTGGGCCATTAAAAAAGAGACGACTGCATCAAATCACGCAGTCTGTCAACAGCTCCATGTGTATCTGTAGAAGATGGGTTTATTTTATTATTCTTATTTTTTAATGGATGGGGGATTCTTGTTTTTAACCCAGCAAGGACTGATTTTAGTTACTTCCAGGGAAGAGTTGGAGTCAGGGGAGACGGGGCCGTCACCCACCACCCTCCTCTGGCTGCCCGGGGAGGGGACCTCTCCTCGCCGGCTCTGCCTGGACCCTGTGTTCCATTCCTCATCTCCCCCCGGGCGTGAGCTCCTGATGGGCAGGACCCCTGCCTTCACCCTCATCCTTCCAAGGGCATCCCAGACACGCGTGTTTGTAATCGGTGGGTCATGACCCCCGTAGGTCATGGAATCCATTCGGTGGGTCAGGAAAAAATGAGAAAAAATTAAATAGAGAAGAGAGAAGACGTAGCCCACGACGGGGGCTGAGTACTGATTCCTGAGCTCACGTATTTCTACGGATGTAAAATGCACATTCCCGGGGGCACAGAAATCCCCAGGCACAGCTCGGTGGTTTTTATACATGACCTCTCGAGGTGCTGCTCGTGTCGGGAAACGGACCGCTTCCAACAGCCGGGAGGTTCCTGTGTGCGCCTTCTGGGTCTGTATCTCCTGGCCAAACGTCACCGGTACTCTGGTTTCTATCAGCTTGTGAGACGTTTTTCACTGTATATGTTCATCGCACGTGTATCTGCGGACGTATACACACACGCCACACGTATGTAACGGAACGTGCATTTCGGCACGTTACTACCTTATGTAATGGGTGCAACAGGACGCAGAGATCATGCTGGTCTCACGTCTATTACACTCTTGCAGGAAAGGGCGGAGCGGGGAGTATTGGGTGAGACCAGCCCTCCCCACGTTTTCGGACGAGCGTGGTCTATGGCGTCACCAAGACTCTCCGCTTCTTGGCCGAAGCCTGCGTCCAGCGCCGGTTGGAAGTTAACCCGCCTTTTGTGGACTTGCTTAGTGAGGGCGGCGCAAGAGACGGAGCCGCCACGACAGGCGCGCCCCTCCCCGCCACTGCGCCGGGAGCCCCCCGCTTTAAACCGGAGGCCCTCGGGGTCCCGGAGCGGAGACCGCTGAGAGCCGGATGCTAAACCCAGGAGGGTCCGTCTACACAGGCAGCACCGACACCCGTGTCCTGTGTCAGGAGGAAGGCTTCCGATCCCTGCTGCCAGCGTTCCACTTTCCCGAAAGCGCCCGTCACAGGAACAGACGCTGGAGGGTGACCAAGGGCACACGGGTGCCTTTGTTTCCTCAGCACAGAGGAATCGTTTCAAAGGCGGGCGCAGAAACAAAGTTGCAGAGTGGAGCCCCGGGCCGGTGGGGTCTCGGGGTGCCTGTGGGCGTGCCAGTGCCCCCTCCCTGCGGGCACAAGCTCGGCACCCAGGACGCGGCCTCTCGTCTGCTCTGCATCACGCCTCTGGACGCAGGAGGACTCGTCTCTGGCCTAAGAGCCAGGGGACCAACGCCAACCCTTGTTGACTAACGCTCGTCAAGAAGAAATTCGGGGGGAGGAAAATCAATGCACGCCCGCCTCCTGTCCTGCGGTGCCCCCGTCCGAACGCTCACTGATTAATTTACTGCTGGGGCTGAACCGTGCAAGTTTTTAGAGAAAGTTTCCAGCCGGTCTTTTCAACCGTTGTCTCGTGTTTTTGTTTTTTTTAAGGAAAAAGAAAAAAAAAAAAAAGAAAGAAAACCCACATCCCTCCCCGTCTTCCTTACTCTGACACCGTTTTCCTTTAGAAGATCTCAAGCTACAAGCGGGTACATGACATCTGCCGCGCTCCCCAGCGAACACACTTTGCGTTTGATTTCTGGCACGACTCCGTGGGTGCGGCTGACAGCTCTCCGCTGGAAGCCCGGGCAAGTGGGCTTTCAAGAGGGGCGGGCGATCCGGGCGAATCCATCCCGGGCGCGTCCTGGGAGCCGGCGAGCTGCCTTTGTAGAGCCCGATGCGAGGCGGCCCCCGTGCTGCGCCGGCCCCGGCTCGCTGACAGACAGCCCCCGCTTCACCCGAACCACGAATAAAAGCCAGCTCCCTGTAGGTTACAGAGCTCCTCTGTTCTGACATTGACCTTAATACATAATTTAACCACAAAGCCTGAGCAATGTGGAACACGATAAGAAAAGACCACAGAACTGGCAAATAAAGAGATGTTCAATCAGAAATCATATTTGTTCCCGATCGCGGAGACGTGGGTGCTAAGGAGAGAGAGGCAGAGAGCGGCGGGGAGGGGAGGGGGGCAGGGGAAGGGGGTGCCCGCCTGGGCCACCGGTGCGTGGGCCAGGACGAAGGGCTGTCATAGAAAAGCCTGTCCGGGATCTGGCATGCGGGGCAGCGGTCAATTACCGTTAGATTCCCAAGGACACGACGGGCTTGGAGAAGTGGGCGGGCACTGGTATCACCCGTTTGTTTGCACTGAGAAGCGGGCGTCCTGGAGAGCGTGGAAAACAGACATTGAAAGTCACAGGGGACTCAGCTCACCTGGGTGTCAGTAACTGCCCGGGGACAGGAGGGGACAGGTGATGCCTGGGCCGGGGGCGGGGGGGGGTGCCTGTACCCGGAGGTGATGCCTGAGCCGGAGGGTGGGGGTGGTGGTGGTGCCTGTACCCGGAGGTGATGCCTGAGCCGGGGGGGGGGGGTGCCTGTACCCGGAGGTGATGCCTGAGCCGGGGGGGGGGGTGGGGGGGGTGGGGGGGGGTGCCTGTACCCGGAGGTGATGCCTGAGCCGGGGGGTGGGGGGTGGTGGTGGTGCTTGTACCCGGAGGTGATGCCTGAACCGGGGGGGTGGTGCCTGTACCCGGCGGTGAGGCCTGAGCCGGGGGGGTGGGGTGGTGGTGGTGCCTGTACCCGGAGGTGATGCCTGAGCCGGGGGTGGGGGGTGGGGGGTGGTGGTGCCTGTACCCGGAGGTGAGGCCTGAGCCGGGGGCGGGGGTGTTCTGATGTGAAGGGTGTGAAGGTGCGGACGCCAGGCCGGTGCGTCCCCGCTGTGCCCAGGGCACCCAGCGGAGGTGCTGTAGCTTCAGTACTGCTGGCCAGCTGGGTCCGTCCTCCAGCCCGCTCCAGTGTGAACCCTGAGTCCAGTGCTTACACCACGCTGTGTGTGGGGGGCTGGTGTTTATACTCAGCTCCACGAAAATTTGAGAGCTCGAAGCAGAGCCCCGAGGGAGGCTGGCAGGAAATCCGGACCTTGACCCTCGGGGCTCCCCGGGGACTGGCAGGTCCAAGGCCACCCGCTGGGAAGATCACTTCCTGCGCGAAGGGCGGCAGGAACCCGAGTTAGGCCAGATGCACACGGGGTGTTTACACGTGAGGATGGAGCCTCGGCCCCGGACAGCCGGGCAGAAGGGGAGGCGGCACGGCAGGCGGGGGTGGCCGGTGCCTCCAGGCCCGGCCTCTCCTCGGCACTAAATGTTCTGGGGCTCGAAACACTCTGTCCAGGGCAGCAGGACGCAGGTCAGAGGAAAGAGCCCGTTTCCTTTGTTATCAGCTCAGGTAGCTTGTACACGGAATGGAGAGACAAAGAAGTGTGAAGGTGAACACACTTGGGATGAAACACACACCCACACAGATACAAACAGTCACACAAACGTGCACACACGCCTGTACTCACATTCACCCACACATACCAACCCTTGCACACACACACACACACGCAATACGGACCCACACACATATGGACGCACACAGGCACACCCGCCTCTATACTAATAAACACACACTTGTACACACATGTACACCCACCTCTATGTCCATACATGCAACTCGCCCACACATACACACACTATACACAACTCACACCTGCACACCCATATGTACACACGCTCTCGTGCCTACACGTTCACCTCTGCACACATATACACACCCAGCTACCCACGGCTCTACACACACAGACACCCCACACTTACACCCACACCCACACACGGACACGCACATGCACACGCACGGCCGCAGCCCACACCTACACACGTACAAGCACACACACACATGCCCCACACGCCGCACATGTACACACACTCCCATATCCCTCACACTCCCACACCTCCCCCTACACACACACACACACACACACACACACACACACACACACACACTCTCCCCAGTGCCCTGGCCCGTCCCCTGGGTGCCCAAGGTGGAGTTGACGTTGGGGACCAGGAGGGCGACGGCTCTGCTGGCCAGGACTCTCCCTCTTCCCAGGATGGAGAGAAATGAGGCTCCAGCTGGCCTTTCCTGCGGCCGAGATGGGTCTGGAGCAGCTAGGATCACGGCAATTCTGCCTGCCCTACACCACTGACCAGCTGTGACCGCAGAGGAGCTGGGTCATTCACGATGCAGCCCTGTCTGTGGCGTGTCCACGGTTCGACGGCCCTACCTGTGAACTACGGCTGTCTCGAGGTTCAAACAGGCTTGGAGACCTGGGTGATTGACATGTATCTGTGGGCACCCGTGTGACTCATGCAAGCCACACATATGTCTCCAACAGCAAGTGATTATTCCTGCGAATGAAGAGATAAATGCTCCGGGGCGTTTTCCCTTTGGTCTTCCCTGCTCTGGCTAGGAATTTTAATTTTGGCATTTTTCTCCGTTATAAAAGGTTCTGATGCTGCTAGATTTCTGTGCTTTACATCGTAGATGAGTGTGGAATTTTTGTAATTTCTTGTTGTTTTTCTGTAGCTTGCTGTAGAACGGCCCATGAGGCAAAATCTACTAATTAATTTTTCATGATGAAAAATAAAAAATATATAAAGGAAACCCTTGAAAAGAGAGGGAGTCGTAGCACGGATACTTCTGTGCATTTTGCTGTGGTTTTTCTCGTGGTCTTCCTTTTTTTAAAAAAATTACAGGGTTGTCTGACAACTTAGAGAGGGTTAGTAACTTTCTCAAAGTTGCACAACTGGATTCTGATCCAGGCCTCATTGGTCCCAAAGAGGGTGAGATTGGCTGATGTAAATGGCTCTGGAGAGAGAACACATAACACACAGACACAGACACACACTCGCACACACACGCACACGAACACACGCACCTCTAGGCCAGAGAAATACATGCCTGGTGAACCTCGTTCTCTGTTGTTCTGTTGTTTTGTTATCTGCCCATCTGTCCATCCATCCAACCATCCATCTGTCCACCCACCCACCATCACCTTTCCCTCCTCCCCTCCCTTCTATCTATCATCTATTTATCTATCATCTATCTATCATCTGTCATCTATTTATCTATCTCTTCATCTATTATCTATCTCTTCATGTTATCTATCTATCTATCTACCTATCTATCATCTATCTATTATCTTTTCATATATTAAGGACCATTTTTATGTTTTTATTTTCCTGATTTGTCTCTTTGTATATTTTGCCCATTCTCTGCAGGATGCTTGGTCTTTTCCCTTATTAAAAAAATGTATTATAGTAGGGATATCAGCCGTTTATCTGTGATGCATGCTGCAAATATTTTTTCTCAATTTGTCTTTTCCTTTTGACTTTGATTATAGCTTTTTTTGGGGGGGGGGGTGTCAATTAGGCCAAAAATATTCTCTTGTTGTCAAATTTGTCACTCTTTCCTTTTATAGCATCTAGATTTTGAGTCATAGTTAGAAAGCCTTTCCTTACACACAGATTATGTGAGAATTCTACCAGTTTTTCTTCTATTACTTATATAATTCCATTAAAAAAAAGACATGTAGGTCTCTGATCAATTTGTTTGTGTATGGCAACAGAAATGTAGTTAATTTTATCTTTTTCAATATATGGGGAATATCTATCTTTCCCTAGTGATTTGAGATACCAGAGTTCCAAGTGGAGTTGGGATTATTTTCTGGATTCTATTCTAATCCACTGGTTTGTTGATTCAGGCACCAACAGCACACCATCCTAATGACTGATACTTGTTGTGTATTTTACTATCTGGTAGGACAAGTCCTCCCTCCCATATCTTTCTCTGTGTTTTCCTGGTATTCTTGGTATTAACTTGAATATCAACTAGCCTAACTCTAGGACAAAAAAGCTTGTTGGTGCATTTCTTGAGATCCCATTACATTTATGTATTTACTTAGGGAGAACTAACATTTGATAATGTTGAGATGTCCTGAAGAACAAGGGCTGTCTTTCTATTTGTTCAATTTTACTTTTGTTTATTTAAGAAGTATTTTGTAGTGTTATTCCATATGAATTTTACAGCATTCTTGTAGGGTTTATTCCTAAGTATTTTATCTTCTTCATTGTTATTGTAAATGGTATTTTCTTGTACATTAGATGTTCTAACTGGTTATTATTGGAGCCCATAGAGGTTATTCACATTTACATGTCAATTATTTATCCTGCTACCTTGCTGAATACTTTCCTTATTGCAGTTAGTTTTATTGTTAATTCTCGAGAGCTTTGTAGGTATCCTATCATGTCATTTGAAAATAAATATAGTTTTACTTTTTATTTTCCAATTTTTATGTCTAATTATTTCCTTCTGTCTAATTGCTAGAGCTAATTCCTCTAGTACAAGGTTAAATTGTAGTAGGAGTAACAGGCATCCTCGCGTGGTTTTTTTCTTTTCTTTTCTTTTCTTTCTTTCTTTTTGGCCATGCCGCACCGTTTGCGGGATCTTAGTTTTCCGACCAGGGATTGAACTTGGGCCACGGCAGTGAAAGCGCCAAGTCCTAACCACTGGACCGCCAGGGAATTCCCCTTACATGATTTCTAATCCTAGTGGAAATGTTTTTAGTGTTTCTCTGTTAGGTGGGATGCTGGCTTTTGTATTCTGATACACTGTACATTTTTTATGATGTTAATAAATAGCTTTCTATTCCCAGTTTTCTGAGTGATTTTAGGAATTGTGTCAAGGAATTTTCTAGCATCTATAGTTACTCATATGAGTTTTCCCCTTAGATCTACCTTGAGCGAATTATATTAATATTTTCCCTAATATTGAACCATCGTTGCATTCCTGGTATAAACCTCACTCGGTCACGGTGTATTATTTTCTCAATGTGGTGTTGGGGGTCTGTTGGCCAATATGGTATTTAGGGTTAGTTATTAATATTCATAAGTGATTTGAGGATGTGATTTACTTTTATTTGTGCCACATATATCAAGTTTAGGTACAATTGTTATGCTTGCTTCCTGAAAAGACTTTGGGATATTTGCTCCCTTTTTAATGTTCTGTAACAATTTAAGGAGCATTGAGAGTATCTGCTGATTGAAGCCTTGGTAACATTTCCCCATGAAAACTTTTCATCCTGGTGTTCGTGATGAGGTAGATTTGGATGATTTTCTCTATTTCATTGGTTGGAGTATTTTTATACTTTTGATCTCTTCTGAGGTTAATTCTGAAAATGATACTTTCTTAGGAAACCATGCCTTTCATCTAAATGTTCAAAGGTATTTGCACAGAAACGTCTCAAGTACTAGCCCTTCTGTAGCCTTACTTTATGTCCACTTGGTCTGCCTTGTACCGTGAGTGGTGTATTAAAGTCTCTTATTATTAATCTATTTCTCCTGGCATCTCCTGTTTCTGATAATATCTAGGTGGGTACTAAGTTATTTGGCAGTCATGAATATTCATGACTGTTACATCTTGATAGCGTGCTGTGCTTTTAGCATTAGGAAATGCTAATTTAATGCATTTAAATTAGCATTTGTCTAATTTAATGCTTCTTTGTCTAATTTAATGCTTCTTGGCCTAAATTCTAGTTTGTCTTTCACTAGGACTTTAACCCCTGCTGTCAGATGGCTTCTGTTTGCCTGTCATTTCTTTGTCTTTCCTTTTTGACCTTTTGAAATTTCTCTTTTAGGTGTGTCTCTCTTGTAGAACCTACAGCTGGATATTGCTTGATAAGCCTATTTGAAAACCTTTCCCTTTTAATTGGCAAATGAAGCCCATTCATATTTATTGAGATGTTATGTTTGTTTTCAATTCAGTCACATTATTTCATGTTATAACTAATGTTTGTATTATGTTGTATTTACTGTTTCTTTCTGTATTTGATGAGTTTTCCTTGTCATTAAAATTTTTCCTCTAACATTTAGGAAGGTGTGTTTTTGTTCTGGGGCTTACCTTTCTGTTTATACTTTTTAGTGCCCTCTACTCCCCACTGCCCCCATTCTCTGCCTTAACCTCTCACTCTCTGGTTTCTCAATTTAAGTGGCACCTGTACACTTTCAAGTGTATGAGTGTCCTGTAGCTGCTGTAACAAACTTTGTGGCTGAAAGCAACACAAATTTATTGCCTTACTATTATGGAGGTGAGCAGTCTAAAATGTGTCACCAGGGCTGGTTCCTGCTGGAGCATCTAGGGGAGACTCTGTTTCATCTCTTGCCTTTTGCAGCTTCAAGATGTTGCCTCCGTTCCTTGGCTATTGGCCCCTTCCTTCATGGTCAGAGCAAGAGCTTGGCTTCATCTTCTCTGAACTCCAGCCTTTCTCTTACAAGGACCCTTGTGA